>NW_025335588.1:28095-33297 GCF_004798865.1 Varanus komodoensis
CGGGGGCCCGGCCGGGGGGCGCCCCCCGCAAGCAAGTGGCCTGGCCGAGACGGTGGGCAGGGCTGGCGGAACGGCTTGGGTGCGAGCGAGGCGCTTGGGACGAACGGTGCGCTCTGCGCGTGCCCAGGGGCACTGGTGGCCGAGGTTCCGCCTCTTTTTCTTCTCCGCCTACCTTGGCCTGGCACTGAACACGGAACTTAAGGCGGAGAAGGGCCCCTGGGCACACGCAGCCGGCCTGGAAAGTGAAATCCCATCGCATTGACAGGGATCCGGGAGTAGGTCCTGACAGGTGCAAAGGTGGCCCCGGATGGACTGGTATGTTGGCCCCACCCACTTCGCCTTTTGCCACGCCCCCACTGTCCTCCCCACCCACCCGGGAGTTTCCTGAACTTGAATTTAGCTCTTGAGCTGAAATGTTCCACACTCTTGGTTTAAACTTTTTTTTTTTTAAAGTCCTCCAAGGCTATCGGAGGGGGAAAGACATTCATGGCTACAAGCCATGATGGCTCCTAGCCATGAGCCCCCCAGGATCTGGATACCACATACCAGAGAAACACCAAGCAGGAGGGGGCTACCTGTCCTGATTTCCCCAGGTTGTCGATGTTAAACCGTCCATGAAGCCGGGCTCGCTGTTTCTTCCCTGAAGCCAGGCTGATCCTTTCTCAGCAAGGCTTGTCCTTCGTTAAGCTTGAGCATTCCATTTTTCGTCATGCCCCCTCCCGGCCCTTGTGCGATTTGTGTGAAAACAGTGTTGCTCTGGCAACTTCCCTGCCCTCTGGTACAGGAAACCAAACACTAGGCCATTGTTATTAGAAGACGGGCAATGAACATGAAGTGCCCAAAGTGGAATCGTCTCCGTGTCCTCATTTCGGCTCCCAGGGCAAGTTCTGACCTAGAACCCACTTGCTTGTCTTTCTGTGGTCCAGGCAAACCTCTTCATGCATCTCCTTCTTAGCCTGCGTTCTCTTTCGTCTCCCAAGCTTTGTACTGTTCCCTTGACGCTATTCATTAACCATGCTGGCATCCTCTCGGGCATGCTGGTTCCTTTTCTGCCCTGCCCTGCCCATTCCTACAGACCTCTTCCTCCTCTTCTTTTGGTTTCAAACAACTACCAAGCATTCTGAAGATGTCAGACCCTCTTGATTCACCTTTCCAAGGGCCCTTTCACCCTTTCTGTTATTTTTCCGAAGTTTCCTCTTTTCAGTCCAATTAGAAGCTGTTGGACTTTGCAGGAAAATAGCCACTGCAGTTTTCCCTGGTTTCTGCCCCAGTTGTTTTCAATGCCATATTGTGGCATCAGGAGAGATCAAGTAAATTTACTGCCCAGCTGTAATTTCACATCCCATCAAAATTTTATATTCACTCCTTCTAAAAGACCTCTGCTTTAAAAATGCATTTGCTAGCATGTTTGCAGGTGTGACTTTTCCAGAAATCTTCTTTATTTCGGTAGTTCGTGTTTAGGGTGAGATCTTATGCCTGTTTAGGCAGCAAAAAGTCCTCTCTGCTTGTCCCCAGACAGTCTTATTTTTACAACAACCTAGCAAGGTAGGCTAGGCTGACAGAAAGCGCTCAGCCCGTGTCTGAGAGGTGGGCTGACTTCAGAATTTGAACACATGCCTTCCGCAGGCTTGGCGTGATATTTTTCCCGGCTCGGCCTCCCATCGGCCCCATCCCTTATCCAGCTATTGGAAATTGTAGACGCTGGCGTGAAAGAAGGAAGGCTGTTGCCCGTCTCGCTTATATAAGGAGACGGACGGACGAACGGCCTGCGTGACTAAACGGGCCTGGGGCAGCCATTTCTCCGCTTGGACGGTGGAAGCAGCGTGGACAACCCTCGGGCCGCATCTTTCCTCCTGACCTGGATCTGCGTGTGGCTGACTGGCCAGAATCCCAGCTGTCACGCGGGGCTGGTCTCCGGGTGCCCTGCGCCTGTCCCGGGGCTTCTGGACACAGGCACCCTGGAGAGTTGTGTCTCCTCTGCAGTATGCTGATTTATTGATGTGATCATTATTCTAATAAAAGCACCATTCTGTGTGTGTGTGTGTGTGTGTGTGTGTGTGTGTGTGTGTGAGAGAGAGAGAGAGAGAGAGAGAGAGAGAGAGAGAGAGAGACGGGCGGATGGAGTAGGAGAGTTGTCCTGGGAACGGGGTGCAGAATGAGCTAAGCTCCCGAGCTCCCCCTTTTCCCTACAGAAGAGAAATGGCCGATCTTTGCTGCCAGAGCACCAGCTTCAGCGCTGGCTGGGGTTGAGGGGAGCTGAAATTCCGCACCCCAAATATCTCCGGATCAATCCCTCCACCATCCCAGGAAAACTGGCTGTCAAGAAACAGTCAAGGTGGGGTGGGCATTTGTCTGCAACAGAGGGCCTGCTGTTGGCAAACGCCGGTTTCTTGCGCTGCGAAACCTCCAGAAAGCCAAACCCTGTTTGGAATCCAAGATAAAAGCTGCGCGTTTGCAGGGAGGGAATCAAACGGGAATCAGGACAATGGGTGCAGCCAATGGGGTGGATTGTGTGAAAGTGCCCCCCCCAGGACCACGACGGGGTAGGTCTCTGGCGAGCCGTGGCCCTCCTTAGAGCTGGAGGGAACACTAGAGAGCATTTAGCCCAGCCCTTTTGCCAATGCAGGTACTCTGCAGAAAAGCAGCCCTGGAGCTCTCCAGGAGCTGCCCAGTTTCTATAGTCTATATTTTTATTTCATATTATAGCTAATGCCATCTGGATGTATTACAGGGGAAACATCCAGGGCACAGAGCAGTTCGAATTGAAAATGGAATGCAAATAAAATGAGAAAATGGGATACCATTCTGTGTATGGTTTTAGCTTGCAGGAATCCAGCCCCATAAAGGCGGAATTCTTCCACGACTTTGGGATCAGAAACTGTGTGGAGGAGAAAAGAGGTTCGAACATTTCCAGTGCTCCCCTTTAAAATGCTTGTCATGCGCTCAGAGGTGGCAGGGCGAGGACGTTCTCAGCAAAAGTTCAGCCCTGGCAGCCAAAACACTGGAGAACTGCAGGGGTTCAGGATCCGGGGCCCAATCCAGCCTTCCTGAGGTCGCAGAGGGCCACGTTCTCCCAATTATTCTCGGCCTTCCCAACTTGTGCAGTCCTGAGGCTAAAAGGTTGAAAGGTCCCCTCAGGGCCAAACAACTGGCAGCAGGAGCTTGATCTAAACTAGGCTGGGATCTGAGCTGAGCTCCTTCGCCTTTGGCTGTGGATGTGACTGCAGTGTGAGCCCCAGAACCTTCCCTAAAGTGGAATTTGGACCTTTCGGCTGAAATCGGCTGTGTGCACCCGGTGTCGACCGTCCGAAGCTACATGAACTGGTGGTTTGACACTGTAAAACCAGTTTCCGATGCACCCCTTTAAATTGGAACCATGAGGACTAGTGTCTTTATTTTTGGGATGACAGCACAGTGGGAAACTCCATGTTTTGCCTGGAGAAAGTCTGATGGTGGCACCTGGTATGCCCCAGTGTAGCCCCTGAAAGGCCCCTGCAGCGGACAGCGCGGACCCACCGCCAGCCTGATCCTCATCCTGGGATACTGGCCTGGCCTGGTTTGGGGCGGGGGCCCATGTTAGTAAATGCAGGCTTCCCCCTGGGAGTGGCTGTACAGGCTTGGACAGCGAGGACCCTTAAAATCTAATAAGGATATTCCCCCCTAAGTGGCGTGGAGAAGAACCGGAATGTTCTCTGTACTTCTTGGGATGTTCCCAGAAACAAGCCAAGGTAGTCCCAATTTTTTAAAAAATCCAGTCACAGCACGAGAGCAAAGAGCCCCAGAAGCCATCGCTGTTCCCTCTGGCCGACCTGGGTGCCCCCCGGGCTTGCTGGGGGCAAGACCATCGCGATGGGGGCCCAGGGTGCTGGGTTGGGGCGGCAGGCGGAACGAGCGAGGCCTGGGAGAGAGGAAGGGGGCGGCTTTGCCCGGGGGCCCCGGGAGCTCTCCCTAAGCAGCAGGGCGAGGCGGGGCGGGGAGACCCTTCCCCGCGGGCGAGCCCACGAGGGACGCGGCAGAGGGCGAGGGGCGCCCGAGGCAGGCAGCGCGGCACAGCGGCCGGATCCAGCGCCCGCGCTGGCCCCCGAGGTCAGCCTCGCCTACCTTGCAAGGCTGTGGTGGAGACCGGGGGGGGGGAAGGACGGGGGGGGGAGGACCGCGCGCGCCACCGGGGCGAGGGAGAAGCGGCGCCGCCGGGGCAGAATGGCTCGGCCACGCTTCGGGCGAGGCTTCGGGGAGCGCCGCTTCCCCGCTCCTGGCACCGAGCGCATCCCAGCGGGGGTGGCACGGAGGACCCCCGGGCGCCCCCTCCACTTCCCGGGCCTTCTCCACGCAGCCACTCGCCTCAGCGCCCCCCCAGCCCCCGGGGCCCCGCCGGAAGATGGGCGCGCGCGGAGAGAGGCGGCGGCGCGCGAGGCCGCGTGGCCGGCCGGGGGGCGGCGGGGGAGGCTTCTGCGACGGGAGACTACAAGTCCCATGGTGCCCCGCTGCCGCCACGCCGATCCCCCCTCCGCAGCCGGGCGAGGCCACTAGAACTTCCCCTGGCAGAGGCGGCGGGAGCTCCGAGGGTGGGGGAGGCGCGTGTGCCCCGCGCCCCCTCCCCGTGTCGGCCGAGCGCCGCCGCGATCGCGCCCTCTCGGTGCGCCGCCGGCACCAGGGCGCACGGCCGGGGCGCCTCCGCTCCTGCTCCGCCGCCGCCGCGAGCATCGCCGCCTCCCCGCCGCGGGCCGAGGAGCCGCTGCAGGCCCGCATCTGCCCCCGCCCCGCCCCGCCCGAGGCGCCCATGCGGCTGCAGCCCCCGCGACGGCCGCGCCCCGGTGCCCAAAGGATGCTGGCCGCCCCCCCGGCCGCCCGCGAGGACGCCGCCGAGGCGCGCTACCGGCTGCACGCGCTCGTCTGGCACAACCGGCCGCGCGAGCTGGAGCGGGAGCTGGCCTCCGAGCAGGTGCGGGGCGGCGGGCGGCGGGCGGGCGGGCGGGGGCCCCGGACAATGGGGCTGCCCGGCTGCTGCGCGGGGGCGCGGGGGGGAAGGGGCATCCGGGCGGGCGCCGGAGAGGCATGCGGGCGAGCGGGGGAAGGGACGGGGCCGGGCGCGCCGGAGGCTGCCTCCCGCGCGGCGCCGCGGGCATCCCCCGGAGGCGCGCCGGGGCGCTGGGGCTGGTCGGGGCCGCGTCCCGGGGCGAGCGCCGCTCCTCCGCTCCCCCG
>NW_025335588.1:33397-42027 GCF_004798865.1 Varanus komodoensis
CCCCCCCCAGCCCCCCGGCGGCTGCAGGTCAGTCCAGGGCGCCTTGCCCACCCTCCCCACCTCCCAGCAGCCGGGCAAGGTGTGCGTGGGAGAGGTTCTCCACTCCCTCTTGCCAGGTGTGCTCCGAGGCCTACCTGCCCCGTCTTCGCAGGCTGCCGGAGTCGGGCACTTCCAGCCGGGACAGCTTACGGCAGGTGTTCTGGCCTACAACTCCCATGATCCCTTATCACTAGTTCTGCTCCCAAGGGCAGATGGGCGTTGTTGGCCCGGGCGCCAGGGCAGCCGGAGGGAAAGGGGCGTTCCGATCGGAGGACGGTGGAGGACCCCCTCTTGAACCCAGGGCATCCTTCTGCGCCTGACGGTGCGGAGATTCCCTTGCTGAAGCCTTCTGGCCCCTGTTGCCGACCTCTTACCCTCCCTTTCTAAAAATAATAGCTAGGACGGACTAAGGCGAAAGGGGGGTGGGCCTGGCAGCTAGCCCCCACCCTCCAAAGCCCAGCCTGTAGTCCAGCAGGTGCTTCTTCCGCATTTCCCCCTTCGGACACTCTCCGGAGTGTTGGCCAGGCCCGTGCGCCACCGTGTCTCTGCGTGAACCCGTCTCCATGTGAAAGCGCTGCCGTGTTTGCTGAATGGAGCTGCCTCATGCAGCTGCAGTCTACCTTTTGGTGTGCATTACTGTCTCGGTGTTGGGAGCGAATGCTGGACCTCTTGGTGCCCTCAGAGGGTGGTGTTTTCTGGCTGGATCTGGGCCTGCGGGCTGTGAGAGAGACTCTGTGATGCTGTCTAGAAGTTGGAGTGGACTTGTTTGGTGGGAGCTCTCCAGGAACTGCTCCTTAGTGACTGCGTACTTACTCCAGGGAGGGGAGTATGGTTCTCAAGAACAGAGAGAGCCTTAATCAAAACCATGAGGACTAGAAACACTGTGTGTGCTGTGTTTTTTACATTGCAGAAAGATCTGGCGTGTCTGGAGGATACTCTGGCTGGCATTGCGAGAGCTTTCTCTCACTCTGCAGCCAGGGGAGAAGGAAGCCATGAAAGGCAAGGCGTAAGGAGCCATTTGGGAGCAGGGGATGTTGCGGGAAAGGCCTGGCGTCTTGTCTCCGGCCCCAGCATGTGTCTGCTTTGGTGCAAAGGGCTTGCGCAGGCCGGCACGCTCCGTCTGCACACACCTGCAGCATAACAAAGACGGCATCGGTCGCTGTTCTTCGGAAAAGCAAGTGAGGTCGCTCGGCCTGGTCTTGCCATTTAAGCGGCCCGTATGCAAAGGTAGAATTTAGGAAATCGTTGGGGAATCGTTTCTCCAAAAACTCCATAATCTGTGTGCATATGCTCTCCTTCACTGTATTCTCTGTCCCCCTGCACCTAATTTCTGAGGATTCAGTTTTCACTCCTGGGGAACCTTTCCCAGCCCGGGGGCCAAATCCTGCTTCAGGGACGCTCTCGGCGTGGGCGAGGCCGAAGGCAACGGGAGTGTAAAAGATGCCGGCATATTTTCGCTCTGACAACCGAGTCTTGAGAGAGGCCTTGAAATATTTTAGGATGGCACACCACTGCGGGTAATTTCTGGAGTGGGGAAAGGCGAGGCCGCCGGGGAACTCCAGAGGAGTGGGGTGAGAGCTCCCGTGGGCCGGGATTTCTGCATCCCGCGTTACGTAGGTCACAGGTAAAGCAGATGCGTGTTTGTCTGCATTTCGGTGGAGCTGAAAGGTTGTCGGAAAGGGCAAAGCACGGGAGTGGAGAGCGGAGAGTCGCCCCTCCAGGACCGTGAAGCTGTGTGTGTGTATCCAGAGCATGAATGCGGCAGGAGAGATGAGAACTAGACGCATATGTATCTTCTTGCTTTTGTTTTAGAAAGCAACTGCAGTTTGTTTATAAAAATCCGATCTTTTTATCAAGTGCAAGCTAAAAATATTTGTAGCACCTCCGCCATCGGCCTGCAAGCGCCTTTCAAGGCAAAATGGAAATCAAGAAACAAACTAACTTTGTGACACGTTCCAGTGAGAAAAGGCCCTGCAATGCTGTGAAAGTTTTTAAAAGCCCAGCTGGACTGTTTCAGCCCTTCCCCTACCAGGAAGGAAGTTTGGGACTACAAGTCCCATTGGCTGTACGACAGAGGACCCCCACGTCCCCCAAAATGTCAGGTCGAGGATCAGTTGTCTTTCTGAGTTCCCCTGGAGCTCTCTGCGGCTGAGGGGCAGTGATGTCTAGCGGTCACCGCAGGACTACAGTTTCTATATTTAGCTGTGGGTGGGGGGGGGTGAAATCCCCTCAAAACTGAAAGGGAGACATCTCTGTAATTCAGGCGTGCAGCTGCCAGGGGGCAAGGGGGTGGGGTAAACCCCCCATCCCCCCCCCGTTCCCTTCCGGAGGGACCAGGCATGCCGTTGGCGCCGAAGGGTTTCCTGAAGGTTCGTACATGCCCGTCCCCATGACAAGCCGTTCCGTCGTGCCAACGGCTCCTGTGGGCATAAATCGGCAGACATCTGCCAAGCCGACTTTTCCTCGCCATCTGTGCCGGATCTGCCCACGCGCATCCTTCAAGATTTGGGAACCGGGGGGGGGGGTTTATTCCCCGGCCCCAAGGCTGCTGCCAGCTAGCCTGCTGAGCCCTGGAACACGAGGAGGCCTCATGGGGCCGGATCCGGTGCCCCTTCCGGGCTGCCCTCACAGTTGCAGAAGAAACGTCGAAACAGAGTGAGCAGACGGGGTCTTCTGGGCCATCTAGTCTGACCCCCGGCTCCAGCCAGCCGTCCTCTTTGCTCCCCCGTGTGCCGTGGTCCCCCTCTGGTTGGCAGCAGCGCCCATGTGCTCAGGAAGGGTCTCCTGGGGCCTTGGGATGCACCTTGCCCCCGGCATCCAGCACAAGCGAAGGCGCCGGCCCTTGCGTTCCCCGGCCCAGGCCTCTGCAGCCAGGTAGGGCCGTTCCCCAGGGTGGGGTCCACCTGCTTCGTCGCAGAATCCCCGGGTTTGATCCCGATTCTCCCGGCCAGATCTCCTCAGGCATCCTGCCAGTGGCTGTGGGCAGGTGCCGAACCTTTCCCGCCCCGAGGACCGAATTCCCCTTCAACGGCGCTCTCTGGAGCTGCATTCTCGAGGGGGGGCTGGCCTGGTGGAAGGCGCTCGGCCTAGTTTGGCCGGGAGCTCTTTTGGCCAGCATCGCCCCCTTCGGATCGGCGTTTCACCCTCGGGAGGTTGGAGGGGTTGCCCAGGCTGGGGAATCAGCAGGCAGGCCGTGGGCGGCAGGAACAGACCGAGTCGGACCGAGCCGTTCTCTCCGTGCGGTTGGCACGTCCCGAAAAGGAGGATGAGCTGGACGTGCCCTTGACGTGCCCGAGGGGTTTCCTGCTCGAGCTGGAACCTGGGTGGGCCACGGAGGGCTCCCGCAGAATCCCAGGAGCTGGGGGGGGTGGAGGGGGTGCCAGCAGGGTCATTCCCGCGGGGCTGCCGAGCTTGCCGAAGAAACGTCCACCTGGATCGGCTTTCTAGCTCTGGATCCCACAAAGGGGAACGGTTGCCTGGATTTGGTGCTGTGCTTTTTGCACCTAGAGATGTGGGGAAAAACCTGGGGGATGAACCAGAACAAATGTAGTCCATAGTTCTGCATAGTTCTGTGGACCCTCAATTCTGCACCTCAAAAATCCCCGGATAAAATGTATACATGTTTTCGTGCTGTGCTGCCATGCTTGGGTTCCTGTTCCCCCACATGCCTTAAAATCGCACAGCCTCCTTTTCCAAAGCAGCTTCGATTTGCTTGTTCAAAGGTAGAACAAGCTTTGCTCTCCCTGATCTGGAAACGGCAGAGATCATGGGAGCACTTCTTAACTTCCCCAGGCTGTCCCCTGTTGGCAGCAGAGTACTGGGTTTGACCGGCATCCGGACGGCTGGACGAGGGCTGCTCCGTGGCAGGCATTGTGCTTGGATCCGGCCATGCTTTCCATGTGCCACAATCGAAATCGAGCCCGTCACGCCTGAAAGCGAGGAGCTGCGTTCAGGCCGGGAAAGGAAGGAAATTCAGGGCGAGGCTGTTCCATCTGCCAGAGCTGGACATCCTGTGGCGTTTGGAGTGCTGTGCGGCTGCTGGTTGGTTCGGGGCTGGCTGGGTGTCCCCCTCCCGTGCCTGGCCCTGCGGGGAAGTACAGAGCCCGCGGCTTCCTCCCCACAGCTTTTCTGCCGGAAGTGCAGTCCTGTCAGGAAAGGACCCCTGGAATCCTGCAGGGGAGTTAGGGGACCCCCCCCCCCAGTCTGCTCCTCACGTTTAGGGCGAGCTGCTCCTCCCGGCTTCCCGCTGCCTGGCTGCCCAGCACGCCTCGTGCTCGGCGGCCCCTGGGCATCTGCTTCCGAGGCCGTCCTCGAAGGTGGCTGCTGGCAGGCCCCCCGGGGTGTGAGCGGCGCTGGCACCGAGCCACCCCCGGGGTGTGAGCCACCCAGGACTTGCTCGGCGGCTGCCGCACCTGCCCGGCCCCGCTCGGCCCTGCCCCACGGCCGCCCGCGGGCCCCACACCTCCGCCGGCAGGCAGCCGGGGCTGGGAGGCGCCGGGGCCTGTCCTCGCATGAAGGCCCATCCCGCGGCGCCCGCTCTGCTCCCTGCGCTCGCTGTCGGATTTGGCCCAGGCCGTCTCCGCCCCTCGGAGGTGGCGGCGGCGGAACAGGAAGGGGTTCAGAGACCCCGAAATCCCGGCTGGCCGAGCCACACGGAGGCAGTGGGAAGGGCAGGGGACTGGATGCTCGACGACCCACCAGAGAGGGGGTCCTCGGGATGCGCAGGAGGGGACTCCGTCATCCCCAGAGATACGCAGGGCTCCTCGGCCAGCCCTGGCCAGAACCAGGGGACCCCCTTTCGGTGCTTCAGCGATGAGTGGAGCCCAGCCGAAGCCCAAGTTTCCACTCTGAACAGCTGCTCTTCTCATACGGGGGGGCCAAGGGGAACCCCTTGCGAAGCCCCATACGGCGGCTGCAAGTCGGGGCAGACGATGGTGAACTCCGGCCGTAATCGCTCCTGCAGCAGATTTGTGGAATTTCTACCCCAACCCCCCCCCTTTCCAGCATGCCTTTGCAAACAACCTGAGGCCTAGAAACTTAGCCTTTTCTTTTTAAAAGATGCTTTCTTGGGAGACCACAAGGGCTGAATTCGGTGTGTGTGAATACAGCCCCCCCCCCCCGTGCGTGTTTGAATGGGACCAAATGATTAAGGGAAATCTGGGAAGGGAAGAGGCCCAGCAGGAAAAACCGAAGGACTTTCTTTTAACGGAGGGGCCGCTTTTCCGCATCCTATGTGGGTGGCTGGTGAGGAAACAACCTTCAAAAAGCGAGGCCTGCGCATAACTATTACCATCTTGCCCCTTGTCTTGAGTACATTGTTCCCTCACGGTTTTTAAGGCTCGCTTTCCTTCCGCTGTTGTCCTTTGAACCCTGCCCGTTTTTATAGCCGCCTTTCTTGCCTTTTTCCTTTTTCAAGTTTGCGTTCTTTTCTTTCAGAAACTCCCGCCCTGATCTGCCGTATATTTGGGCAACACCCCAGGGGGTGTGCGTGAATAAAGGGCCAACAGTCATTGTGATAAAAACGGCCAAATTGGCATGTAAAAATACCATTTGCTTGCCAAGTCAGGGCTGGGCAGAGAACTGCGAGTCCGGACCACCTCGGGCTTCCAAAATTATTCCTGTCCCCCACACTCACAGTCGTGGGGGGCGTCTTGAGTGTCTCGCTTTTTAAAACGGGATGCTGTTGTCCGTGGAGTTTCTGGGTCACACACAGCAGGCCAGAGTGGGAATTTCTGCAGCATCTGCCTTCTCAGAATGAAGCATTTCGGTGCCCGGACATGCGCCGCAAGATGACCGGTGGGTCCCCAGGTTTGGGAGAGAAACGCACAGACTGGATCCGCCATTGTTTGGGAAGGGGCTGAGGAAAAGCACTTGGACGCAGGCCAAGTTGCGAACAATGGCTGGCCAAAGCACCTTTCCACAGTCCTTCCCCCGGTTTGTGGATTCTGGGCCACAGGGAGGCATCCCGCCCGGCCGGCGTTTTTCCCTTCCTGGATTATGTGCTTGCGCTGGCAAAGTTCGGCATGGCACTGAGGGAAACTCCTGGATTTTATTTTTTTTTTTTTGTCTCCAAGGATTTAGAGAGGCCAGTGGATCCAAGAAATCAAAAAAGGGGTATATAAATCTAATAAATAAACCATGCATAACAACCGGAGCAAATGAGCTGAGATCCAGAGAAAGGAGTTGGCACTGGCCACCTTCTGTGTGGGATTTTCCAAATGATGGGTGTTGTGGTCCCAGGATTTGGATGGCCTGGCTTTGGGGAGACTGGTGTCAGCTCTTATTTATTTATTTATTTATTTATTCGCTTGCTTGCTTATTCGATTTTTGTTAGCCACACAGCCTCGAGTGGCGAAGTTGCCCGGCTTGGATTCCAAGTGGTACCGCTTGAGCGCATAATGCGCTCAGTGCACGAGGTGTTCAGGCGCAACGTTTTTTCGAAGATGGAAGACGGCTTCCGCCATTACGTGCTGTGGGAAGGCCCAGGCAGAGATGTTCCCAAAAGGCCAGGCGGAGAGGATGCCCCCGCGGCCTCCAGCGCATGAATAGCGGGTGCCAAAAGGTCAAACGTCCCGGCCTGAACGCAACCCGAGCCACACGTGGGTGTGCGGCAGCATCTTGGGAGGCTGCCAGAGCCATCGATGACAAAAGCGCGCCACGTCCCGCTCGGGGTTGGCTCCCACACGGAGGGGCCTTGGCCCAAACACGCATTCGCTTCGGCCGGGAGGGAGCCGGCGGCGCACCAGCCGTGGTGGCACAGGAGGCGCAAGGGCGGCCGTCTCTCGCAGCTGCCGTTCCGCGTCGCCTCGCCATCACCCTTCCAGCCGCGCTCGGTCCCCCGGCCTGTAATTTTCCTTCCTTTGCTCTTTTTTTAAATGCACGGCCTCAAATCTTGCTTCCCCTGCACATGTGGCAGAAATCACTGTGATGGGAGGACGGGCCACGCGTCCCGCCTGGTTCCGGGTTCAAGCCTGCGTTTGAGAACATCGCCTTAGCACAACCTAGAGGGGGCTTTCCTCGCGTGCCACCCGAGAAACGAGGTCTCGGTGAGAGGCAGGTTCCCAGGGATCAGAAATGCACAACCGCTGCGAAATCGCCCCCTCTGTCTTCCCCGGACGGTCGGGAACCTTTTGTTCCACCATCAGCCTGTGGATGGAACTGGATCTTACACAGATTCAGAGAGGTGTGAGGTTGCACTTGCCGAAACATGCAAGTCTCCTCACCCACGGCCACGGAAGTGGCTTCCCGTCGAGGGCTGTTTTCACGCTTTCGCCGATGGAGGGAGACGCCCCTGGTCGTTCTGTTTCCCATGTTTTCTGTCTTCCATTCCTGTAGAACAACGCACCCTTTTTTCCTTCTGTCAAAAAGAGGCCGCCGGTCTGCAGAATCCCTGTGGCTGGTGAGAAGCGGCTCTGGGGGGGTTCCGGGATGGGATGCCCCCCTCCAAGCCGTTCAAGGGAGGCGCTACTCCTGCATTCGGGACCCCGGTGGGACCGCGCTGCCAGGAATTGAGAGTGCGGGCTGGTCCGCTGCACCGGCCCAGACCAGAGCAGCTGGGTCCGCCCGGCCATGAAATCATAGAACAGCAGAGTTGGAAGGGGCCCTGAAGGCCATCAGGTCAACCCCCCTGCTGCTGCAGGACACCACGTCACACCACCCCACTCAGAGGCTGCCCAGTTCCTTTTTGAGTGGCTCCAGGGTGGAAGAGCCCCCCACCGCTCCAGGCAGCTGGTCCCACTGCCCTATTGCTCTGACCGTGAGGAAGCTTCTCCCGATGCCCAGCCTGAATCTGGGCTGTCGCAACTTGACTGGGTTATTCCGTGTCCTGCACTTTGATACCAGCAAGAAGAGATTTTGACTGTTGCCCTTGTGACTAACCTGGTGCAGACCCCTAACCCTAATATGGGGCTACAGTTCCATTGAAGAGGGCGATTTTGAAAAAGCCCTCCTTGAGTAGGTTTTTCTGCGCAGCTCAACTTTTCTGCCCACTCTAAACACATTCCAACCATCAGAATCGCTCCAGGACCCCTCGTTTTTCTAACCCTAACCCTACCCTGGTGCAGACCCCTAACCCTAATATGGGGCTACAGTTCCATTGAAAAGAGGGCGATTTTGAAAAAGCCCTCCTTGAGTAGGATTTTCTGCGCAGCTCATCCTTTCTGCCCACTCTAAACACATTCCAACCATCGGAATCAGTCCAGGACACCTCCTTTTTCTAACCCTAACCCTACCCTGGTGCAGACCCCTAACCCTAATATGGGGGTAAAGTTCCCTTGAAAAGAGGGTGATTTTGAAAAAGCCCTCCTTGAGTAGGTTTTTCTGCGCAGCTCATCCTTTCTGCCCGTTCTAAACACATTCCAACTATCAGAATCGCTCCAGGACACCTCGTTTTTCTAACCCTAACCCTACCCTGGTGCAGACCCCTAACCCTAATATGGGGGTAAAGTTCCCTTGAAAAGAGGGTGATTTTGAAAAAGCCCTTCTTGAGTAGCTTTTTCTGCCCAGCTCATCATTTCTGCCCATTCGAAGCACATTCCAACCATCGGAATCGCTCCAGGACACCTCGTTTTTCTAACCCTAACCCTACCCTG
>NW_025335588.1:42127-42503 GCF_004798865.1 Varanus komodoensis
TTCTGCCCATTCTAAGCACATTCCAACCATCGGAATCGCTCCAGGACACCTCGTTTTTCTAACCCTAACCCTACCCTGGTGCAGACCCCTAACCCTAATATGGGGGTAAAGTTCCATTGAAAAGAGGGTGATTTTGAAAAAGCCCTCCTTGAGTAGGTTTTTCTGCGTAGCTCATCCTTTCTGCCCGTTCTAAACACATTCCAACCATCAGAATCGCTCCAGGACACCTCGTTTTTCTAACCCTAACCCTACCCTGGTGCAGACCGCTAACCCTAATGGAGGGTGAAATTTCCATTGAAAAGAGGGTGATTTTGAAAAAGCCCTTCTTGAGTAGCTTTTTCTGCCCAGCTCATCCTTTCTGCCCATTCTAAACACT
>NW_025335588.1:42603-59817 GCF_004798865.1 Varanus komodoensis
TTCCATTGAAAAGTGGGTGATTTTGAAAAAGCCCTTCTTGAGTAGCTTTTTCTGCGCAGCTCATCCTTTCTGCCCATTCTAAACACATTCCAACCATCGGAATCACTCCAGGACACCTCATTTTTCTAACCCTAACCCTACCCTGGTGCAGACCCCTAACCCTAATGGAGGGTGAAATTTCCATTGAAAAGTGGGTGATTTTGAAAAAGCCCTCCTTGAGTAGGTTTTTCTGCCCAGCTCATCCTTTCTGCCCATTCTAAACGCATTCCAACCATCGGAATCGCTCCAGGACCCCTCATTTTTCTAACCCTAACCCTAACCTGGTGCCCACCCCTAACCCTAATGGAGGGTGAAATTTCCATTGAAAAGAGGGTGATTTTGAAAAAGCCCTTCTTGAGTAGGTTTTTCTGCCCAGCTCATCATTTTTGCCCATTCTAAGCACATTCCAACCATCGGAATCGCTCCAGGACCCCTCGTTTTTCTAACCCTAACCCTACCCTGGTGCACACCCCTAACTCTAATATGGGGGTAAAGTTCCATTGAAAAGAGGGTGATTTTGAAAAAGCCCTCCTTGAGTAGGTTTTTCTGCGCAGCTCATCCTTTCTGCCCATTCTAAACACGTTCCAACCATCGGAATCGCTCCAGGGCCCCTCGTTTTTCTACCCCTGCCCTCCCCTGGTGCACAGGCTGACCCCAGTCCAGCTGGCCGAGGCCTCGTGCTCTCCAGCCAAGTGCCGCTCGTCTGCCCCTCGCCTCCCCCGAGGCCTCGTGCTCTCCAGCCAAGTGCCGCTCATCTGCCCCTCGCCTCCCCCCCGCCGCCCCTGCCGGACTCAAGGGTCCCTTTGTTCTGCACAGGGAACAAAGCTCTCCAGTGTCGCCATGGGGTGGGGAAGGGAAGGCGAGCAGAGCCCGCCTGAGGGGGCGAAAGGGCTCTGGAACGTCCCCCCCCCCCGGCAGAAGCATCTGAAGGCAGTGAACTCCTCCCCAGGAGCCCTGGGAGGGGTTTATGCTAGCGGCCCCCCCGCAGTCAGGGCAAAGAATCAGCGCCTGCCCCACCAGTCCTTTCACCCCACGCTTTCCAAAGGCTGGCTGCAGAGGCATAGAAGTCACTCGGGAGTCTCCGGCATGAACCCTTCCCATGCTCAGAGGCACTGTTTTTGAGGCTCCGGGAGGTCTTCAGCTGGCCTGCAGAGGCACTGGGGGGGGGGGGGCTCCCCGGGGGCGGCAGGGGGGGGCTCTCTATGGTGTGGGTGTGCAGAGGGGTCTCTCAAATTTCGGAGAGGCGAGCCGCCCCGGGCGGGGGCGGGGTGAGGCTGGTGCCGCGTTGCCGGGGACGGAGGGGGCTGGGTGCCGTGCCAGGAATAGCAGCCTGTGTGGGTGGCCCTTCTTTTGCGCAGAAAGCAGGGTGCGAAGACACAGTGACAACATTTTAATCGCCGAGTCAGATTGCGAAGGGGATGCTCAGAAACCGGCACTTGCCGGAGCCCCGGATCCTTCCCCACCACCCAAAACTACTTGCGGCGTGCCAGATCGTTCCCGTGATCTCTCATCTTTTAGCATGCAAGATGTGGTGTTTTTCAGTGGAAAAAAATGATGAAAAGACCCCCTCCCGGTGCCTCAGCGGGGCTTTGAGGGGTCGCCCCCCTCACCCCACCCCACTCCACACCCCCAACTTGGCCAGGGGGGCAAGAGAGGAATGCCCAGAGTGGCTTGCCATCTGAAAGGTCAAAAGCCCACAAGTTTCTAGATCTGTGGGTGCAGCTAGATAGCAGGAGGGGCACAGCCCAGTGCTTGGAACTGTGAAACAACAAGATAGGCCTCTGAGCATACACAGAGTATCCAGTGTGCCAGTGTGGCGCAGTGGTTAAGAGCATGGGACTGGGACTCAGGCGATCTGGGTTCGAGTCCCCGCTTGGCCATGGAGCCAACTGGGTGACTCTGGGCCAGTCACAGACTCTCAGCCCAACCTGCCTCACAGGGTTGTTGTTGTGGGGATAAGATGGAGGAGGAGATGTAAGCTGCCTTGAGCCCTTGGTAGGAAAAAGGCAGGATATAAATCGGAAAATAAATATCCCCCCCTTTCTTTCTTAGCAGCAAGAAAGCTTTTCACTCATCAGAATCATCCTTTTTTGGAGAAGAAGGCATGGATTGTAGGCAGGACTGAACCCCAGAACCAGTTTCTAGTTGTCGTGTTTGAAACCCAGACAATCTTGCGCGTGGCAGGAGGCGGTCGGCGTCCCCATGAAGCGTCCGCGGGGCAGACTTGTGCCTCGCAGGTTTCAGACAGAGCAGAAGCAGTCGGAGAATATTGTGCTAGCTGCTCTTCTCGCCAACGTTCCCACATCGGCTGCATCTGCACCCGGTCTTTCTTCCGTGCCCAAGTAGCGGGCTCTTCCCGGTGAAGGTCTTGGGGAGGCCGTGGGCGGCTCGGGCCCGGGTGGCGGGGTGGCCTGTGCCCCCGGAGGGTCTGTCGGCCCCGGGCGCCGGCCCAGCTCGCGCTCTCTCCCCGCAGACCCCGGCTGGGCCTCCATCAACCGCGGCGTGCTGGTCTGCGACGAGTGCTGCAGCGTCCACCGCAGCCTGGGCCGCCACATCTCCATCGTCAAGCACCTGCGGCACAGCCCCTGGTCCGCCACCCTGCTGCAGGTGAGCAGGGCGGCCTCTGGGGGGACTGGCCTGCTTCCTCCTCGCGGGCCGGGGCCGGGCTGCCGGCCTCCGCTGCTCCCGCGGTGGGCCACCCCTGCTCGCCCCGGCGAGCGGGGCTGCTCCCTGGGCGAGCGCGCAGAGGACTGCCGGACGTGGGTGTCGGGAGGAAGGGCTCAGCCCCGAAGGGTTGCAGGCTGTGCGGGCGGCAGCAGCAAGCCCCACGTCACCCCCAGCTTTCCGTCCTTGCCTTTCTCTCCCCGCTGCCCGGCTTAGATGGTCCACACCCTCGCGAGTAACGGCGCCAACTCCATATGGGAGCACTCGCTGCTCGATCCGGCGCAGGTCCAGAGCGGCAGGCGCAAGGCGAACCCCCAGGACAAAGTCCAGTGAGTAGCAGAGGCCGGTGGCTGGAGATCCGCCGTTCCGGAATTGGGTGTGAACGGTCCTCTTCCCGGGGGTGGGGGGCACTTTTTCTTCTCCGGCCGAGAAAACAGCCGCTTGGATCGACAAGCACAAAGCGGGGGATTCTCTCCCTAACTTCGGGCTCCTTCCAGAGATCTGGGACTACAGTTCCCAGCATTCGTAGCTGGACGGATGGGAGTGGAAGTCCAAAGCAGCAAGGCCAGGCCCTGCTTTTCTTGGGCCTGTTGCCCGCAGCAGCCGCACGGTGGAAGGGCTTGCACTCCGGACCCTTCGCTCCGGCCGGGATGCGCTGACCATCCCGCCAGCTCATTTCAACCTGCACCACAGCAAAGGGTCAGGATGCGGCCCAAGAGCTCCCCCCTCGCTCTTTGCGGGGAGGGGCTCCGGACAGCCCCCATTACGGCAAGTGTCCCGTTGGCAGTTTCCCGAAGGCTCCGACTTGCTCCCGGGAAGCGGAAGAGGGGAAAAAAGCCGCTGCTCCATTTCAGCTTTATCTGGGCTTCCCATGCACGAGTCGCTTCGTCATTTCTGACTGCTGTGGCAACAGCGACGCGCACGATTTTTCCGGTGCTTTGTCATGTTTAACATGAAATTAAGCTAGGCGCTGCAAAATGCTCACCTTGCAGGAGCTATCATACGAGGAGGCAGTGCCCTTGACCATGTGCAGAGTTCCTTGGGCTTGCTGTCCAGGAACGCGCCGAGCCTGCACCATCGCTGCAAGGCGGAGAAACGCCTCCCGTGGGGATACGTGTCCCTCGCCAGGGCTGTGGCGGCACCGGGACGCACCGGGCCGAAGTCCCACGGCAAATTCGCCGGCGGAGACACGGCTGCCGTGGGGTTTTGGGTGGTGCGGGCCCCTCCCCTCGCACGTCCGGACTCCGAGGAGCCCCTGCCCTCCAGGATTGGCCCCCCACCTGCCTCTCACTGGCTGCGTCTCCAATCGCATTGCATTGCAGCCCCACCAAGTCGGAGTTCATCCGTGCCAAGTACCAGATGCTGGCCTTCGTGCACAAACTGCCCTGCCGGGACGACGACGGCGTGACGGCCAAGGACCTCAGCAAGGTGCGCGCTGGAAGGGCGCAGCGGGGCGGGGTGCAGCCCCACGGCCGGCATCGGCCGGCTCGCGGGGGGCAGCTCAGCCCCACACCGCCGGTTCGGCACCCGCCCCCACGGCCAAAGGGAGGGAGCGGAGGCTCTGGCGTGATGGGGACCCCAGTAGGGATGGCGGCGGTGAGAGTGCGGCCAGGGCCGGGCCGCGTCTCCGGGGGGCAGAGGCTGGTGCGCGCGCCCCCACCCCGCGGCCTCCCAACTCTCCGCCCTCCTGTGCCCGCAGCAACTGCATTCGAGCGTCCGGACGGGGAACCTGGAAACCTGCCTGCGCCTCCTCTCCCTGGGGGCGCAGGCCAACTTCTTCCACCCGGTGAGAACCCCCCGCCCGGCTCCTCCGCCTCGCCGGCCCGCCCTGCCCCGATGCGGGGCCGGAAGGGCGCGGGGGCCAGGCCTGAGCTGCCTTTCCCGCTCGGCTAGGAGAAGGGCACCACGCCCCTGCACGTCGCCGCCAAGGCGGGACAGATCCTGCAGGCCGAGCTGCTGGTGGTGCACGGCGCGGATCCCGGGGCCCCCGACGTGAACGGACGGACCCCCATCGACTACGCCAGGTGAGGGCGGCCCCGGCCCGCGGCGTGCGAGCGGTGTCCGTCAAGTGCGCGTTCCAGGCTGAGGTGGAAACACAGAGCGAGTCGGAAGGGGTCTCCCGGGCCATCTAGTCTGACCCCCGGCTCCGCTCACGACATGCCCGCCATGTGCATGTCCAGCCCATCTTTGAAGGCTCGCGCCTGGATGTGTCTGGGGGGGGGGGTCCCCTCCGGGGGGCCCCCGGCTGAGGGCTGCTGGCTTTGCAGGCAAGCGTCGCAGCATGAACTGGCCGAGCGCCTGGTCGAGTGCCAGTACGAGCTGACGGACCGGCTGGCTTTCTACCTTTGCGGGAGGAAACCTGGTAAGCGAACGGGAGGGGGGTGCATGGGGGGGAGGGGGTCTTTCATGCCCCCCGGCTGGCTCGCGGGGCCTGGTGGCCCCTCGGTGGCCCCGTCCGGCACGGGAGCCCCCCCTCGCCAGGGGCTCTTGGCCGTCTGCGCCCACCTGGCCGCACCGGCTGTGTGGGGGGGCGTCTTTGCCGACGGCCAGGTGGCTTAACCGCTTCTGCCTTCCCACGCAGACCACAAAAACGGGCACTACATCATCCCGCAGATGGCGGACAGGTGAGGGGCGTCCCCCGAAATCCGGTCCGTTCGCGCCCTGGGGGTCCCGCCGGCTGCCCCCTTGTGGTTGCTGGAGGGATGGCAGGGGCCCCTATTCCAGTCCTAAGAAGAGTCCCATCCCCTAAGCCGAGGCTAAAAAACAGGGCTGTGGGAAGTCCTATAAGGAGAGCTTTTAAAATGTTGCTGCTCTTGGGATATAACTCATTGGGAGCAAAAAGATTTAAATGTCCCGGCTGCTGGCTGCTTTTTAAAAATCGCATTTATTTTGTTTTGGGAAGGGGGTTCACTTTTGTTTTGTGGGGGGTCGTTGCCCCGAAGGTAACCCCAAGTGGAGCATTGGGGTGGCCTTCGCAGCCGCAGGCGTCCCAAAGATTTTGATACCCTTCCTTTCTTTCTCAAGCCAAAATTTCTTCCTTCTCTTTCTCGTACGTTTCTGTATTTCGGCGTGGAGGTACCAGGTTAGCAATTCTGCACTGGCCGAATTTCCACAGTGTAAGCGAAGGAGCCGCTGTCTAAACTTTCGGCTGTTGGAGGTGCCTCCAGGCCGTGGCCCCTAAATTAACACCAAATGGGAAAATAGTATTTGAGGAGCAGAGAGGCCTTCGTCTCGGAGACGCTGTCTGTTTTTTCCCTCTTGAGTTGGGCTGCCAAAAGGAAGGATGGGGGGACAGGTTTGCACGGGGGTCCCGTGCCGGGGCCGAAAACGAATTCTTGCGCTCCGCGTGTGCTCAGAGAGCATCTGCTTCGCTTCGCCGTCCTTCTTGGCACGGGTCCTCCTCTGGCCTGATGCCCTGCCCCACTCTGCTTTGAGATAAGCCGGACTTACATTAGGAAGGTGTCCTCCAGACATGTTGGACTCCAACTCCCAGCATCCCCAGCTGGCATAGCGGGACGGGAAGAACCCAGTCGAGGAGGAAGACTGCTTTTGGGGCCACACGTGTTGAATGAGGGTGTGGAACCCATCGGACCGAGCCCGGGGGCCACTTTCGGGGGTGGGCGGGCCAGGGGCAAAGGGGCGGGGCCAAATGACCCACAGTCCAGCCCTGGCTAGCTTCAGGCCCCTATGAATAAGCCATGGAAGGGTCATTTCAGCCATTGGGGGAGCACTGGGGGCCTCTCGGGGTAGGGGGAGCCGGGCCTGCAGCCAAGAGGGGGCTGAGCGCCTGGGGGAAGAGAGCATTCCGGCCCCTCAACCCGGTGGATCGGGGGGCTTCGGAAGCACGGCCCCCCTGCAGCTGCTTCGGGGCCGGGCGGGCGAGGGGGGCTGTCTTTTAACACCCTTGTTTGTCCTTTTCCTTCCCTGCTACCCGCCCGGAGCTCAGAGTCCACCCAAAGTGCATGTTGCAGAGGTACCGGTGGGTTCAGCGCTCGGCTGCATGCCACGGCGGGGCCCGCCCTGGCCCCCTCCCCACGTCGCCCGCCCTCGCGCGCCCTGCCTGCAGAGCGGGCCGAACCAAGCGTCCTGGGACCGACTCGAAAACCCCCCGGCTTAGGAATGGTCACCCCCGGAATGCATCCACAGGCTTTGGACTTTTCTGCTCTTTTCGTACATTCCCCCCCTGCCTCTCTGCCCACCTCCGGGCGTCTCTCCCACCAGCGCTCTTCCTGCCCCACCTGTCGGTTGCTGAGCCCCACATAGCAGTGGGGTGCACGGCTCTTTTCGCTGGGACAGCCTGCAGCCAAGCAGGGAAAGCCCAGCCGAAGGGGGGGGGGGGCAGAATAGACAAGACTGATTCCATGCGGGCCCAGGATGATGGGTTTTCTCCTTGGCTTCCCGCAGCCTGGACCTCTCCGAGCTGGCGAAAGCTGCCAAGAAGAAATTGCAGGCGGTAAGTGGGGCCTTTGGGGGGCGGGGGGCGGCTCGGGTTTTCGTGCAGCTGCCTCTGCTTTGGCCTGCTGCGTCCCCCCCCCCCCCCAGTCCCGCAACCGGTTTTAACTGTGCGCTTTAAGCTGCTCATGACAGCCAAGACCTTCCTTCTCCTGGAACTCGCCTCCTTTTCGGACGGGGAGCCATTTTTCCCTCGATTTTGCCCCTCGCAACCTCTCCTCTCTCCTCCACCTTTAGGTGATCCAGTCCTGGAAAAGCCCGGCTGTAAAAAATGTGGCCTCCATGGGGCTGGAAGTGGAAGGGATGCAGAATTTGGGGGAGCTGGTGGGCTCCGTATCCCACGCAGCAGGGGTGTTCGGCCCAAGGGGAGCACTTGGGGGGGCCGTCCCGGTGGCTGGTGGGGCAAAAAGCCAGGGGCCGGGGCGGAAGAACCAAGAGAACGCCGGGGACCTCTGGAGCACAGGGGGGCTGTGACGGGGGGAGGAGGGGACCCCGGAGAGACAGACCCCAATTGGCCCGTGGCCTGCAGTGGGGCACCCCGAGGGCACCAAACCCCACGCGCTGACTCTCTCTCGCCCTCCAACAGCTCAGCAACCACCTCTTTGAGGAGCTGGCCATGGATGTTTACGACGAGGTGGACCGCCGTGAAAACGACGCAGGTGAGGATGGGGGGGCTTCTTATTGGGGGGCAGTTTGGGGTCCTTCTGGCACCCCGATGGCTTCAGCTTTCTGGTTTCTCTTCTGCACACCCCACGGTCTGGCTTCAGCATCGCGAAGAAAAATGTTTCCGCCAAAGGATGCGGGGCCGACAAGCCTTCCCGCGACACGGATTCTCCACCCGTGTCCCTTCTTGGCCTCTGGGTGGCACCGTGCCCCTTGGCACCTGTGGGGAGACCAGTGCAGGCCCCCCCAGTTGGGGTAAACTCCAGTTCGACTTGGGAATAACTCCCAGCACGCAGCATTTCTCTTCTGCGTGCGTTCCTCCATGGGTCCAGGGTTAACCTGCAGTTTTTCTCCTGCACCCAACACCTTTGGCTTATTATTATTATTATTATTATTATTATTATTATTATTATTATTAATAATATTATTTTATTATATTTTATTATATTTTATTATATTTTATTTATTTATTTATTTATTTATTTATTTAAACCATTTTTATGCCGCCCCATTCACAAAAAGCCTCAGGGCAGCTTACAACATTTGACTTTGTTACATGGATTTCCCTGCTTGCTCTGAGATATCCAGAAGGAAATGGTTCCTGCTTCTTGGGGTGTTTCCGGGACCCCGTTGGCAGGCTTAAAGCAAGACCCCGTGGTTTAGGTCCCAGCGTTCTGTTTTGTGCAGCGGCTTGCGCTGGCTGCCCTTCCCTACTGGCCTGAGGGAATTGCCCCTCCGGTAACTCCTGGCCGTGCGATCGGGTGATTTAAGGATGTGCAGTTTGCTGCTTTTTGGAACGCCTTCCCCACCGAATCCCGTAAAATACTGGCAGTT
Organism: Varanus komodoensis; assembly: GCF_004798865.1. Classification (NCBI taxonomy): domain Eukaryota; kingdom Metazoa; phylum Chordata; class Lepidosauria; order Squamata; family Varanidae; genus Varanus; species Varanus komodoensis. Next base: position 51,256 of record NW_025335588.1, read on the forward strand.
AGCACCGCATCCTCGCCCGGCCAAGGTTTGGCAGTCAAATCAAATCAAACTTGGGCCTTAAAATAATCCCAAGCAAGAACCAAGCCGGGGGCAGCAGGCAGAATCGAGCCCATGACTTCGATCCGGGCCCAGAGCGACTGGGGGTGGCTGACGCTGCTTCGCTGGCGATCCAAGAGGCACTGGGCTCCCCCTTTTCTTGCCCTGCCCAAACCAGTCCTGTGCTGGGCTCTGGAGAGGCCGCCACGACTCGGCCACTTACTTCCAAACCTGTCTGCACCCACTAGGGACTAGAAACTTATGAAGGCTTCCCAGCTTGTCGAATACTGTTCTCAAAGCTCAGCCTAGTTGGTGTGTTGAAATTCCCAAGGACTTTGAATCATAGAAAACATTGGTGGGGTGCAAGGAAGCCATTTTGACTGGGTTCTTGGGAACAATAGGAGGGCGGCTGGGCTTCAGGGTAACTTGTCTCGCTTATGCGAGCCACTCGGAGGTCTTTTGCTCTCCAGGAGAAGCTGCATTTTGGCCGCTGGTTGGTGCCAGCTGGGAGGCTGGGCACGACTGTCAGACCGGCCTTCAGCTTTGATTCCAACAAACTGCCAAATTTTGCAGGGCGTGCGTCTTTCCTGGTGTGGCACTAAATGAATGGGAGTCACTTCTCTCCCACTCGTGGGGAAACAGCTGCTATTTGGCTCTTTCTTTGCCTGCTTCTAAGCGGGCTCTTTTAGCGCCCTTCCATCCTGCCACTATCTGCTCAACAGACTCCAGCTCCCATCATCCCCAGCCATTGGCCACGAGGGCTGGGACTGATGGCAGCTGCACTGCTGTGAGCTTTGCTGTCGATACCGGGCACGTGGCGGCTGCTTTAATGCTATTTGTCGGGGCGTCCCGGAGCGCCCCCTCCTTGGCTCTCCAGAAAGGGTGCCAAGCCCACGCCGTGGGGTGCCCCACACCGGGCCCGCCTTGCAGGGTTTATGGAGAGGGCCGGCAAGACTCCTTCCGGCGGCTCGTGAGCTCTGCCTCGCGGCGTCCTCGTGGCGGGATTCGATGCGAGGCAGGGCGGGCGGCGGGGGTCCGATGCGAAACTTCCCAGCCCGTGGCCCAGTGACCTGCACAGATCCGGGTTCAAGCCCCTGCGCAGCCTCAGGGCTGTCGGGCGAGGATGGCGGGGCTCGGGCGGCCCACCTGGGTGGGCCTCAGGTGGCCCCCCGGCCCTCCCCGGAGCCATTTGCCCAGCCGCTCCGGAAAACCCCGGCCGGCAGCCCCGGCTCTGCCAGGGCGGCTCGGTTTGCCTGCTGGGCCGGTGCCCGGCCGGCCGGGCTGAGTCATGGGAAAGCGGCTCGCGAGCGGGGAGAGCGCGGGGACCGTGGGGCAGCGGAGGGGCTGGCAAGTGCTCGCGGCCCCCTCCCCTCTTCCCTGGGAAGGCGCAGTCCCTGCCGGACCCCCGAGCAGGCCTCCCGGCTGGCCCGCCCGCCCGCCCGCATCCGTGGCCTCCCGCCAGCTCCGCCGCGGCCCAGCCGGAACAAGCCCCCCGCCTGGGAGGGGAAGTCGTGCCGGTGCCCGGCCGAGCGGTGAGAAGAGCGGGTGCCCACGCGCGTGCGGGGAGCGAGGCCCGTGGAGACACGTCTGGGGAAGGGCGAGTCTTTCGGGGGCTTTGGGAGGGCGCCGAGGGGTCCCCCGGGGTCTGGGATCCCCACTCCTGCTTCGTTGTCTCCGGATTTCTCTGGCCACGTCCGCGAGGCGCCCGCCTCCAGCCGGAGCGAGGGCTTTCCTGCCCGTGCGATTTCTCTTCTCCCCGCGGATTCGGATTCCTCGGTAAAGGGCACCGTGTGAAGGCCGGCTTGGCTGCCTGCATGGAGTCCTTTTGGGGCGGGGGGCGGGGGGGCTGTGCAGCCGGACACTCGCCTCTTGTTCGGGAGAAAACGAAAGCGAGGAGGCCCTCGGGGGCGTTGTTGTTGTGCAGCAGTGATGAAACGGGCTTTTGTTCGCGCCCGGTTTGGAGAGGTCACGCTGGCTGGAGGCCGCGTGCTGTGCGGGTTACTCACGAGTAGCACCCCTCGGTGCCTGCGGCCAGGTTTCTGCTGCAGCTGCCCGGCTCTGCCCTGGCTCCTCACAACCGCCCTGCGAGGCGGTGCGGAGCGTGGGCAGCCGGAGCTGGAGCGAGCGGCTGAGCCAAAGCCCCGCCGAGGCGGAGGGCAAGGCCCGGATCACGGCCTGCTCCGGGGCCTGCCCTCGTCCGCTCCGCTGTGCAGCGGCGGACCCTGCGGGCGCGGACCGTCGCCGAGCCCCGATCTGGAAATCGTCCCGCTCGGGGCGTTGGTTGCGAGAGGAAAATTCTTCCGCAGAGGAAAGTTTCTGCCTGTTGGCGGTTTTCTCTTCCCTGCTGGTCTGTAAAGATTAAGGTTATGACAGAGACACGTTGTCCTTCTGCGCTTCCTGGACTACGGCTCCCATTGTCCCCGGTGTTCACACTGGCCGGGGCTGATGGGCATCCAAGGCTATTTTGCTGGCTTCGTCTGCGTCTTTGAGGCAGGAAGAGGAGCAGGGAATGCTTGGTTGACGTCTCTGGGGTTGCGGCTTGGGCAATCCCGGGTCGGGGTGGCCATTCTCCTGGGTGGCCCCCCCCTTAAGGACTGGGGGGGTTTGCTCTCGGGGGGCACAAAATGCCGTTTCCTGAGCCGTGTATTTCGGCCGCTCTTCGCTGGGGCCACCGGGAACCTCAGCCACCCGCTTCCCCGGCCGAGCTTCAGGGCAGGGGCTCTGTGCCCCTTTTACCAAGCCCCCCGAAAGATCCGGCTCAAAACGCTGTGTGACGAATCAGCGGTGCGCTTGCGCTGTGGCTGCCCCGTCCGGGGATGCCTGGGCCGCCAAGGAGGCGGGGACGATGGGGGTGGCCCGGCCTGTGCGGATCCGTGGGTGCAGGCAGCCCGGCGGGGGGGGGGGGGGACCCCCGGCTTGCCAACGGGCCTCTGCTTCCTTCTCCCCACGACAGTCTGGCTCACCACGCAGAACCACAGCACCCTGGTGACGGAGCGCAGCGCGGTCCCCTTCCTGCCCGTGAACCCCGAGTACTCGGCCACCCGCAACCAGGTAGGGGGCCCACCGCGCCGCGGGCGGCTCCGGAAGTGGGGTGGGTGGCCGGGACACACGGCCTGGGCATTCCCATTCTCAATGAGGATGTTGTTAGCTGTCAATCAATCAATCAATCAATCAATCAATCAATCATTTATTTATTAAAAGCTTTTGTATGCCACCCTATTATATAAAAATCTCAGGACGGCTTACAATATTTAAAAGAACAATTAAAACACAAACAAGATTTGCTTATCAGTGTGCAGGAGAGGGTGTGTGCGTGTGTGTGTGTGTGTAACCTGTGGGGGAATGAAGTTTCTTTTGCGTGACCTCAGAGCAATTTTTTTACCCCCCCCCCCCCCGGCCATATTTTGGGGCTTGATCTGCTTGTCAGAAGTTGACTCTTGGCTCAGAAACGTTGAGCACGGCAGGCCAAAAAGACTTCATGGTGACCCCGGGCCCCTCCAAAGGAGCAGCTCTCCTGGCAAGCTCAGAGGCACTCTTGTCCTCTACACCCCTTCTGAAGGCCCAGTCTTCGTCTTCAGCAAGAGTTGTGTGGCTGGTTGAAGAGCAGCCCCCGTCTGGGTCCTGATTTCTTGCTCTCTCTCTCAGGGGCGGCAGAAGCTGGCACGATTCAACGCCCGGGAATTCGCCACTCTCATCATCGATATCCTCAGTGAGGCAAAGCGCCGGCAGCAGGGCAAAGGGCTCACCAGCCCCACAGGTAAGGAGGGGGAGACGAGGGTGAGCCCCTTCCATGGGGCTGACCCTGCGACCCTGGGCCGTGGCTGAGTGGGTTTCCCTGTTCTCCGCATGGCACGTCGTGAGCGGAGCCGGCTGGAGCCGGAGGTCAGACTAGATGGCCCAGGAAGGTCCTTCTGACTCGCTCTGTTTCTGTGTTCCCCTTCCGGTCAATTTTCCCTCCTGGCCGCAGAGGCCCTCGACGCCTCGCTGCACGGCCCGAGCGACCTGGACGACCAGCACGACTACGACAGCGTCGCCTCGGACGAGGACACCGACCAGGAGCCGCTGCGCAGCGCCGGCGCGGGGCGCAACAACCGGGCTCGGGTGAGTCCCGGGAAGGCCTGTGGGGCGCGGGGAGGAGTGGAGCTGGCGCCTGGCCTCCTCCGCGCGGGCCTGGAGCCGGGGTGGGGATCCCCTGGCAGCCCCAGGGCCACACGTGCTCCGGGGGCCGCCTTCCAGGGTGGGAGGGGCCAAAGGCCAAAGGGGTGGGGCCGAAAGCAAAAGCGGCGTGGCCGGGAGCTCTTTTCTGGCCCTGAGGCCTCCAAGGGGCACGTCAGTTCGAAAAACGTCCTTTGGCCTCCTTTGGAAAACGTCCTTTGGCCTCCCTGGCAAAACATGCAGGCAAACATTTCTGGCCGTTTGGTTCCTGAGCCGCTGGCTCTCTCTGGGGAGTGAGCCCCTAGGGAGGGCGGGGGGCACAGGATGGGGGGCCTGCGACGGCCTTCATGGACGCTCTCCCTCCCGCAAAGAGCATGGACTCCTCGGACCTCTCGGACGGGCCCATCACGCTGCAGGAGTACCTGGAGGTCAAGAAGGCGCTGGCCGCCTCCGAATCCAAAGTGCAGCAGCTGATGAAGATCAACAACAGCCTGAGCGAGGAGCTGAGGCGGCTGCAGAGAGAGGCAAGCGGCCGCGTGGGGTGGGGTGGGGTGGGGTGGGGTGGGGCCAGCGCAGCCGAGACCCCGCACGGCGCCCGGGTTCTGTCTGGAGGGGCTGTGCCGACCCAGGCAGCTGCCCCCCCCCGGGCTGGGTGCGCTCCGGGGGGCCAGGATGCAACGCCCGAGTCGCGGCAGTGTGGTAAGACCAGCCTTGGCAGGAAGGGCCGGCGGGCTGGCTGCTTTTCTCTCTTTCTGTGTGCTATTTATATTTTTATTTTATATTGTTAATTTGTTTTATATTTTTAATGTATTATATTTTAATTTATGTTGTGAGCCGCCCCGAGGCTTCGGCGAATGGGGCGGCATAGAAATGTTTTAATTAATATATATATATATATATATATATATATATGTATGTATGTAAGTAAGTAAGTAAGTAAGTAACATAGAAACAGAGCGAGTCAGAAGGGGTCTCCCGGGTCATCTAGTCTGACCCCCGGCTCCAGTCGGCTCCGCTCACAACACGCCCAGAAGAAAGTATTGTTTAAAATTGAAGATAAGATCGCAGTCCTCATGATTCCGAATAAAGGGCAGGGGCTACCTTATCCTGAGTCTGAACCGCTCATGGCCTTAATGCCGGGAAGCCGGTGATTTTCCGGGGTTTCGGATGGGTTCCCAGCCCGCCTGCAGGGGGTGGGGGTCAGACCAGGGCCTCCCGGAAGGGAAGCCCAAGCTCTGCCTCCAGACCACACAACGCAGGCACCCCCGTCGGGACCCCGCATACCAGCCCAGGATGATGGGGCCCCGTCTCCCTCTCGCTTCAGATCCACAAGCTTCAGTCGGAGAACCTGCAGATCCGCCAGCAGGCCGGGCCCGCCCACCCGGTGGCTGTGCCCCCGAGCGAGCGCCCCGAGCACGGCCACGTTGCCACCGCGGTGGGGGGGCCCCATCGGCGCGACCGCCACGCCTTCTCCATGTACGAGCCGGGCGCCAGCGGGCTCAAGCCCTTCGGCCAGCCGCCAGGGGACGACCTGGCCAGCCGCCTGCAGCCGTTCCACCCCGGGGTGAGGGCCGCGCAGGGTCGGGCTCCGGTCCTGCAGGGCGTGCGGGACGAGGCTGTGGGGGCGCGTGAGCGGGGGGGCCGTGCGCCTGGCGGCCCCCTGAGCCCTCCTCCATGTGCTTTGCAGGAGGCGGACGACGAGACCCTCTACTCCATGCACAATCAAGCCAGCATCTACCGGGTGAGCAGAGGCTGCGGGTGCCGGCAAGCTGCCCATTATGATCCTCCCCTCCCTGGTGTGCCTCACCCCCACTGCAGGTCTCGCCCCCCCGTGTCTCTAACCCCCCTTCCCCTGCCCCCTCCCTGGCGTTTCAGATCCGGAAGGGCGGCTCCATCTCGTCGATGCCTTTCCCGCCGTCTTCTCCACTCGTCTCGTGCCCACCCGAGAGCGGACGCCACATGGTGAATCTCGGCCTTTCGGGGGGCTGGGGGGCGCCGCCCGGGGGCTGCGGGGTCACAGCCACGAGGACTCGGCTCATGGCTCGTGGCCGCTCTGGGGCGCCCGCAGAGATGGTTTGGGGGCTGCCGGTAGCCCTCCAGGCCCTCATCCATGGAGCGGGGACGGGGGGCTGGCGGTGGAGGCGTCCCCCCCATCTCGGCAGCACCGTTACAGCTCGTGAACCTTCAGGGAAGGAACCTAAGGGGGGGCCCGCAGTCTCTCCCCCCAGGCCTCTCTTCTGGGGTCTCCGTTGGGGGCCCGGCTGGGGGGTGCCTCCCATCCTGGCTTGGGGAGGGGAACCTTGCCCTGCGGGTGTCTGGAAGGTGCGGCGGTTGGACAGCGCAGCCCCCCACTTTGCCCAGGGGGGGTCCAACGTGCCTCCTCTTCCTCCCGTCCCGTCCCCTGACTTCGCCCTGGTTTCCCCCCTCCGTGTAGACCGGAAAACTGGACCGGCACGGCAGCGGCACAGACAGCGACTACGACAACACGCAGGGAGGGGACCTGCCGCTCGGGTACGGGGGGGCACTCTCGGCAGGACCATGGGGGGGGTCCCCCGCTGAGGGAAATTTGGCCGCAGCACCTGCCAGATTCTGCGACCGGCTTACGTGCCACAGCTTTCTGGATTCCATCTTGAGGCTGTTGCGAGAGGACGAACCTCCGCCGAAGCCGCTCGCACGGGGTGTTTGCCTTCCTGCTTTTTTGACCCTGCCCGTCACCATGAGGACTGGGAACTTGCTTTGCTGTTTTTAAACGAAAAGCTGCGAGTCGAGCCAAAAGACGGAATGCTGGGCAGCAGGCCGGCCGCCTCTAGCCGCATGCCTGCTTGGGGCGTTGGCCACAGAGGCTGGGGATGATGGGGGGACACCTGGTTGGGGAGGGCCAGGGTGAAGCCGAGTGGCCTCGAGATTCAGGCGCCCGCTCTGCCCCACAGCATGGACGGGAAGCGGTTCCTGGACCTCAGCAAGGACGAAGACCTGCACCCGGAGCCTGAACCACTGGAAGGGGACGCGGACCCCGGGCTGCCCAGCACGGAGGACGTCATCCTCAAGACGGAGCAGGTCACCAAGAACATCCAGGAGCTCCTCCGGGCCGCCCAGGAGTTCAAGCACGACAGGTCAGGATGGATCCCTCCCAGCAGCCCCCCCCTGCCCCCCCCTTCCGGGGCCCCGCCCGCAATTCGGGTGTCCCCCCCCCCCCGGGGGGTGCCAGGGAGAGACTCGCCATTGGCAATCGCCAGGATGAACGCCCCCCTGTATGAGTTTCTGTCCCGAACTGGCCCCCTCCAGAGCGGAGACTCACACAGAGACACCACGGGCTTCCCTAGGCCCTCCCCTGGCAGCGGGGGTCAGCTCAGCCCCTGTGTCCAAGCAGCCTTCCCCCACGTGGGACTGCACCTCGTGGCTGGGGTGGATGGGAATTGCACTCCGCACGCTGGCGAGGGCCTGGCGTGGAGCATCCCCCCCCCCTTCGGGGTTCTGGGATGGCTGGGGCGGGATTCCTTGGGGAAGGGGCCCTGCGCCCGGGCCTCACTCTGCCTCTCGTACCCCAGCAGCTTTGTCCCGTGTTCGGAGAAGATCCACGCCGCCGTCACGGAAATGGCGTCGCTCTTCCCCAAGGTGGGCAAGGCTCCGGCCGGGGGGCCTCTGAGCAACCGCCAGCCCCCGTTTCTGCCGCGCCCGCGAACAGGTGGCTGGGGGGGGGAAGGGGGGGCCGTCGCCCGAGGCTGGCTAGCGTGGGGCCCCGTGGCAGCCGGGAGCCATTCCTGAATGCGGCTGCGCGCCGCCTCGGATGTGGGAGATCGTGGAAAGGCCCCCTCGGGTCTCCCCTCCTCCCCCGGCCCGGGGGGCGAGCGTTGGTCCGGCCAGGCGCCCCGGGGGCCCAGCGGGGACGGGGGGCTGGCGGTGGAGGCGTCCCCCCCATCTCGGCAGCACCATTACGGCTCCTGAGCCTCCAGGGAAGGGATCTCCCGGGGTCTCCGCTGGGGGCCCGGCTGGGGGTGTCTCCCCTTCCGGCTTCCAAATGAGCCCAGGGCCGCGGAGCCCGGCGTCCGGTCCGGGCACGGGTCCGGGGGACGCGCTCCCCCCGCCCCGGCGGGGGCCCTGACGCCCCTCTCTCCCCCCCACAGAAGCCGGCCTCCGAGACGGTGCGCAGCTCGCTGCGGCTGCTCAACGCCAGCGCCTGCCGCCTGCAGAGCGAGTGCCGCAAGACAGTGGCCCCCGAGCCGGGCCCCCCCGTGGACTTCCAGCTCCTGACGCAGCAGGTGATCCAGTGCGCCTACGACATCGCCAAGGCCGCCAAGCAGCTGGTCACCATCACCACCCGCGAGAAGAAGCAGTGAGGCCCCCCTGCCCCCCCCCCACCGCCGGGGGGGG
>NW_025335588.1:59917-65546 GCF_004798865.1 Varanus komodoensis
AGTGCTAACACTGGAAAAAAAGGAGCATTGTGGCCGTTGCCCTGGGCCGGCCCTGCGGGGACTACGGCGCCCATCGTGCTGGAGGCGGAGGGGGGCGGCCGGGCGCCGTGGGGGGCTCGGGCCCCCTCCGCCGCCAGCCCCGCCTGGGCACTCGTTGGGGCAGGTTCCCCCGTGCGGCGGACCGGAGGGGCTCTCGGTCGGGGCCGCCCCTGGAGCCCCCAAGACGGCCGGGGCCATGGCGGGGGCCCTTGTGGGACGGGGGGGCGCCCCGCGGCCCATCTTGCTTGTCCTGTACATTTGTAACGATTAAAGATGTGAGCAACCGGACCGGCTCTGCGCTTTGGGGCGACGGCTGCGGCCGTGGGGCTGGTGGGGGGGGGGCTGGCTCGCCGAAACCCTCTGAAGGTCGCCCCGCCTTCCGGGCTCTCGGGCACGCTCACAAAATGGCTGCCCTGCCCGGCCACCGGGCACCCATAGCCCCGAAGGCCGGGGGAGGGCGCCCCAAGAAGGGGGCCTGCCCCGGATCAAGGCCCGACGCGGCCGTGGGCCCCCAAGCGCGGGAACCCGCAGCCGCCTCCGTCGAGCCGCCTTTTTCAAGCTGCGGCTCGGCTGGGGCGGGCCCTGGAGCATTCTGGGAAATCAAGATGGCGCAAGCGAGGCGCACCTTCCACTGTGCGCTAGACGACGGATCCTGGATATATTTTTTTCAAGCAACTCAAGGAAATAAAAATTAGGAGGGGCAGGCACTTCTACATTATGCTTAGCGGCACAACGGCGCAGGGTCCGGGATCAAACGGCCAGCGGTGGAGCGACCGAGGAATTGGCCCTGGGGGAACCTTGAGGACTAGACCCTTACTCCCAGGGGCAAAGCCAAACCTCAGTGCTGGAGCGCCTGCTTCGCATTCCCAACAAAAATCTCTTTTCTGTCTTGGGAAGAACAATTTCTGACCCGAATTCCTGGAGGGTCCAGTCCTACCCCCCCCCCCCCACCCAGGTCACCCCAGCCGCTTCTCTCTGCAGAGACGGCCAGCCGGCCAACCGGCGCTGCGCTGGGGCAGCAAAGACGCGGCTCCCCCCAGATTTCCGAGGAGGCACCGGAGGCATTTGCAGTCTTCGATCGTGCTTTATATAGAAAAATACAGATATTTTGTCGCGTAGGAAAAAAACGAGGCCCCCGCCACCAAGTGAGGATGCCGGCTCCTCTGGGTGCGTGCAGCCTGGGGGTCTCGGGGCTGGGCTCCCTCGGCTCGAAGAGCGCAATTCCCAGCGGGAGCGCAATTCCCAGCATGCCCAGCCGCCGCCCGGATCTCACTCGGTGTCACTGGAGGCGTCCGGCAGAAGCGGCAGCCGGTGCTGCCGGACTCGCTTCTTGCGCCTGCCCTGCACAGCGAGGAGGCGGCGTTTGATGACGGCTGCGGAGAAGAGGCGGCGTGAGGGGGGGGGTAGATGTGGGGGGGGGCCAGGGGTCATGCCGTGGCTCCCCTATGTGGACCCTGCCCCTCATGAAGCAGGGAGGCCCCAGCACTGCTCAGTGGGGAAAGGGCGGGAAATTTTCAAAAGTAACTGCCCGGAAAGGCCACCGCCGTTTCCAGCTAAATCAGGAACCATGAGGACTAGAACCTTCACTTTCCCTTTTAAGGCAAAGGCTGGGACACGACCCTGCCGATGCCTCTGCCGCTCTGCAGAACTTTCTGTCCAGAGCCATCTGACGAAGCTGCCCGGCAGACCCCCGGCCTCTTTCATGGGGACGGGCAACCAGGCAGGGCTTCCCCCCACTTTCTGGCGAGGGGGCCCTGTGCCCCTCCCACACCCTTGGGCCAGGACTCCCGGGCACCCGAGCCGGCCCTGGGCCAGCAGCCGGGCCGGCGGGCCAGGGGGCGGGGTACTCACCGGCCACCGTCTCTTGGCCCTCCTCGCCGCTCGCCGGCCAGTAGAGGCTCCGTCCGCGGTGGCACCGGCGATGGAGCCGCGTGCAGAGGACGGCCAGGGCCAGCACCACGAGCAGGAAGGTGAGGGCGCTGGCCGCCCAGGCCGCCTCGGCCGTGCGGGGCGTGGGGGCCCGCAGCCCCGCCTGCCGCTGCCCCTTCCCCGGCTGCTGCGGGGCCTGGCCGGGGCCTCCGTCCGGGCAGTGGCAGCTGGGCCCCCGGCCGCCCGCGGGGGGCCCGGGGAGGCCCCAGGGGGCCGTGGCGTTCAGCCGGGCCCGCACGCGGCCGTCCTCCTCCGCGGGGTCCTTCTCCGGCAAGCTGAGGGCCGCCGGGGGCAGGGGGGTGCCCGGGCCGGCGCCCACCAAGTCCTGGCCGTCGCGTCCGCCCACCGGCGCCCGCAGCCGCCGGCCCAGCCACGGAAGGGCCCGCCGCGGCCCGCCGGGTGCCCGCGGCGTCCAGGCGCCGTCCCCGCGCCGAAGCCGCTCCTGGGAGACCTGCAAGCCGGAGGAACATCGGGCTGACCCTCCTCGGCCTCCATGGGACCCCCCCCCCGTTGCTCCCCGCTGCCCTGGCTCCCTTCAGTCCCCACAACAGTCCTGCAAGGTAGGCCAGCCAGGAGCAAGCCGCCCACGGTCCTCTGGGGGGCTCGGGAGCCAAAGAGGGCCCTGAAGCTGCCCCGTCCCGCCCGCTCGCCACTGGCAGCCTCCCCCTGCTCCCGGCGTAGGGCCCGCAAAAAAGCACCCACTCTGGCCCGACTCCTAGGGACCCCGGGTGGCTGGGCTGCAGTGTGAGCCCAAGGAGCATCCTGGGGGAACTCGGGACGCAGACTCCCAGGATGAAAACGGTCCTTTACGTTGGGGTGTGTGACTTGTGGCCATCCTGGGGCCTTGGCCTACAGATCCCATCATCCCTCACCTGCTGGCCAGGGTCGATGCCACAAGTTGCCGGCCCTGCTTTCCCGCCCCCCCACTGCAGCTCTTGCAATCCTTCGGCATCTCGAAAGCAGGTATTTTGGGACATGCCGGTGGCCAACTCTGCCATTACGGCACATCCAGCTTGCTGAAGAGACCTGTGTTGCTCAAAAGCCTACACACTAGGCTTGGAAACCTAGTGGGTCTTCATTGACTTTCTTAGGCCGAGAGGCACCCTCAAATTAGCCCCGCTGCCTCTCCCCAAAGCGTACCATCGGACTGTGGGGCCTGTGCTGCTGAGGCCAGAGGTCATTCTCCCCATAAGGTGCCCCGAACCGGCGGTGGGGTCCACTGCGGAAAAACACAACAGGGATCTTCAGTGCCCGGCACATAACACTTCCAGCCTGCCTTGATCTGCCCAGAATGATGATTTCAGGCTTACTCCCAAAATGTGCAGCCGCTAAGCAATTCCTGAAAGAGGCAGAGAAAGATCCCACCCAGGAAACAAGCAGGGGCAGCAGCAAAGCCTCCAAGTTTTCCACTTTCACAGGACGCTTCAGCAGGAAGAACGCTTGCAGGGCCATGCAAAAGCCGTCCCATTTCTCGTGCGGAGAGGAGCTATCCTAGCAAGGCACAGAACGCCACGGGCTCGCCCAACTTTCCAGGGACTGCGAACCGCATCCTGCCGGCTGAGGATGATGGGGGTTGTAGTCCGACCTGCCCCGAGGGCACCACACTGGGGAAGGCTAGAATAAGATGCCGCCCCCTCCCTCCCTCCAGGTGAGATGGGCATGGCTTACCTGTGACCACCGGCAACACCCCAGGGCAAAACTCTCTTGCTCTCGCTCTCCTGGAGACCCACCTTGCTCTCCTGGAGGGGGGGGGGAGGCAATTAGTGTGGGCGCCGGGGCCCCCGCCCCGGATTTTCGGGCCAACCCCCCCCCCAACCTGCCCCTCCAGGCTCCCGCCAGCCGTGCCCTCTTCCCAGGGTACCGTTCCGACTGCCTCTCTTCATCTTTCCGGCACCCCTTGCCCGGGCCCGGCGGCTCAGCCCTGCCTTGAGCTGGGGGGAAGGGCTCTTTGGGGGGCTTTGTGGGAGGCAGCTCTTTGGGGGGGCTTTGTGGGGGGCAGCTCTGTGGGGGGGGCTTTGCCCTATTGAATGGCTGCTTCATTCGCAGCCATCTCGTCCCCGCACGTCGGACCTGCCAGCCCTTGGCCCCGCGTCTCCAGCGCGTGTGAGTCGCCCACCCGATGCCCTGCACTGCAAGGCCCATCCCGGCCCAGGACCATGGGGCCCGCGCCGCGCGCAGCCGGCCCGGGGCTGCCACTGGGGCACTTTCCCATTGGCCCCGGGCTCGGGGGAGGCGGGCCGGGCCCTGTGGGCAGCCAATGAGGAGCGTGCCAGGGCAGCGGCCGCCTCTTCTGGGCAGGGAAGGGAAGCGGCAGAGGAAGGGGGGCAGAAGGGGGGCGCGGGAGGGGCGGAGGGGGGCCAAAGGGGGGCGCGGATCGGTGCGGGGCCGCGGCCCGCACGGCCCGGCGTCGCATCACCGCTGCGAAGGGCCCCATGGTCCTGGGCCAGCATGGGCCTTGGAGTCCAGCCCACGTGCGCTGCTTCACGCGGGGAGAAGGGGGGCGTCGCGGAGCTCGGGGGGCTGGAGGACACGCCGGAGAAACGCTCCCTTTCTCACGAGGCGGCTGCACGTGCAGGACACCGAGGAGCCTTCCGAGGGGGCGGGACTTCTGCGGGTCAAAGGCCACCCCCCCCGTGGAGGACGCTGGGAGTTGTAGGCCTGTTTCCCTGCCGAAACAGGCGCAGGAAACCACCTTAAATCGCTTTGTTTTTATTGCCCCAGCCGGCCAGGGAGCGCCCGAAGCAGCCCCGCGTCACTCGAAACGTCTGCACGGCGGACCGTTTCTTGCTAATGCAAGGAAAAGTCGGCACAGTTTGGCCGATGGCCAAACCGATGTGCAGAGGAAACCCCAACTGAGGCGAAATACCACCAAGGAAACCCACAACCGAGCCATTAGCAGGCACATTTAAGACACAAAGTCAGAATGGTGACAAGAAAATACCACAAGAACCCAGGAAGGACTTAAAAATAGACCAAACCCAGCTTGCTACAGGCCTAATACCCTTTAAGAAAAGGGAAAGGGAGAGTGTTTGCAACTGCAGGAAAAAGCACACGGAGGGAGCAATGCTGCAGGCCAAGAGAGGGGCTTCCACAGCCACAGAGAGGGCCCGTTCACACGATCGAACAAGTTTCTAGCCCTCATGGTTCATAATGACATGCTCGAGAGCGCGCGAGTCACTCCAGCAGAAAGGAAAGGAGCTGCGTGGCCCCGCACCGCACGCCTGGGCTCTCCCGCCCTCCGGAAGGCCAGCCACGTGGGGGCCTTTGAAGGGTCCCACGGCGACACCGAGTGACCCCGCGGCGACGGGAGACGCACCCACCACAACGGCGGCCCCTTCCCCCCGCTGCACGCCGCGCCCCGCCCCCGAAGCAGCCCGGCGGGCTCCTCCGGCGAGCGCCAGGACCCCAGGGCTCCGCGGCCCTGCCGCGCAGTCCCATCAGCCCCACCCACCCTGCCGCGGAGCATGGGAGCGGCGCTCCACCGGGGGCCGGCGTGACGCGCCGCTGGCGACTCCCCTCACCCCGGGGCCGCCCGGCGCCCCGCCCGGCCCACGCCCGGCCCCCGCGGCCCCCTCACTTCGCCGGCGCCTCCGGGCGCGCCGCTCCCCGCCAGGCTGAGCAGGACGAGCAGGACCGGGGCCCCCGGCGGCGGCTCCCCCAA
>NW_025335588.1:65646-83223 GCF_004798865.1 Varanus komodoensis
TTTCAATTTATATCCTGCCTTTTTCCTACAAAGGGCTCAAGGCAGCTGACATCATTCTCCTCCTCCATCTTATCCCCACAACAGCAACCCTGTGAGGTAGGCTGGGCTGAGAGTCTGTGACTGGCCCAAAGTCACCCAGTTGGCTCTGTGGCCGAGCGGGGACTCGAACCCGGATCGCCTGAATCTCAGTCCCATGCTCTTAACCACTAAATGCTAACACAATTGAATTTTATCTGGCCAGGGCGGCTTATTTTATAATGTGTGTTTTAAATTATGATTATTTTATATGGATATTTTAACTTATTGTTTTATCTAGTGTTGTAAGCCGCCCCGAGGCTTCGGCGAATGGGGCGGCATAAAAATGTTTTAATAAATAAAGAAAGAAAGGGACGAGGCGCAGCCTTCCGTTGGACGGCCAGCCCGGCCTCCCTGACCCACATGCAGCGGTGCCGCGATTCGGGGCTGCCTTCGGCTCGGGAGCTTAGCTGAGTTTTCGTCGCGTCCTTAATGGTGCTTCCGATTTACCATTTTTAATGTCATGTTTCAGTTCAGGTTTGGTTCGTAATCTGTTTTATAGAGTGCCATTCCGGGGCAGAAAGGTTATGAGCAAGGGGGATCATAACACGCCCCGCGTGGGTCCATGGAAGGGGGAGAAAAACCATCCCTTTCACATGGGTTGTGAACTGGGTGGGGCCAGGAGGGGTTAAGGGCTGTGGGAACAGAGCAGCCGAGCTTTGATGCCGCTTCTGGACCAATTAATCTTCGCAAACCATTCCAGGGTGTTTGCAAAGCCCTGGGCGCTTCAGGGCCAGAACGTTTAACTGATCACTTGGACGGTTTCAGAGATGCAGTGGCTCGGACAGGTACTCTCTAAAACTTCTTGCTGCTCCGAGTTAGAGAGGCACAGATTTTTCTGTGTTTTCAGCACCTGCAGAAAACATTACTTTCCCGGCAGGCAAGCCCAGGAATGCTGCCTTCGATATCCAGTAATATACATTATGTAAGCAGTTATTGTTTTTGATGCTGCTCAAGCACACCTGGTTTCTGAACTAAAATCGGAGAGCCGTTTGCCTACAAGCCGAAGCCAGAGGCCTGCAGCTGGAGGGGGGGGGGCGACAAGGAGAAGGGTCTTATTTTTATTATTATTTATTATTTATTAAAACATTTTTATGCCGCCCCATTCGCCGAAGCCTCAGGGCGGCTTACAACATAGATAAAACAAGTTAAAATCCATATAAAATAATCTTAATTAAAACTCACATTATAAAATAAGCCGCCCTGGCCAGATAAAATTCAATTGTATTTAGCATTTAAAATGTTGCTTAAATAAAAAGGTCTTAGCCTGGCGCCGAAAAACAAATAACGACGGCGCCAGGCGGACCTCTCTGGGGAGCGCATTCCATAACTTAGGCGCCACCGCTGAGAAAGCCCTTCTCCGAGTAGCCACCCTCCTAATTTCTCTCACGGAGGGTTCCCGGAGAAGGGCCTCTCCCGCCGATCTCAGGGGGCGACTGGGCAAATATGGATGTAAGCGCTCCTTCAGGTAACCAGGACCCAAGCCGTTTAGGGCTTTATAGGTCATTACCAACACCTTGAATTGGGCCCGGACTTCAATGGGGAGCCAGTGAAGCTGACGGAGAACTGGTGTCATGTGAACATAACGTCCAGTCCCCGTCAGCAGCCTGGCAGCTCTATTCTGAACCAATTGAAGTATCCGGACCGTCTTCAAGGGTAGCCCCACGTAGAGCGCATTACAGAAGTCAAGACGGGAAGTCACCAGCGCATGAGTCACTGTTGCAAGGCAGTCGTACTCCAGGTAGGGGCGCAGCTGATGAATCAGCCGAAGCTGGAGGAAAGCGCTCCTCGCCGCTGTTGTCACCTGAGCTTCAAGTGAAAGCTCCGGGTCGAGGAGCACTCCCAAGCTGCGGACCTTGTCCCTAGGAGGGAGTGCAACCCCATTCAGGACAAGGTTCAGGTCACCTTCTCCGAAGCCCGAACCGCCAACCAACAGGACCTCCGTCTTCTCAGAGGTGGCCCCCAGATTCCAGAATGATTTGCTTCTCTGAGGCCTGCCTAACCCCAGCATCTGCCTTTTCAGCAGCGGGTTGAGACTGCCCTCTGCTCCCAGGCATTTCATCCGTGTTGATCGTTCTAACAGGAGTGGCGTTGATTAAAATGATTTTAGTTTCAGCTACTTGGAATGTTATGCTGTATTGTATTATATTTCAGTTGTCATCCTTTTCTTGCTATTGAATCTATCTTTCGAATTGTGAGATGCCAAGAGAGCTTTGACAGTTTGGCAAAATGCAAATTAAAATCCGCGATCCCAGTGGTGATGATAATAATGAACTGTAAAGGAAGAAGCAGGCCCTTGTTTGCGAGAGCTGTTTTTGTCGTCTTTGACACTGGCGAACGGCGATTCTCCTCCGGGAATCTGCTTTGGGCTTCAGCTCCTGGCTTATTTCTCTTCTCAGGGCCTCTCCGGGCACTTTGGGAACACCGAGTAAAAAGAATACAGACATCTGACCACAAGAACCCCTCCCATGGCCGTTCACATGGGCCTGCGAGCTCAGGGGAACCGGGCCAAGCCAAACCCAAAGAAGGGCTGCGGTCGCTGCAGCCGGATGCCACTGGGGAGAAGCGGGGAAGTGCCTCTGGCTTTGCAGCATGCCTCCCCCCTTCGGGGCTCCAGCAGGAAGGGTGAGTGGTCCCGGCAGCCAGAGGGTTAACACCTGTGTGAGAACCGCCACCCCGACTTCTCCCGCCACCGGCTCAGACAAATACGCTGTTTGCTAAGTTACCAGGCGCTGGCAGGCGGGCGAGAGACGGGCGGACGCTGCTCTGCCGCGGACGGGTCCCCGAGAGAGACGGAGGGATGGCCCCCTGGCTGGTGGTGTGCCTCGCTCTCTGCCTCTCCTTCTGGTGGCTGTGGAGGCACCTGGCCCTCCCAGGCTGCGGGACACGCCATGCGGGGCCCCGGCGGGCCCCCACGGAGGGCGGGCACGGGGCCGCAGCCCGTCCGGGAGAGGAGACTGCCACACGGGTCGGGGACTGCCGGCTGTTCTGCAAGCCCTCGGCCCTGGCACACGCCCTGGTCGGGGCCTTCCGGCACTCGGCCGAGCTGGACGCCCGCCACTGGCTCTGGAAGGGCTGGCCGAGCCTGCAGACGGCCGTGCAGCTCCTCTGGCCCCCGGGCCGGCCGCTGGCGATCTCCCGGGAGCACCTGCAGCTGCCGGACGGCGGCATCGTCGCGCTGGACTGGGTGGGCGCCCCCCCGGGCCGGGCCGGGGCCCCCCACGTGCTGCTGATCGTGCCGGGCGCGGCCGGCCAGGTCACCCGCGGCATCCGCCAGCTGTGCCGCCTGGCCCTGCGGGAAGGGTGCTTCCCGGCCGTCTTCAACCGGCGGGGCCACAACGGCTGCCCCCTCACCACCCCGAGGCTGCAGCCCTTCGGGGACCCCGCGGACCTGCGGGAGGCCGTGGCGTACGTCCGCTTCCGGCACCCCTCCGCGCCGCTCTTCGCCGTCAGCGAAGGCTCCGGCTCCGGGCTGCTGCTCTCCTACCTGGGCGAACACGGGGCGTCGAGCGGCCTGGCCGGGGCGGCCTGCGTCTCCCCCGTGCTGAGGGCCCGGGCTTGGTTCGAGGCCGGCACCCCGTGGTGGCACGAATGGATCTCGCTGGCACTGCAGAGGAGACAAATCAGCAGGTGAGCCCCTTGCGGCTGCGGTGCCTGCCCTGCAGCGCCCACTGGGCTTCTCTTCCCCTCCCGGAGTCCCCGGGCCCATTCGACACGCTGGGAGCCGGGAGCCTAGGCAATCGCCCAGGGCTTGCCTCGCCCCCAGGACCGAAGCTCGGCTTGCTCCTGTGTCAAGAGCAGTGCAAACTTCCACCGATGGAGAGATTGTATCCAGGCAGCGGTCCTCGGAGCTAATCGCAGAGCAAAGGAGAGCCTGCCAGAGGCACTCCAGCTGCAGGCTCCCAGCCTTTGATTTGCTCTCAAGGCGGTCCTTTGGCCTGTACTCACTCTTGGGGGGCAGACCCACACTCCTGCCCCCAACCAGTGGGAAACAGCTCCGAGCGACTCCTTTGAGGCTTGCAAGAGAGAGCAGGGATTTAGCAGGCAGGGCTGAAGTGCACAGTGCCTTACAGGCCCCTGAGGGCGAGCTGCGTGGTTTGGATTACTTGAGAGTAAGCGCACGGCCCCTCAATCCAGGATGGACCCGACACGTATTAAAGGGTCGTTATTCTGTCCCAGCTCCCTTTTTTCTTCAAGTTTTCCCCGTTGGCAGTAATCCGTCCTCCATAAGAACTAGTAACTTGTTTTGACTGAATCAGAAGCCATGACCTCCTGAATTTCCCGCATGCAACACCCCTGACACGTAGCTTTGAAGACTGTACTAGCCAGCTATTACTATCTGGGCGGGTGCGTGCCAGCAGAGCAAGCGTCAGTTCTGTCACCAAGACCATCGGCCATGCTTGCTGTGGCCGATGGGAGTTGAAGCCCGAGGGCATCTTCCGCAAAGGCTGCCCTAAGCCCAGTGGCTTTTTTTTTTTTTTCCGATTTATATCCTGCCTTTTTCCTATGAAGGGCTCAAGGCAGCTTACATCATTCTCCTCCTCCATCTTATCCCCACAACAACAGCCCTGTGAGGGAGGTTGGGCTGAGAGTCTGTGACTGGCCCAGAGTCACCCAGTTGGCCCCATGGCTGAGCAGGGACTTGAACCCGGATCACCTGAGTCCCAGTCCCATGCTCTTCACCACTACGCCACACTGCCTTCCACGACAGCGGAGATGTCCCGAGAGCGCCCTGCCCTCCCTGAGTCCTGCCCGTTGTTCCCTCCACATCTCCGGTTCGGAACTGCCCCCTGGGGACCCATGGATGCTGTTGCCGCGACAACCCGGGTGCCACATCCGTCCCGGGACGCTCGGATTCCCACTGGGGAGGGCCCAGGGGACAGGAGGGGGTCAGAGCAGGTACTTCCCTCCCGGGCTAACGGCGAGGGGAGCCCGTGGGCCCCCCACACCCCGCCCCGCCCTGCCCGGCCACGCCGAGCCCCCCCAACCGTGGCCGCTCCTTCCGCCCCCAGGTACGCCGAGGCCCTGCGAGGGGCGGTGGACGTGGACCGGGCGCTGGGCAGCCGCTCGCTGCGGGCCCTGGAAGAGGCGCTCTTCTGCCACGCCGGGAGCCCGGGCGCCACGTGGGAGGCCTACTGGGAGCGCAACGAGCCCCTGCGGGACGCGGACGAGGTGGCCGTGCCGGTGCTGTGCCTCTGCAGCGCCGACGACCCCGTGCGCGGGCCGCCGGGCGCCACCCTGCCCTGGGAGCTCTTCCAGAGCAGCCCCTACCTCTTCCTGCTGCTCAGCCCCCACGGCGGGCACTGCGGCTTCCTCGGGAGGCGCCTCGGGGAGTCGTGGGGCAACCCGGTGGCCCTCCGCTTCCTGCGGGCCGTGCTGGAGTTCCTCCGCCTGGAGGAGCAGCCGGAGGAGAGGCCGGGACGGAGGAGCTCGGCCCTGCCCCATCGCCGCTGGCGGGGCACCCTTCCGAGCGCAGGGGCCGGGCCCCCTTCCCCGGAGAGCTTCAGCTGGCACCGCTCGTACACCCGCTGACCTCGGAGAGGAGAGGGGGCCGCTGGCCGGGTGCCCAGGGGGCCGTGGGGCTTACAACCCGGCCAAATCAACTAAGGGCAATCGACGACGTGGGGGAACGTTGGGCCCTGGGGTGGGGCAAAATAAAGGCTTTGCTGACGCACCGACTGGCCAAATCCGGGCATTTCTCGCCACGCAGGAGGGGAAGCCGGCGCGTGGTCCCGCCGGCTGTGCTTTCGGGCGAGCAGACCCGCCAAGGCAGTCTGTGAATTGGGCCTCGCTGAACTGAGCTGCCCAGGATGCTGGGAAATGTGGTGCTCTGAAGCAGGGGGTGAATGTGGAGCACTGCATTACAAAATAACTTGAAATGGGGCTGGGGGGGATAACCTCCCAAAGCAAGAAACCGTATCCCCCGATCGCCGGCAAGAAAGAGGGCCGTGGCAGGACAGAGGTTTGGGGCTTGGCGTCCTGTGAGGCTGGGGGCTGCAGCCCTTGGGGGGCGCTGCCCTCAGCTGGCACCCTCCCCATGGGCCGCACCAGTCTGCTGGCTGAGGGATGCTGGGAATTGCAGTCCAACCCACCCAGAGTAGGGGAGGGCAGCGGCTCTGGGCCCCCTCCTGGCCTCCCCAACCTCAACGGGGCAACCGGCTTGACCTGCGGAAGGGCCCCGAAGGCAGGGCAGAGGTTCGGGGGCCCGAGCGAGCCCCCGCGGACACGTCCCGCGAGGCAGGTAGCGTCAGTTGCGACTGGGCAGCGCTAAGCAGGGCGACTTGCACGGAGGGCGAAGCGGAGATCCCCGGCCAGCGTTCGGAGAGTCCGGCCTGGGCCACCTTTGCAAGCAAGAAGAACCGACACAGCATCTACTAAAATTACTTTATTACAGCTCAATTTTTTTAAACATTTCCTTTGCTATGATACAAAGGATACTTACAAACAAAATATTACAGATGACCTCTTTCCCGTGTCCCCTGGCCCCCAACAGCTTGGTAACAGCTTTAAATGCACAATCTATACAATTAATACAGGTTATATATGAGCTATTATGTACGTCTGAACCAGAAGAATACCGGAATACTGACAAGAATTATCGTACAAAAGCACTCACGCCACACTTTGCCCAGTGGGGAAACGCACATCGCTCGGCGTGGGGCGCAAAAGCTGGGAGTCGTTCACGCTCAGTATGCCAAGCCGGCGCCTAGGAAAACTACCCTCCTGGCCTGCCCATTTCCGTGCCCGGGTGTGACCAGCCCGCCGGGGAGGAGGCTTGGCCAGGGATCTCTGAACCCAACTTGAAAGAAATGAAACGGGAACCCCGCCAAGGCAACGGAGGCGGCCGGGGATCCCTGAACGGCCAATTCTTCTATGCAACGTGTGAGCTGTCCTGTCGTTGAGAGCCGGGCCTTGGATTAGTGTCTTTCGGAATAATTCGCTCCGGGTTTCCTCTTTAGTGTGCCTGCCCGTCCATGTGGATTTCGTTTCTACAGACCGCTCTACCGGCTGGATAGAGCGGTGGTCCAAAACGCTTGGAAAAATTGCAGGGTTGAGCCGAAAGGATTCCTTGTGACCTGTAGGAGAAGCTGCGCCTACCAAGCTAGTGCAGAGCCGCTGGGTTCGCTCGCTCTCTGTTCTCAAAGCCCCCCGTTTTCCTGCAGCCATCGCCTCGCTTGCTCTCCAAAACCCTCTCCCCAAAAGTAACGGGGCAGTGAACTTGCCCCCATCCCATCGCTTTTAAGAACTGTGCAACAAGAGCCGGCACTCTCCTTTTCCAGTCTCCTTTTGGATGGGTGACTGGAACGGACTGTCAAAAATTAATTTGAATGGCCAGATGTTTGCACGGCAAGCTGCAAACGGGGGACAGAAACAGGGAGCGTCAAAGCATCAGCAGGTTGTGAAGTGGAAGGCGTGGGGACGGTGGGGGAGAAAGGATATCATGCTGGAGTTGTGAAGCCATGGGGTGGGACTCCTGATTGCAGGGAAATTAAGAAACCGAGCGGCCGGGCGGCTGGCTGCTGTGGGGGGTGGCTGGAGAATTATACATTCAAGATGCTTTTGAAATTGGTTTTACCCCGTGGGGTAAACTTCTACTGAAGCTGAAGCAACAGGTCATTAGAAAGCAAGTCTCTCTTGTTGTTAAAGTAATCTTCACAAGACAAGCAAGCGTCCGTTTCCACTTGTTTAAAATGTCAAATGTACACTATTCACAGCTCACACCAGCCCGAGGCCTCCGTTCGGTTGCCCCCTGCCTTGCCCATTATGGCAGAGGCGGCTACGAGACCCCACCTGGCACAGGTAACCTGCACCCCCCTCCACCTGCGCAGCACTGAGCGGCCAGGGCGGATCCGGAGCACCCAAAGGTGTCGGGCGATGCACAGGTGTTGGCTACTTTTAGAAGGGAAGCACCCCCCCACCCCATCATTTCGGTAACTATTTCCGCTTCTTCCCACGTGGGCCGATGCACCACTAGTTTTAAGAGTTGTAACTGGAGTTTGTTCAAATCCGCTCTGGGGAGGCCAGGAGCAAATGCAGCCTGGGCCGGAAAGGGGCGAGGCAAATGGGGGGGGGGGGCAGAACGTGGGGCTGTGGGGAGGGAGAAGCGACACGCCTGCATGAACCCACATCGCAGCCACGGGCGAGGCGCCGCTTCGCACAAGCGGGCAGGCGGGCGGGCGAGTGGGGCACGCACCCCACACCTTCACTGGAGGCAAATTCAGAGGCGGGCGGCCACACGCCTCAGGGCCTTATCTGCAGCAAAAAGCTACCTGACTCCGTCCGCGCGAGGAGGAACCGGCTGGGCGGCAGGGGCATTTTGAAAAGGAAAACTGGGAATAATCCGAGCACCGCAAGCCAAAAGCCCCGGCCACGGGCCCTGCCTTTTGGTCCCACGGAGCCGACCCAAAACAGCGCAGGGCTGGGGTCAGCAGCCAGCGACGGGACCCCTGGAGCCCACCGGTCTCCCCTGAACGCCGGCCCTGGCGTGCTCTCGCCACGTCTCAAACGAGCTCCGGAAAAGACGGACGGGCCGAGAGGAGAGGAGATGCCTGCCAGAGAAAGAAAACACGACAAAACCAGGCAAACGTGGGAACAAGAAGCTCTGTTAAGCTTCCGTGTGGGCTTCTCGGCTGGCCCCGTGGCACGGAGAGGCGACCCTAATTTAAAAATGGACTGGGAAGCACGGCAGGTGGCGAGAAGGGGAAGGCTCCAGGTCTGGAAGAAAAGACGCGCGCTGACACGCAACACCCAAGCCAATTTGTGAGCTACTATTTACAGATAAACTGCAGATCTTCCTTTCGCTACATTCCCCAAACAAGCTGCTTGCCGGAAGAGGGGACCAGGTGTGTTGCTCCAACTCACCCGTAACGTTGGCAGGGCACCAGTCCTCATGAAGACCGGGGTGCATTTGGTAGGTGGAGAGGTTAAAAAATGCTGGGTTTGGGTCGGGCAGGAAGTACTTGGGAAAGGCCCGCAGACGTGCCTGCCGGCTGATCCGGAGGGGACGGGCGGAGGGGGAACGGCTCCGAAGAGACACTCGGCTGCGAGTGAGGCACCTCGCTGGTTCACGCGGGCCCTGACTGCTGACACGACGCTTTCGCCCCGGCGCGTGTGTTTACCGAAGAGTTGGGGAGAAGGGTCCGCGGAAAAGATAGCGCAGAGTTTAAAAGGGTGCGGGCACGGCACTCATGCTCCACATGATCAAGAGCAGAAAAACATCTTTGGAGGGGAGGGAGGGGCAGCTGCTGCTGTGGGAGAGGCGGCTTCCATTCCGACAAGCCGGCGGCCACACGGGAAGACCGGCTTGCTGGAAGCGTGGAAGGCACGTCTTCCTCCGTGATCTGGGGGCAACCGCTCCTCGCGAGCGATGCCACCGTCTTTACCCTGAGGGGACCTGCTTCCTAGGAGGGTGGCGACACCGTTCTGGAAGGCAGGCCGGCCACGGGGCTGGAGCGCCTGGGCTCGCCTCTGCCCCCGTCTGGCTACTGGCCCGGCCCAACCGGCCGAGAGCAGCCTTGTGCGTGGGGCGCACGGACCCCCGGGGACGCTGGGCACGGCGCCCAAGCCCTCCCCCCCGACCCGCACGGCTCCTGCCGCAGCCCTGCGTTACGGGTGGCGCGGCCCGACCGTCAGGAGCACACGCGGCGCTCCGGACCCAGGCACAGGGGTGCGTGTGTTGCGGGACCACCCAGCCGGGCTTCTGCGGCGGGCGCACACGTGCCGGCAGCCACGCGCTCAAACTGCGGGCACGGCGGGGGCTCGAGCGGCCCGCAGTGCCACCCCATCCAGCAAGATGACAGCGGGGGGGTGATTTTCCCGGCTCCCTGCCCAGCCTTCCTCCCGCGGGCACCTGCAGCGGTGCTGCACCACGATTCCCAGCATCCCCGGCTGCTCAAGCTTGTCTGGGCCTGCTACTGACAGCGCAAACCCAGGGACAGGGGCCTAAGAGACACCCCCATTCCCAGATGTCGGGGGGGTGCACCGCGGCACGGCAGGCATGGAGGGGCAGGCAACTGCGCGCACAAATACGACGGAGGGATGGTCGACAGATGCCGCCCCCGGAGCCGCGTGCTTCCCGGCGTGGGCGCCTGCAGACCCCCCAACCCAAGCGGAAGGCGTCGGGGTGGCCTGCCTCCGCGGGACGGGCTCCGGGTAGCACCGACCGGCCCCCACGGGAGCCCCCCCGCCCCCCAGGCAGGGAAGCATCTCAGAGCCCCAGGAAACCTGCTTTTGGGCCACGGGGGCAGGAAGAGGGAGAGGGGCTCTGACGTGCGGCCCCCTCCCTCCACCCCGACGCAGGGGGATCGGACTCTCAGCACAAGCGGCCCTCGTGGGGCGCAGGGCCGGCGGTGGCTGGCGGTGACCCGCGGCAGGGAGGCCCCCCCTCGCAGAAAAGCCACCAAGGGCACGGGGACCACGCCGCCACGCTCACTGCCCGCGCAGCCGCCTTCGGTCACGGGGCAGGCCCAGGGGGGAGGCACGGCTGGGAAGCGGAGCCCCCCTCCATGGGCCGGGAGCAGGACGCCGGGAAGGCAGCTCCTGGCCTGGCCGGGCCATTGCAAGAGCCCCGTCGACCCAGACTGCACAGGCAACGGCCGGGATTCTCGCGGCCGCAGCCCAGCTCCTGGGGGGCCACGTGCTCCCCAAGCCTGCGAAGCAGGGGCCTTACGATTCGGAAACGGGAGAGCGCGCCAAGCAGAAAACATCAGCCTCCCAAAGACCAGCGTGGAAGGAACACATGACATAAACAGACCGTCCCACGGGC
The DNA here is from genome assembly GCF_004798865.1 of Varanus komodoensis. Taxonomy (NCBI): domain Eukaryota; kingdom Metazoa; phylum Chordata; class Lepidosauria; order Squamata; family Varanidae; genus Varanus; species Varanus komodoensis. Next base: position 76,487 of record NW_025335588.1, read on the forward strand.
GAAAAAGCTTTCAAATGTGCAAATGGATTCGGGAAAGACATGCCCCTCGGAGCGGCCGTTCCACACGCCCCTCACAGCGGGCATCCACCTCTCGACAGCATCCAGGTGCCCTCATCTGCCTCCCCACATTTCATTTTCTGGGGGGAAGAAACCACCCACAACCGGTGGAGTCCCAACAGCAAACTGGGCTCGCCTCCACCCTCCCTTCGATCCGTCTCTCTCTCACACACACACTCCACTTAGACCAATTGATCTGAACCAATTTTTGCCAACTATTTTAATTAAAATGTTATTTCATTGAATCGTCCAGGGTCTGGCACACCATCGTTGCGAATGCAAAGGGGGTGGAGGGGAGGGGAGGAAGGCGACACGACGGGCTCTGCTGAAAGCAGCACATGGATCGCGACCGACGCCGCGGGGGCGCGGGGGGGGGAGCGTCAGCAGCACCGCAGCTCCACGGAGCGCTTCACACGGAGGCGGCGAGGTCTGGGGAGGGCCCCGAGCAGAGTCCGTCCAAACCGTCACCCTCCGTGGGGGCCAAAGGACGACGGCCGGATTCGCCCCTCACGGACCCAGCCCCCCACAAATATCCCACGTTAACAGCAGGTTACTGAGGTGCTGCGTAAGAAGGACCCCATCCAGACTTCCCGGGAATCCGGCGAGTTTCCCAGTTAACCTGCACTGCTCCCCATTCTCCCAGTCTCGGCTGAACCCCGTCGCCTTCCGGGAAGGAGTGAAACCGGTTTCATGCCCACCGCGAGGAAAAGGTGCAAGAAGGGCCGTTCCTCCGGCCACGGGTGCCGGGGCAGCTCCGAGGACCTGGCCATGTTCACACAGGACCCCCCCTTTTGACACCCGCATGCCCCCCCGGAACTGCTATGCTTAGAGAGGTCGAGCGCACGGCCTGGCCTCGGAAATCCAGCGTCACGCCCTGCCCTCTCCGGAGGCGGCTGCGGGGCCCCCCGGGTTCCCAGCGATACGATCGACCGGAGCAGAGCAGGGAGGGAGCAGGGAAGCGTTAGCCGAGTTAAGGACCCGGAGTGGCTGGTACTTTCGCTAATTCTTTTTAAAAAGTCACACTGATTTAAAAAAAAAAAAAGAACTGAGCAGCAGTGCAACACAGATTAGAGTATTTTCTATACAAACATGTCGCTCGGACACGAACACATTCGGAACAAAAACCTGCATTTCGGAGCCCCGTCCAAGTGTTCAAAGGCATACGCTAGAGTTAGTAGCTAAGTGTTTCCTTGCGAAGTGTCAGGAGACGAATTTACACGGATCGCCAAGTGGAGCAGCCCTGGGCCCCCTCTCCCGGTGCTGCTCGCACCCCCCCCCCACCGGCTGCCTTGGCAGTTCGGTTTCCAAAGGCCTTCCCCACGGGGAGGACCCTGCCTCACCCGCCGGCCCCCACTCACCCTGAATTCAAGCACGCACAGAGCGCCCAGGAGAGCCCCCGGGCAGCCCCTGCGGCTGTGGGTCCCATGGCGGAAAGGCAGCGGGCCGAGCCAGTGGCCGGGCCGGGCCGGCAGGGGCCGTCAGGCTGGTCGGCAGCGGGGAGACCCTCCCCGGGGGCTCTCCGCGCCCCCATGGCAACTAAAAACACACCGAACGGTTGGCTGCGGCTTTACATGTAAACGAGAAACTGTGGCAAGTCCAGGAAGGTCAACCGAGCTGGCAACTGTAGTGTCAGGAGCGGGACGAGCGGCTCCCGCCACCGATGGCGCGGGCTGCGGTTCCGATTTATGGCATCTCGCACTCACAGCGCTTCTGCAAAGGCGGCCCGGTGGCTGCGAGCCGGGGAGGGTTCGGAAGGACGGGGCGGGCGGGCGACTCCGGGCATCGCGCAACGGTCCTGGCGCTCAACTAGAAGGAGATGTCACAGCGTTAAGCTGGAGAGGCCCCCCCGCCGGGCGCCCCCCCGCCTCCACGGGGGCAGCTGCATGGGCCAACCGTGCGCAGGCCCCCCGGCGGCGCCCCGAGACGAGAGCGGCTCCACCCCGGCCTCTCCGGGCATCCACCTCGTAGTGCAATAGAGAAAGTGCGCGCCGGGGGCGCGGAGGGCTTGCGGCGCCCCCCCCGGCAGGCGAAGCCCCCCGTGGGCCCCGCCTCTGCCAATACCACCACCGCGAAGCAGGGGGGGAGGGAGCCGGGCAGGCGCGCCCCCGGGAGGGGAGCCGCGTCCCACCAGCCTCCCAGGACGGGAATCTGGGGGGGACCCCGCCCTGCGAGCCACGCGGCTGGGGAGAGGGGGAGCCCCCCCGGTGCCGCCAGGGGAGGGCTGCCCTCCGCTCCCCCCGCCGTGCCCCCAGGCGTCCTTTCCGGGCGTGCGGAGAGTGCCTGCGGGGGAGCGCTCGCACAGTGCCCGGCCAGCCTCTGGGGAAGGGGCGTGCGAGCGAGCGAGCGTGCAAGCGTGCGCGTGTCTGTCTGTCGGTCGGTCGGTCGGTCGGTCGGCAGGCTGCGCGGGCGGGCAGGCAGCCCCGGCGGAGTCCGGCCCCGGGAACGGCGCTGGCGCCACTATGTGTAGGACATGTGGGACCCGTTGGAGATCTGCGAGGCGACGCTGCTGCTGCGGCTCATGCCCGGCTCCGTCCGCCCCCCGGAGGCCGTCCGGCGCAGGGCCTGGGGGCTGTTGCGCACGCCCAGGGAGCCGCCCCGGGGCACGCCCTGCATGGGCCCCGAGGGGTGGCCCCACGGCTGGGGGCCGCCCTGCATCGGGTGGCCCCAGGCGGGCGGGGGCCCCCCCGTGGGGTGCCCCCAGTGGGGCCCCGCGGCCCCGGAGGGGTGGTGCGACCAGCTGGACGCTCCCGGGTAGCTGTGGCTGAACGCCTCGGGGGAGAGGCTCGAGAGGACCATGTTGCTGAAGCCGAGCCGCATGCTCTCCGAGTCGAAGGCCTCGATCTCCCGCGCCTGGCGCTCCAGCAGGCTCCGGATCCGCTCGGTCCGCTCGTTCTGCAGGGCCACCATCTCCTCCTCGATCTGGGCGGGGAGAAACGGGAAGCGCAGGGCAGTCGTGGCCGAGGCGCCCGACGAGGCTCCCGCAGGAACCGGCGCGCCCAGCCCAGGCGCTCCTTCGGGCAAGCGTCTGCGCCCCTCGCCCACGTCCCGAGTGGTGCTCCGGGGGCCGGCGGCATCGGAGCGAAGCGGGGCAGCCAACGAGGGGCACCCAGCACACAGAAACCTCACGTCGGACAACCGGGCCTCGCGAGGGGGCTTCGGAGGCCCCCCAGCTGCCACGCCGTGGAGTCCGCCGAGGCGGGAGCTCCAAGGACTGCGGCCCAAGAAACTTCCCCCATGCCCGGGGCAGAATCTGCCTGGCCCTTGCCGCCGCAGCCCCCCGCTGCCCCACGGGCGGCATCGGCCCCTGCCCTGCTCGCCTGGTCCTGTCCGCAACGGAGACGCGCAGCACCGGGCCACAGCCGGTGCCAGCCCAACTCAGAGTAGACCCATTCAGGCGCGTGGTCTTGACAGTCGGCCATGACGAAGTCCTATTCATCTCAGCGGGTCGACTTGAGACCGGACTGGCGCTGGCCCACGACGCCACGCGTGCTTCAGGCGGAACAGAACGTGGGCCTGGCCGCGGGGCTCCGAGTCTGCTCGGCCACGGGGCCCACGGGGGACTCTGGGCCGGGCACAGCCACTCGGCCGAGCCCGCCTCTCGGGGCTGTCGGTCGGGGTAGGATGGGCTACTTCGTTCCCCGTGAGAGGGGAAAAGCAGGAAGCGGCGCAGTGCGAGGCGCCCCCTAGTCTGGTGGCCCCATCCTTCCCCCTGTGGCAGCCTTCCACGGCCTGCGGAGGCCCCGCTCGTCGGGCAGAGCCCGGCAGCCGCACGGCAGCTCTGGAGGCGGCTGACGGGGGGCAGCAGCGGCCGGAGCAGGCCGGCAGAGGGGGCACTCCGGCCCAGGCGCCCCCAAGCGGCCCTTCGGCCCCGCAGGGAGGGAGGCGGGGAAGGCGGGCGGGACGCGCGCCCGGGCTGAGCACGCGAGCCAAGACCCCAGCAACGCGGGAGCCACCGGCCTGGCTGGGACGCGCCCGCAGGGGCCCCCGAGGGGCGGCCGTACCTTCTGCTCCAGGAGGGCCCTGCGCAGGGACACGCGCTGCTCCAGCTCGCGCAGCTCCCGCTCGTGCTGGGCCTCGGCCTGCATCTTGATCTTGCTCTGGTAGGCGTTGAGCAGCTCCAGCTCCTGCTGCAGCTGCATCTTCAGCACCTGGCACTCGGCCTCCTGCGCCTCGTCCAGCCGGAGCTGCAAGGCGGGACAGGCGTTGGCCGGGCAGCCCTGGGCAGGGCAGGGCAGGGCAGGGCCCCCCGGCCCCCGGCACTCACCGCCTGCGTGGAGAGCATCTCGTTGATGCTGTGGTCGTACTGCTCGGCCAGGATGGCCAGCTTGCGGGTCTGCTCCTCCTTGAGCCGCTTCAGCACTGCCTTGTGCTCGCTCTTGGGCGCCGTCTCCAGCAGGTGGTTGCGCAGCGCCTTGTACTGCCGCGTCTGGATCTTGCAGGTGTCCTGGAACTGCTTCTTGATCTGGAGCTCCTTCGACTGGGGCGGGCGGGCGGGGGGGGGGCAGGTGAGCACGGGAAGGTGCCCACACGCCTCCCCGGCCCCCGAGCAAGGGCCGCCGGCCCGCCGATGGCCAGCCCGGTGGCATGGACGCCGGCGGCACCTCAGGGGTCCCCGGGGGCCCCAGGGCCGGGCCCGAGCCCCTGCTCTGCCCCGCTGTCGAGGGCGGGCGGCCTACCTTGAGGCTCTTGGGCTGCTGCCGGACCTCGGTGACGTGCTTGCGCCGCAGCTCCCGCTCCCGCCGCTTGTTGTACTCGAGCTGGTTGGCGAGCTCGGTCTGGTGCTGCAGGCGGATCAGCTCACCCCGCATGCGCTGCACGGCGCCCAGGTGCCGGAACTCCAGCTCCTGCATGGACTCGTGCTGGCGCAGCAGCATGGCGTGCTCCAAGTCCTTCTGCGTCTGCCTCTTGTTGAGCTCCTGGGGGGGCAGGGGGGCGTCAGCCGCGGGTGGGCGGGGGCCTCTGTGGGCGCCCAAGGGCGGTGCCCCCGCCCACCCCCCGGGGCCGCGGCACCCACCCCCCAGCCCGGGGCCCCTGCCGGCCCCCCCACGCACCTCCCGCACGAGGTCCTGCTCCAGGTTGTGGCGCGCCAGCAGCATGCGCCTCTTGAAGCGCCGGCACTCGAGCTCCAGGTACTGCCGCTGGCGCCGCAGCAGGTTGGCCTCCTCCTCGGCCTGGAAGTGCTGGATGTTCTCCTTCTGCTTGGACAGCCACTCCTGCTTCTCCTTCTTGGGGGTGCTCTGGTTCTCGTTCAGCTCCTGTGGGAGCGGGGCGGGCGAGGGGCTTGCTGGGGTGCGGGCAGGCGGAAGCGCGCCTCGGCCCCGGCCCCGGCCCCGGTCCCCTCCCCAGCTGGGCGGGGAGCTCCGACCGGGGGGCGGTGGGGTCCAGCCCCCGGGCCCGACGCGCGGCACTCCGGGGCTGGACGGGCCCCCCGCACCGAGGGGGCTCTCGCTTCCCCGCTCCCGAGCATCGCGCCGGAAGGCAAAGCGCGCCTGGCTGGGGGGCTCCGGGGCAGCCTCCCGTCCCAGAGGGCCGGCCAGGCAGGGGGCGGGGGGGGCGCCTGCGCGCTCTCGGGCGGTCACCTCCTTCAGCTGCTCCTTGCGCAGCTTGTACTCCCTCTTCTGGGACTCCAGGAAGCTGCTCAGCTCCTTCTTCTGCTGGGCCTGAATGTGCTGCTGGAACTTCTTCTCCTCGTTGGCCATGACCTTTGCCTGCGCGAGAGCAGGGGAGAAGCGCTGGCGGCCGAGGACGCACCCTGCGGGCCCGAGGGGGGCACGCTGCGCGCCCTGCCCCTTCCGGGGAGCCGGGTCAGGTGGCCAGCGGAGGCACTGGGCCAGCCCTCCGGCTGGGTGGAGGCACGGTCCCCAGCATCTGCCGCCCAGGGGGTACCGGGAGCTGCCGCCCGCCCGCCCGCCCGCCCGGGGGAACAGGGGGCTCAGGGTCGACCGGGGCCCCGCACCTCCTTCTCCATGGCCGCCTGATGCTTCTTGACGAGCTTCTCCATCTCGGCCGCGAAGTTGCTGCGCTGCGTCTCGAGGTCCTTGTCGAGCCGGAGGCGGTGCTCGTCCATCTCGGCCTTCAGCTTGTTCTCCAGGGCCATGAGCTGCTTCTGGTGCTGCCGCCGCATCCGCTTGTAGCCCGACATCTGCTCCCGCAGCTCCGAGTCCTGCTCGTGCTCCTGCATCTGCCTCGTCACCTGCGGGGGGGGCAGCGCCACAGGGCGGGCTCCGGTTACGCTGGCAGGGGGGCGCTGCGAGGCCCAGGCGGGCGCCAGAGCCGTGTTGCCGGCAGAGCGGGCGACGGGAAGGAAGGAATGCGAGAGGGAGCCTCCGCTCGGCGAGCGTTGCCGGTGAAAGCCACCGCTCAGGCGCAGGGCCTGTTTTGCGTTAGACGGCCGTGCGAGAAGGAACCTCCGATGATCCTCCCAAGCGATGCTCGCAAAATGCTTCAGAACAGGTTCAACGGGGGGTCCTAAGGCTCAGCGTCCTGAAAACACTGATGCGTCTGCGGCTGCCGGGGCAGTTTCGACAGAGGCCGCCTCGCGTTTAGGGTGGAGGCGGCAAGAGCTTCCTCCTTGGCCAGACCCTTTCTTGCCTCGTGCCTGGGCTCCCAGGCAGCCCGCCAGCCTCCAGCACCGGGGGCCGGAAGCCGCACCGCACGAGGACGGCCGGGGGGGGGGGGGG
>NW_025335588.1:83323-86748 GCF_004798865.1 Varanus komodoensis
GGGGGGGGGGGGGGGGGGGGGGGGGGGCTCCACTTACCAGTGACGCTGTGCGTATGGTAGCAAAGTGCTCTCGGTTGCGATAGTGGGACCTGTGGCGAGACACTTGGGGTGGAGACTGCGGTTCCGACGTTCTTGACCGGGCGTCCGAATCGTCTCTGAAGTTTTCTTCCTCCTTGCGGGACAGAAAGGGCGTGAGGAGACCCGGCACGGGGGCTCCACGGATGGCGCGTGGCGAGAGGCTGAGCGGCCGGCCGAACTGAACAGGCAGGCTTTCGCGGGAGGGGAAGGCGCGCCCCAGCAGCTGGGGACCTGGCGCTTCGTTCACGGCCACGAGGTGACGCTCCCACACGCACCGGGTGCAAGGGGAGGAAAGCGAGGGGCCGAAACGTGCGGCGGGGAACGGCCCGGAGCCTGGCTCCCTGTGCAGCAGCTTGGCACCACCTGGAGTGGAGCTCTCCGGGCGTGTCGGACTGCGACGTTCGGGATCCCGGGCTAGGAAGGCCCACAGCTGGGGCGGCTGCCCAAGTCCAGGCGGAGGCGCCCCTTCCCCTGAGCGCCCCCGCTGAGCGGGCAGCGCGCCCCTCCCTCCCTGCCGGGCGTCCCCTCCTCTGTCAGACCTCGGCTCCCAAGCTCTCCCGTGGCACGCAGATGGGGAGCCCCGGGCGAGGAGTGCTCCGGGCGGGCAGTCGGCAGCCACCGCTTGCTGCCGACACAGCTGGGTCGCCAGGCCGCGCGCGCGGGGCTCCTCGGGCGCCCCCTGCACTCACTGGCTTCAGGTGGATGACGGAGCTGTTGGACATCACCGTGTGGTCGCCCTCCAGCATGTCCAGCTCGCTCTTGTCGTCCGAGGCGTCTGGAAGACTGTTCACGCTGCTGCTTTGGCTACTGGCGCTGATGGACATGCTGGGGATGGACTGGTTGCTCCCAACACTGTTCACAGTCCCGGTGCGGCCCACGCCGTGCTCTTGCTCCTGCGGGGAGAGCGGGCAGCCTGAGCATCGGCCGCTGCGCGCGGAAGCCACCTCCCGCGTGGCAGCGAGGCCTCCTTCCTGCGCACGGGGAAAGGGCCACGAGTTGCCCGGGAAGGCCCACGCAGGCGCGGGAGGAGGACCCTCGCTGGCCTTCCAGCCTGGCCCTGCCCGTCCCCGGGAGCAGGCCAGGGCCAAGGAACCCCCGGCCGAGGGCTAGTGGGGCGGGAGCACACGACGCCCCACGGCAGCCCTGGGGACCGCGGGGGGCTCGGGGGGCCGGGGCGGGCGGCAGCCACGCCCCCCTGCCTCCCTGCGCCAGGCCGCCCCCGCCCTCGGCCGGTACCTCCTCCTCCTCCTGGGCCTCGGCCGCCGGCCCGTTGTGCGCCTCCTGGAACAGGAGCTTCTTCATCTTGCGGTACTGAAGGTTGTCCAGTTCCCGGACGGCGTCCTTGGTCCGCTGGATGAGGTCTATCAACACTGTCTCTGGGCGCTCCCGGAGGACAAAGACGTGCTGGGGAAGGGCAGACGAGCAGGGAGCTCAGCGTCCCAGGACCCCGGGCCCTCGCCCCCAGAGCGCAAGGGGCCCAGGGTGAGCTCCCCGCTTCCCTCTGGCGGCTCGGCTAGGAAGCTGGCCCGGCCGCGCCGGCCTCGGGCCACGCTTCCACCTGCCCTACGTCGAGGAGAGCCTCTGCAGGCAGGCTGACTCCATTCAGGCCAGCCTTCCCCACCCTGGTGCCCTCCAGGTTTGCTGGCCACCTCTCCTCGGACCTCCCGACCAGCTGGACGGCCCAGGCATCTGGAGGGTGCCAGCTGGGCTGGGCTCTGCCTGAGGACGGTGCCAGGCTGGACACTGCCACGCAGGGGGGACGAAAGCCAGGACGCGGGCCACCAGAGCCACCGAGCGGCTAACCGTGGCCGCGCGGTGCCTGCTTGGCACGCAGCTCCGTCAAGGATCAGCCAGTCCTGGCCCTCTGAGGAGCAGGGCCCGGGCAGTGCGAGGCCGGAGGATCTTTCCTGGGTGTGGGAGGGCCCAGGGCCTGCCTTGGGATGAGGCCGCTGCAGGGCGGCGCTTCGTTTTCCAAGGGAGAAGGGGGCTGGGCTGCCAGGAACGGCCGCCGTGGGGGCCCTTGCCCCCCGCCCTGGTGCTTGCCGGACGCGCAGCACGGTGGGCACGGAGAGGACGCGAGGGGGCGAGGAGGGGCGTGGAGCCATGGCCGCAGCCAGGAGCCTGCAGGCAAATCCCCTTTGGAGGGACGGAAGGCAGGAGGAAGAGGCAAGCCGCCCTCCGACTAACCCCGGGCGCCTGCCTGTGGGCCGGGCGGCTGCGCGCGTGCAAACCTGCGTGCAAACGAGCGCCCGCCCTCTGCCGCGGAGGGGTGTTCTCTTCGCTCCCACGCATAATTCCACGGCAGCAAGAAGCCGGGCTGCGAGAGGAGGCGGCTGGCCTGCGGGGGCCTGGGGGCAGCCGGGAGAGCGGAAGGGCCGCAGGAACCAGCAGGCCCGTCAGCCTGCGGCCAGGAGGGTGGGAAGCTGCCCAGGGGGTGGCGGGGGTGCGGCCCATCCTGCTGGCGAGGCACCGGGTCGAGGGAGGCTGGCTTACAGAGCTTCTAACGGGAGGACCGAGAACGAGGGAAGTCCAGCTGACCTTTAGGAGCTCCTCCGACGTTGGCCTGTCCTGGGGGATTTTCTGGAGACAAGAATCTACAAAGTTTCGGAAATAATCAGACCTAGACAGGTGGGAGGGGATGAAAAACGCAGTTTAGGAGACCGCCCGGCCCGTGCTTTGAGTCCTCGCTTCAAGGGCCCGGGAGGCAGCAGTCGGACCCCCCACCCACCCCGGCTCATGGACTCACCATTCGCTGGACTGGAGTGCAGGGGATTCATTCTGCGCTATGTGATATAAGGCACTCATTGCGTTCATATTAAACAAGGGGGGCTTCCTTTCCGCTGCAAAGGGAAAGAGGTGCTGAGTGGAGCAGCGCAACCCATGGCTCCCTGGATCTAGCGCTCGCCGGCCCCTGGTCACGGGGCCTGGACAGGGTCGCTGGAGGCCTGCCACGCGCAGCCCGGCAGGGGAGGCCGGGAGGCCGGCACATCCAGCCGCCTTCTTGCCAGGAGGCGGCTACGCCAGCTGCTCCGCAAAGATCTTTGCCGCACCACAGAAAAAGGTTGGAATGGGCAGAAAGGATGATCTGCACAGAAAAACCAACTCAAGGAAGGCTTTTTCAAAATCACCCTCTTTTCAATGGAAATTTCACCCTCCATTAGGGTTAGGGGTGTGCACCAGGGTAGGGTTAGAGTTGGAAAAACGAGGTGTCCTGGAGTGATTCTGATGGTTGCAATGTGTTTAGAATGGGCAGAAAGGATGAGCTGCGCAGAAAAATCTACTCAAGGAGGGCTTTTTCAAAATCACCCACTTTTCAATGGAAATTTCACCCTCCATTAGGGTTAGGG
>NW_025335588.1:86848-107634 GCF_004798865.1 Varanus komodoensis
TGGAACTTTACCCCCATATTAGGGTTAGGGGTGTGCACCAGGGTAGGGTTAGGGTTAGAAAAACGAGGGGTCCTGGAGCGATCCTGATGGTTGGAATGTGTTTAGAATGGGCAGAAAGGATGAGCTGCGCAGAAAAACCTACTCAAGGAGGGCTTTTTCAAAATCACCCTCTTTTCAATGGAACTTTACCGCCATATTAGGGTTAGAGGTGTGCACAAGGGTCGGGTTAGGCCAGTGGTGGCGAACCTGGGGCACATGTGCCCCAGCGGGCACGCGAGCAAGTCGCTCCAGGATCGCGCCAGCCGCCGAGCATCGGACAACAGCGCACACAGGGGCCATGCGCACGCTCGGAAAGGAATAGTGGCGCCAGGCCACGAGGCCACGAGCCGTGACTCATTAGCCGCCACTCGTCCGAGTTTTCGCATGGCTGATCAGTGCACTGCTCAGGATAAATGCGAGTATATATTTGCTTGGACTGGCTGTGAGGTGTTTTTTCTAAACTAAAATCTCAGTTTTCAGGTTTCATTGCAGTGTTGGCGCTTTGCGATAAATAAGTGGGTTTTGTGCTGCACTTTGGGCACTCGGTCTCGAAAAGGTTCGCCATCACTGGACTAGGAGGTACAGGAAGCCCTTCGCTGCCTGCGGGACACATGGCATGCACCAAGAACTGGGGTGATTCTACGAGTTGGGGAAGCACTTTTCCTCCTGCAGAAGCCCAGGAGGCCACTTCTGAGGGGGCTGCAAAATGCCCGGGCGAGGTGGGAGCCCTGGCAGAGGGACGGGTGCATGTGGGACACGTCTTACCCAGCTCAATGCAGGTTATTCCCAGGGACCAGACGTCCACCTTGCCATCGTACTGCCCTTCATCCATGGCCAAAATCACTTCTGGGGCCATCCTGGGGAGCAAAAACGGAGCGGCTCAGCCCGGCAGTTCCGCCCGGTGTGGCTGCAGGGACGAGGCAAGGCTGGCCGAGACGGAGGGAGACCTGGGGCCGTCTCCCTGGTCCAAGGGGCCTCCACACTCCGCCACTTGAAATGAACACACGGGGCAAGCGTGTGCTCGGATGTTCTCCTGTCCCTGTCGCAAGAGCAGAACCGAACAGAGCCGCCCGCGACTTCGCTCCAGCAGGACTCTTGCCGGGTTCTTCCTCCACAAGTCTTCCCTTTCCCCACTGGTTACTCGAGGCGTGCAACCTTGGAAAGACACGCGCCGAATAAGCCCCAGCCCACCCTCGTCCCGACGGCCTCCGGGGAGAACCCCGCCAGACACAGGCTTACCAATATGGCGTCCCCACAAAGGAATTGGCCGGAGAGGCTATGGAAGCAGAGCCGAAGTCCGCAAGCTTCACCTGGCCCGGTTCCGTGAGCAGGATATTCCCTGCCTTGATATCTCTGGGAACGAGAGAAACGCAGTTACGGTGCAGCCACGAGGAGGCAGGGCGCTCGCTCGCTTGCTTGCTCGCCCCGGCAAGTCAAGCGCAAGCCGCCGTGTTGTCCCAAATATCGAAGAGGTGGCCTGACAGAGCAGGTCCCCAAGCGAAGGGGGGCTGCTGGAGGCGGGGGCGTGTGCCACCCGTGCCTGCTGTGCTCTAGCGGAGACCCTGCAAAGGACGGGATACCAAAAGAGGGGCTGCAGCGCGTGAGGACGGGCTGAATGGGAGGGCCGAGACAGGAAAGACACGCCCAGCGAGACGGCAGGATATCAAGCTGCCGGTCGCAACGCAGCAGGGGCCCCTGGGCTGGCAGCAGAGCTGGCTGCATAGGCTTCGCGTTTTCCTCCTCTTCCTCCTCCTCCTCCTCACTAGCAGCTTTATTTTAGCCAACCTTCGGAGCTACATGCGCTTGCAGGGGAAATTCCCAGAAGTGAAACGTGCCTCTTCCGCCCACTGGCCAAAAGTTTACCGAGGGGTTTCTTCCGCCCTCGTGAGGAGGCCCTAGGCCTGCGCAAAGCACAGCCTTAGTACTCCCGGGGTGCGTATGTCGCTTTCTCCCCTCTGCCGGCCTGACCCGCTACGCTGGCTGCCCGCTGCAGGCTCCCTGTGCTCTGGGCAAGCGAAAGCGGAAGCCACCGCCCAAGGGGCAAGGCGGGCTAGTGCTAATAAGCAGGACCCGAGGAACCCAGGAAATCCAAGCGGCCGCAATTCGGAACGCCGCGCAGCAGGACTCACCTATGGATCAAGTTGTGGGAATGCAAATATGCTAAACCTTGGAGTGCGCCGTGTGTAATTGCGGCGATTTCGATCTCCTGCAACGGCTTCTTGTGGACTTGAGGAAAGAGAAGCTCAGCTAGCAAACGGGGGACTTGGCGGGTCCTGGGCGGCAGGCGGCGCGCCGAGCGGCCTCGCGAGACCTGGAGCCCGCCAGGTGGACCGGTCCGTGACACCCAAAGTCCCCAGCCGGGGAACGGCAGATGCGGTCCGATGCATTTCGGGGCACCAGGCCGGGAAGGGCTGGCGGGGAGGGACGGTGGGACCGGGTGGCCCGGGTGTTCGCTGGGTAAGCCCCCGGGAAGCCGCCGAGCTAACATGCCGTTTCGTGCGCAAGTACCACCCCGAAGATCGGCCTCCGGACTGGCAAGCCCGACATGCCGGCCGCACAGCAGGGCTTCCGGGACGACCAGGCCGGCCGGCACCCAGGCGGGCGACAGGGCCGCGTGGGGCAGAGACGCCCCGGGGAGGGAGCCACGAAGCTGTGGCCGGAGCCACGAGAAGCGGCCTGGGGCGAAGGGAGGCATGCGTGCCAGAACACGAATGCAGGGAGACTCCGCCAGGCTCTGGACGGGGGGCCCCCGCTGCGCCCCAGGGACCCTGCTTCCCCCACACGTGGCGCAAGAATGCTCGCCGGCCGGGCAAGCGGAGCGGACGTACCTTCTAATAAATCTGATGCCGAACCTAGACAGTATTCCATGACAAGCTGCGCGGGGGAGAGGGAAAATGACCCGTTACCGGCGTCTTGCGGCGGCTGTGATGCCCACACACGTACACCAGCCCCCCCCCCAAAACGGGGCCCCTGCCCGAATTCTCCCGCGGGAGAACGGCTCCTCCGTCCATTCCGCCGGGGCCACTGGCCCTCCCCGCCTTTGCCTTCTCCACTGCAGGGCAAGCATCCCCGGGGAAAGTGCGGCCTCTAACCTGACCCACCAGCGTGGACCCACGCCCCCCTCGCCGCCGCACGCTGCCTTCCCCACCCCGCAAACGTGCGCACGCACGGCGCCTGTCTCTCACCCAGGCCGTGTGCTCCCGCAAATAGCAGCCTTTGTATTCTATACTGTTTGGATGCTGAATCCTTTGCAGGAACTTGACTTCTTTAATGATATCCTGCCACTTCTACAAGAGAGAGGAAGGGGAGGGGTAAAAGGAGTGACCTTATCAAGCTGAATGCGGAAACGGTGCCACTTACGCGGGAAGCAGAAGCAGCAGATACCAATTAGACCGTCCTCGCCACCCCGTTAAGACGAGAGGCGCCTCGCTCCTTCGGCAGAATGAAAGGCGAGGGCTTGAGCCCTGGGGAAACGGGACCTCAGTTCCCAAGCTCCCCGTGTGGGGCCGGTCCTCGGAAGACAGGGCTGGGGCAGGCCGGACACAGGCGCTGCCCCACCTGCCGCCGAGGAGGAGGCAGGCACCCGGTCCTCAACCTGCCGCCAGGAGAGGGGCACCAGGGAGTGCCGCAACGGGATGTTTCGGGATGCCTCAGCCCCTCGGCACACAAAACCCAGCCCGCCTCCCCTCCCCTCCGCCCCAGATCGGTACTTGACCGGCGAGTGGATTTCGTGCTGCGCCTGGCCAAGGGTGGGCGAGCTTGAGGCTGGTGCTTAAACTCTTCTGAGAACAGGAGCGGGCTTTGTTTTACTTTGAAAGGCACACTTCTAGTCCTCATGATGATCAAATACCCACGGAAACCGAGAGGGGAGCAGGCCTGCTCAAAGCCCCGAACAGCTCAGGGAGCGAGCAAACCCTACTGCGTAGGATCAGAGCTACCCCTTCCGCTCTTCATGCCTCCCCCTTGTGACCTCCGCCCCCGGAGTAGCGGGCCTCATGCCTACTGCTTGCCCGAACCCATGAAACCAGGACCCCCACCCCTCTGCCCCCCTCTGCTGGGGGATTTCCCCACCCCAGCGCCTCCGCCACGCCTGCGCGGCTTGGCCATCACGCCAGCAGTGTGCGTGTCCAGGGAGGAACGCTCCCCTCGGGCCTGCGCCTTGCATGACGAGTTCTGCTCGCGGCTGAACTGGGGGAGCGTGGGCCGAAAAACCTGGGGAGCTCTTTTCCCCGGGCGACGTGCTGAGCCCAGGCCTCTTCATTCGGGCCCGGTCTTCCCCTCCGGGCAAAGCGCAAACCGATTCGGACGGCACCAGCCGGCGCTGGCGGCAGGCACAGGGGCGGCACAGGCCGGGGCGGCTCGCCTACCTCGTTGGACTGCTTCCCACTGTAGGACATCTTCTTGATGGCCACCACTTCGTTGGTGCGCACGTCACGTGCCTGCGACAGGGGAAGACGCCACGCATCACTCTTCCGCGCCCGGGAGGTGCAGCCGCATCGAGCCCGAGCGCGGCGAGGCGCCGTTCCGGCAGTGGGGCCCGGACGAGGGGCCGGAGGAGCTCGGAAGGGACTGCGCCCCCCCTCCCCCGGTCTGGTCCAAGGAAAGGGCCTGCCAGGGGACCAGTGGCAAAAGCCGGGGCGCCTGGGGCCCCGACCGGGCTGCGCCGCCCCAGGGAAGGCTGCTCCGGGACGCCCCTTGCCCCAAGCAGCCCCTGCGCCAGAGACCGCGAAGCCTCAGCGACCCGCTCTCGCTGCCGCGGGCTACGGGCCGCCCCGGCTCCGCTGTGGCCCAGCTCTGGCGAGCGGCTGCCAGAGAACCCTCCTGGGGGTGCGCTTGCCGACCCAGCGGCCCCCACGCAGCGCAGGCGCTCCCGAGGGCGGCTCCCACACCATCCACCCCCCCTGGGCCTGGAGCACCTGAAGGGGCTTGTGGCCGGGAAGTGTGCCCCGGGGCCGAGGAGGCCGGCCCGTCACCGAGCAGAGAGGAGGCACGAGATGCTCATGCTGCAGACGGGGCACCCGGACGCCGCATGACTGGCAGGCTGCAGGTAGCCTGGAGTGGAGCGCCAGAATGATGTCATGGCTGGCCAGCACCACGCACATGCAGCGGGGGGGGGGAGGCGGGGGGGCGCCTTCTTGGCGGGAGGACGGAGCTCCGTGAGTGCGAGCAAGGCCCGAGGCCGGAGAGAGCAGCTGCACACGAGCTCGCCGAGCTCTTGCCTCGTTCGCCCGCCTGGAAGGCAGCCGTCTCGTCCCCTCGCTGCTCTCCCTGCCCCGGCCCCCAGCGGGCACACGGGCGGGTCCCGGGGAAGCCTGCCGCACACTGCGCAGCCCCCGCGGTCCACCGTCTGCGGCCGGGAGGGTGCCAGGCCCGGAAGCGGCCCTGCTTCCGGATCCTCTCCGCCCGCAGCCGGCTGCCGCACCCCAGCTCTCTCCCCAACGTGGGAATGCGGCGTTGCGGCCCCGGGCGGTGCTGGCCAGCAGCCCGCACTGCCCTCCCCACAACCCTCCGGGCTGCGCTGCGCCGGCAGGTGCACGGCTCGAACAGGAAGGCCCCCCCAGCTGCGCGAGACAATGCCCAGCTGAGTGTGGGGGCCCGTGCGCGGCCCAGCCAGCACCGCCGCCGCCTCCGCACAATGGCCGCTTTTGTGAGGGCTGCCATTGTCCCACGGAGGCAGTCCTCGGCCGGGACGAGGAGGCCGAGCTGCGTCAGGGCGCGCCTCCCGCGGAGGCAGCCGGGCCCTTGCGATCCGGGCGGCCAGCTGACGAGGTGGCAGGCGAGCCCCTCCTCCCTCCCCGGCTCCCTGGCGCCAGTTTGAGGCTTCCAGGGCCCTGGGCAAGGGTTCCCTCAGCTGCTCCTGCTCTGCGGCCGCCTCCTCACCTGCCCTGCCTGGCAGGGGGGACCCCGTGGGCCTGCAGGCCAGGCCTCCGCCTCCCTCCTGCCCACTGGAGCGAGCGCCGGGGCAGAGGCCGCAGATGCCCCGCAGGTGCCCGCAGCACTGCCCTGCCAGCCCGCCTGTGGGTCCTGCTTACTGGACCGGCAAGGCTGCCATGGGCACCGTGGGGGGTCCAGCCTGGCCTCAGTCGGCCTGGTGGGTGACTCTTGCCAGAATAGGGCCCCTCTGCGCCGGCATGTGCCGCCCCGCTGGCTCTCCCGGACCTATCAGCAGCGGCTCCCTCTCTGAGAAACGCCTCCAATTTGTCCTCCCCAGGACAAAACACCGGCATGGCCCACCCCACCCCACCCCAGGCCTCTTACAAAATACACCGCTCCAAAGCTTCCATGGCCGATCTCTCGGAGATCCGTGAAGAGCTTCTCTGGGTCTTCCTTGAAGAAGAGTTCCGCGATTTCCGGGTCCTTCAGGCTGCCCGCTCGGTTGGTGGATGGCATTCTGCCGGGCAGGTGGCCAACCCACTATCTGGCTTGCAAGGGCCACCCTGACCCTGGGCTCATCGGAATGAATGCAGCCTCTTCAGCATGGATCACTGCAAAGGACCACGGGGGGGGGGGGGGGGGGGAAGCGCGTGTTAGAGGGCAACAGCGGAACGCGGGCAGCCCCCGCCCCACCTAGGCTGGCCAGTCCAGTCGTGCCCCCGGGGCTCGGAAGACGCCGAGCTTCAGGGCAGCGGCCTCTGCGGGACACCAGCTCCCGCCTTCCATTCTGGCCGAGGCAGATGTTGCTGTGCAACGCCTCTGGAGGGCACCCGGTTGACAATGCATGCCCTCCGGACGCCTCGGCAGCGCCCATAAGGCACCACGCTCAGCGAAAGGCCTCGCTTTGGCTGGCGGCACCTTCCCTGTCCCGCCGCCCCAAACCCCGCAGGCAGAGTGCCAGGTTCATCGGCAGGCATCACATACACACGAGTCATCCGGGGCAGGGCCACCTGAAGTGGGGAGCGGCTGCCGGCCAGAGCAGGCCGCGTCAGGCCAGCCAGGCCGAGAGCTGGGCGCTCCCCCAGCGCCACCAGCCAGCTGGCCGGGCGCGCGGTCCCGGAGCGGTGCACCTTGGCCCGCCCGTGCAGAGCCACCCTGCCGTTCAGCCAGGCCACGCGGAGAATACCCACCCGCAGAACGGAGAAACCAGCCACTCCTCTGCTGTTTCTATAGCAATGGAGCCAGAAATGCAGGATCTGAGCAGTTTCTAATCTGGCAGAACATTAAGAAATCCAAGTCCCCCCCAACCCTCCACGCACAGACGCGCCGACTTCATAAGATTCAGGAGCGATTCAGAAGCCATTCCAGGAGGAATTCGCCCATGACTGCACAGTAAACTTTCTTTTAAAAATATTGTGCCTGCAATTAGAGATAATGCCTGCTTCTTCGGGGGTTCTGATGCTGGAACTGGGATTTGAACCCTTCTGGTGGGAGCCTGGGGACCAGGAACTAGGAAACACAGCTCCTGGGAAAATGCTTTGGACAGCATCTCCCACAATCCCCCACCGCCAGCTGTTCCGACCGGTCCACATGCCTGGAGGGGAGCAAGTTGCTTGCCCCCGCTCCATCCAGCTGGCCATCATGGGAGGCTCAGCAGATGCTGGATTCGGCCCACTCTCTTGCCGTGGGCAGGTCCACGTCACCAGACACGCCGGGCCGTGGCAGGCTCCTGACCGGCAGGGAACGCTCGCTTTTAGTCAGGCCTCCCACCTGGGTTCTTCTGCTCACGTGCCGACTTGCCAGTCTTGCTGAGCAAAGCACCTGCTGGAAGCGACTACTCTGGCACCTCCCCCTCTAGCCCAAGGTGACAGTGTAGACCACCAGCCCAGGAGGTGGAAGTCGACCGGGCACTCTTCTCCCAAGCTGACTGTGGGGAGGGATATGCCATGCTGAGATGAAAAATGAGGGACTCTGGAAGCGGCTGTTGCCCGCGGTGTCCTTGGCATCAGGAAAAGCCACCATGAGACGCCTTAATGCTCACTCCGGAGGGGGACTAACATGCCACCGAATGCGCATTTCTGCCTTTGCAGCCCAGCGCAGCGCAGTGGCGGCAGGCAGGCAGGCAGGCAGGCTGAAGAGGCAGGTGGGTGGGAAGAGGCGACAAGCGACAGCACACGCTGTATCACTAGAGGAATTATTCTCAGCTCAAACGATAATGAGGTCATGTTCCATCTTTGAGTCGTCGCAGAGCTTTGCAAAGAAAGAAGACAGGCCGTGAGCTCACAGTGCCCCCTTCCCCCACGATTTCTGGTCCAAGGGAGGGGGCCTGACCGGGCCAGCCAGCCTACCGCCGCTCCGGCCTGGCCGCACGCCCCTCGACGCCAGGGCGGAGGGCCAGCGACGGGCGCGCGGCTGCTCCCGGCCCTGCCACCGGCACCTCGGGGCGAGGGCAGAGCCCCAGACTACGGACGGCGAACGAAGACGAGGCCTGCTGCCCGCCCAAGTCCGCACAGCTAGCCAAACGCTGCGCGCCGGTGGGAGTGGCCACTAGCCCGGGTGGCCATGTGCCGCCTCCAGGAGCACGGGCACGGTGCCTTCGAACGCCAGTTGCTAGGAAACCACCGCAGAAGAGGGCTCTCCCCCTCCAGCCGGATGCAGCACGCCTCTCCCCAGGTCCTCAGGCATGGGGGAAGAATGCAGGAAGGGCCGTGCTGGATCAGGCCGCGGAGCGACCTGGCCCGGCCTGCTGCCTGGGGGAGGCCACGAGCAGGGCAGCTGCCCCGACCTGTGCTCCCCAGCACTGGATGCATTTGGCAGCCTTCCTCCTCCTCCTCCTCCTCCTGCACACAATTGTCCAATCCCCCTTTAAAGCCCTCCAAATGGCCACCCTTGCGTCCCAGGGAAGCCGAGAAGATGCCCGACGCTAGAAGCGCCAGACCGCACGCCGGGCGATGTGGGGAATTAACAGTGCCCTGCGCAAGGTGACCCAGGAAACCTGTGGGTGAAGAAATACATTTCTGGCTCACAATCTGTTTCCTCAGCCACTGTTTTCTTTGCTCTTTAGGCAGCCAGGTCTAAGGCCGCCATTTTGATGCAATTCCGCCTTTTGATTTAGTTCGAGTGCTTAGGCTCCTGGACCTGAAGATGCATCTGGAAAACCTTTCTGACGGGGCTTTCGGTAGCAAACAAGCCGACCTCCGGGGGGGCTGCCTAAGTATCCGGTCACTTCGGCCGATCTGGCATGCAGACATTTCCCCAAGCTGGACCTTTCCGTTTAAATCCTTCCATTTCATTCCTCTCCGTGGAGCTGGCATCTCTGCTCCTCAGTCCCTTTAACGCTGGTGCCAGGGCGCAGCATCACAGTGACAGCACCGCGTTCAGACCCGCGGCCCCGGCAGGCTCCTCGCAGGCCCAGCAAGCGCTCCCCCTTCAGAAAGGGAGAGTCGGGGCAGCACAGCTGCGACGGGGCCATCTATTTCACTCCTCGGGACGCCGGCGGCTGGGCTGGGCCGGGCTGAGTCAGGCCACTGGCGTATCCAGCTCAGGCCTGCTGACATGGACCGACAGTGGCCCGCCGGGGTTTTAGAAAGAGTTCCTTCCCAGCTGTGTGGACCCGTGTGCTCTCCCACGGAGCGGGGCCCTCTTCCCCACACCACGGCCCATCCATGTGCCAGAAAGCTGCAGACGCCGCAGAGTGGGAAACTGTCCAAGGCAGCGGTTCCCAAACTGTGTTGCGCGGAACCCTAGGGCTCTGCAAAAGCCTTGGAGGGGTTCTGCAGAAAATCTCAAAAATCAAAATTAAAAGAGATTTTGAAATGGGACCACACGATTGCCAGCTGGTGTCCAAGCAGCGAAGGAGGAAATGCACCACGTCATTTGGTTCTTAGGACTCTATTGTGTAGTGTTGGGAATAATCAAATGAATTCATTTGGAATATTACCATGTAATGGATTTATTCATTCATTATATTTAAAATGCTTTCTCTTTATTTCCAAACCTACTACGTTATGCCCAGGCAAGAGGGACAGATTAAAGAAGGCAGAATGCTGCGGGTTCACGACGCTCAGTAAAAATCAGGGACAGAGCTCAGGCCCTGCAGAAAGCAAAGGTCTTCAGAGAGGTTCCGCGACCGAAAAAGTTTGGGAACCCCTGGTCGGAGGGGCTGCAGAATAAAGGAGGTTGCCGAGACAAGCCACGCTCTGCCCAACAAGAACAGGCACGAGATAACAAAGTACCCCCTTGTTCCTTCACTTCTCAAGGTTTCAATATTCCAGGAGATTAAAGAGGCGGGGGGGAGAGCTCCTTCCACAAGACCTTTCACATACTGGAAGAGAGTAACTCAGGGGAGGTTCTGTGAGCAGCTGTACAGCCGGAGTTCCCAACCGCTCGCCACTCAAGCAGAGCGATTTGAGCCTCGGATTCTCCGAAGGCTTTACAGAGCAGCGAATGTCGGAGCCGCTGGAGTGAGTGGCGGCGCGGGAGAGCCGGTGTCACCTTAAACTGGCACACAAAATGCCCGGGACAAGTGGGGGCTCCTTCCATGCGAGAAGGGTGCCACGGGGACACGCGTCGTGCCTGCCTCAGTGAGGGGCACAGGGGGTTGCAGGGACTCTTCCGTGGAGCAAGAGCACGAGTGGAAATTCCTCTGGAGCAGCTCTTTCGGCAAAGCCGATCAAGTGATTCCTGCTTCCGGGAAGACTCCTTCCCGGCCAGAAGAGATGAGGTCGGAAGGGCCGGCCCTGAAGGACCGCAGCCGTGGCTTGCCTGCGGTTCTGGGGAAAGCATTTCACAGAGAACCGCACCGCAGAGTTACGCCGGTCACGGAAGGAGGCCGGGGCAGCCGGGGCCCCCATGGTGGCGGTCTGGCCTGTGCCTCCCACGGGAGCTGCTGTGCCAGCCGTGCCCGGTGCTTCCCGCCACGGCACAGAGACTTTGGGGGGTGGCCGTGGTTTGGCACAGCGGCCTGGAGACACCCAGGCTGCAGCCAACAGCTCGCCGCGCTTCCTCAAAAAGTTAAGTCCTGCTGACTTCAAGAGTCTCCCCAAGACCCGTTTAGGATCGCAGCCCGGAGCAGAGCAGCTTCAGGGGAATTTCCCAGTGGATATTTGCATGAGCAGTAAATGCCGTGCTCCAGGAATCCGGCTGCACTTGGCATTCCTGACCGACTGCCCGAAGGAGCTCCGTTTCAGGCACGGGGCGGTTGTGCAAGGAAGCTCATGCGATGCCCCTGGCCTGGCCCATCACAGATCTCCCCAGAGGTCTTGGCATGACCATTGTTCTGGGCCGTCCTGCCGCACTCAGAGGCTTTGTCTCCCGCGCCCCGGCATTCGTACTTCCTGAACAAGTCCACCGGTCCTTAACCTTCCAGCTGCTGGGCTAGGCTCCGAGCAATTCCCCTCAGCCTTTCAGTCTCTCTGGACAAATCCCTCGCCGGCCTTAACCGTGATTCAGGATCTGTCCAGCCGGACAAGCTCCAAGCCAGGCCTCGCTGGGGCACCTTCCCGTGGCCAGACCGCGCACACCTGGGTCTCCGGCAGTTTCTCCCCACGGCATGCGGTTAGGGCGTGACGCCTCACAGCTCGGTTCACCTCCGAGGGCCACGCAGCGCTGGGGGGATCTCAGAGCTGCTAAGCTGATACGAGACGACAGTCCCCTGTGCTGCATGGGATCAAAACACTCATGACAGAATACGAATTCAGACAATCAGCTTGTTCTACAAGCACTCGCTCAAACAGCTAAAATTAGGGTTTGCCAAAGACGGGCTGTTATTGACTTAGAAGCAAGTGTGGCTCCGAGTGGAATGTCGTTTGAGTAGGCAAAGTAATGGGAACCGATGTATAATTAAAACAAACATCTTCGCACGATGAACACCAAAAGCCGCCTGAATTCCAGCATCAGGGTGGAAAGAGGAACATATCAGAGAGGTAACAGGAAGTGGAAATTTGTTCTGCATCACAGATGCCTTCCATGCCTATTTAAGATGACCAATCGAAGTCAAATATGACATATAAATCCCTCAACCACGAGAGAAAGGACCAACTAAGGACATCTCTTTTCAATGGCAACATTCAAAAGGTCATCATGGCAAATTCCCTTCAGAGAACAAATCAAGTTAGTTAATCAAGGAGTGCAAAGAAAAAAAAAAACACCCACAACTTCCAAATAAAATACAACACGTGTTTGAAAGCCTGACAAGATGGTTAAACAAGCATTTGGGGCTATTTGGAAGGGGAAAGGGGACGCTAGATTAGGAGAAGCTACAGGGATGTGTTTTGTTTACCAGCCAATATCTGTGAAGATGCTTAGAAACTGGCTGTGCGTGTGACTCGGCGAGCACACGGAGCTCTCTCAAAGACCTGCCACACATTCGTGCCACATTTTGCTAAACACGTTTAACAAATTAAAGGAGCTGTTCCGCTCCTTTTCTTAGTCCCTGGTGAAGAAACTCCATCCCCTGTAATCGAATTGTTCTCTTTTTAATACCAGGTTTTGAGCCTCTGATTGGACAAGGCCAACGGCCGCGATTTGGGGCATTTCTGCCATGGGGCACTCTGCTCCAGCCACGGCTCCCGGGAGAAAAAGCAACGGGTCCTTCTGCAGGCCAGCGCAACTTAAGCATTTCTCCTGCCTCCCCTCCCCTGCCCTCACATGATTGAACAGAACAACTTGTTAACTAACATGTGGGGAGAGGATGAGTCAAAACAACAAGCACTGCCTTTGTTCTTCCTGCCTGAAGGAAGGCATGAATCCCCGGCGAAAGGCAGCGAATCGGCCTCCTATCTTCCACACCCGCTCCTTCCCCAGGTGCCAGCACGGTCCCCCTTCAAGATGGCACAACTTCTTAAAAAAACGACTAAAGCTCTTCTGAACAACGGGGCCTTTTCTTATAGACAGCAGGCCCGAAGGGCACTTCCGCTTTGCAACCCCCGTGTCCATCGACCCAGGAGTGCCCCCATCGAGTCCAGAGGGGCAGAGAGTCGAATTCCGTGGACAGACTGCCAATTTGGACATGCGAGACCCGGCAGAGGAGGCGGTTTTATCCTACTTCTGCTGCAGTGCCTTCAGCCCCCTACCTGGCAGCTTGCGTCTCTTTTCCCCCAAGGTGCGCCCACTGGGAAAGGGAAGGGGGCAACTTCAGGTATGTCACCGGACCTCAAGGAGGAGCTACAGTGATCCCCCAGGAAAGACTACGATGCTCGACTCTGTTAAGTGGGGGGTTTTAAGCGGTAAGGGGACACGTGCAAGAGGAGTATGATATTATGTGGGATGCATAATATTTCCCCCGCGTCCTAATACCGGAACCCAGTGGGGCCTTCCCACGAAGCCGGAGGGCAGGGGACGGCAGGGCCAACACAAGGGTTGTGGCTCCTCATGGAAGGCACAACGGAACGATGGGCTCCGACTGTGAAGGGCCACCCTCTTCGACGGGCTAAAGGGGGATTAGACAAACCCATGGAGGATGCATCTGCACGCGCCAGGACGGCTATAAGCCACGCCTGGGATCAGAGGGCGCCTGCCTCAGAATGCACGCTGCAGGGGGAGGCTGGCAGGAGAGCAGCGTTGCCCCCGTGCGTCTTGCAGGGCTCCCACCGGGGCGACTGGCTGATCAGCCCGGGATATGGGGCACGGCACTACACTGGCCCTTGCATCTCGCGTGCGGAAGAAAAGCTGCCGGAACACAGAGATTAAACGTTGCCCGCCACCAAAGCACGGTTTGCTGCAGCAGAGGGTTTGGTGCCGATCTCTGCTCATCAGAGCCAAACGAGGATTATGCGAGTGGCGTTCTCGGAGCCACAAGCAAACCTGCACCTCAGCGGAGCCCGGCAGAGGAATGCATGTGACGCATCGACGGAGAGCCGCTCTGACAGCTGAACCAGGGGAGTTCTCTCTACAAGTGCCCAGGACCGCTCTTCTGCTTCGAGACGACGGCCAAAGGCGTTCTCCCCCCCCCCCCCCCAAGCCTTCCCAACGTTTGTCCTCCTAGACCTCTGGCAAAAAAAGCCGCCGTCCCAAAAGGCCGCGAGGGCAGCAGTGCCCTGGAACTTGGTGGCCCCGCCACGTGCACGAGGCCACGTCTGGACCTGGGCCTCCCCTGCTCACGTACGTCTGCAAGCATCCTTCCCCGCGAGCCGGACCAGCTGCCCATCTCAGACTGGCGCTCGGCGGCTCGGAGCTGGCGCTTATGTGCTTCCTGAAGTAGGCGTGTGCGCGCAGCAGGGATCACCTCCAGGTAGCCAAGCCAGCGCAGGGAAGGCTTTCCATGTCTGAAGGCAGCTTTTAATCCTCCTTTCAAGCCGCTGACGACACCGGCAGCGGCACACCTGGACGGGGCAGGTAAGGGAAAACGGCGCCGGGTACTTTTACGGCTGGTGTGCACGGCAGACACGCAACTGAACGATCCCGGGGCTACAGCCCTCACTGTCCCGCCACCAAACCTTTCCTGGGCTCACTTTGCATTTAAACTGCCAATACGTGGGCTTCCCTCCGGCACAGGCCTAGCCCCTTCGAATGAGACAGCTGTCCTCGCAGCAACCAGCTGCGCCGGCTGAGGGATCGGAAGGGAGGCAGCAGCCAAGCACCCCTCCGTGGCACCTGGGTGCCGGCCCACTGACAGTGCTGCAGCACGGGGGCATTTTGTCCCGAATTTTTCACCGCCAGTTGTACCTGATTTTGATGGCCAGGAGGCCGTCTGGGGGTCCTTGCTGGTTTTAGAAAGCATGAAGAGGAACCTCTGGGGTGGGTGCTGCTCCCCTCTGGTCCTTCCACACCGAAGTTGATGCAAAGCCAACTATCAGCAAGAATCAGGCTGCCGGCAGCGACACCCCACCCAAAGAGGGCCAAACCCAGGAGGCCGGCCTGCTGAGAAAGAGGAAGTCGCGGCGAGCAGAGCAGAGCAGAGCAAGAGGCAGTATGCGCGGAGGCCGAGGAAGATGCAGGAATCCGAGAAGGCACGGAGCACAGGAGAGGCCACATCTCGAGAAAGTGAGAAAGCTCACTGCTGGTGGAAAGGAAGGTCGCCCTGCCTGCCGGAGGCCCAGGGAAGCCGCTGCTGCCAGTCAGTGCAGGGCATGCTAAGCTAAACAGACCAGGAGTCTGACCCAGGTAAGCACGCCGTAACACTGGTTTCTCCGCGCGTTGTACAGTGCCAGCGACGTGACGCTAACCGGCAGCACAGGAGACACGCAACAAGATTCAGCACTCGCCAGCGTCTGCCGCCATCTTCGAAAGGCCGTTCCATGGACCGTCCACGGTGGCAATGCAAAGATCCCGGCACTTGTGCCACAGGCCAAGCGGCTCAAGGCGGCTCCACTCTCCGGAAGACACTGAACTCCGTGCCTGTCCTCCCGTGAGGAGCACAACCCCCTTCAGCACACGCAAATCCCCTCTCCCACCCCAGAGCCGTGTCCCGTCCTGAGCTCTCCACCTGTGCCCACTGCCCTCGGCTCAGGTGTGCCCTGCGCTGGTCAAGAGGAACAGGAAGGGGCTCTGCTATGTCATAGCCAGCCCCGCACCCCTGCACCGGAGGGGTTTTCTAACCATGGAAAAGGACAGACCGCAAGAGACCCTCCGCTCAGACCACCATCCTCCTGCCCAGAGGAAAAAGTCCGGCCCAGCAGTGGCCAAGGCCTGGAGGCGTCCCTCATCCCAGGGCCCCACGGAAACCAAGCGGACCTGACTGGCAGTCGTCCGAACAGGAGCCATGGAGAGAGCGCAGGAGAGGGGAGGAAGGCCACACGGCAGTGGCTCTTCCTCAGGCCCTATGCCCGTTCCAGCCCTGGACTGAGCACCCAGCAGGACATGGCCAGCCAAGGCCAACACCTGCCCGACTCCCCCAGGCGGGCCTAGGCACCACTTTGGCTTCTTCAGCCTCAGTCACAGACAAGGAGGGTGGTGTTGCAGAACAATCAGGTGGTCAACAGCCACAAAAGAAGGCCCAACGGTTGACCAGAGCAACAAACCTCACTGACTGGGAGGAAAACCAGAACAAGGAGTAGAAATCAAGAGTTTAATTTGTCTGCCACCTCCTCATCCAACCACACTAACTGGCCATCTCCCCCACTTTCCCCTAATGATTCAAATACTTCCCCCAGGCACATAACTGAAGTCTTCTTCAAAACAAAGAGGAATTTATAAACTCTGGGCTAGTCGAGCAGCCATTAAAAAACCCCACTCTTGGCAAGAAGGCCTTCCCAGTAAAGACAGAAAGAGCTGTCAACCAGTTTTATCCCCCATACTCAACTCTCTCCTTGGGCAGGGAAAAAATACACTCATGGGTCGAGAGAGAAAATGAATAGCCGGGCCAAAAGGCCATGCGATTCAATCCCCATTCGCGCTCGGAAAACAAGACGGGGTTTTTACTGCCTTGAGTTGTGAACAAGCCAGTGTGTTAGCCCCCGTGCCCGAGGCTGCCAGTGAGGCAGAGCCGTCCAGCCCCAGGACCTTCTGTGGGTGGGTTTTTAGTGTGACGTTCAGACTCAGGATTCTGGCTTGTTTCTTCCCTGACAAGCCAAAGCTGGACTGTTCCACTCCGGCTTGTCAGGAGAGAAGCAAGTCAAAGCTCCAGGTTGAGAAGTCATTCCGTACAACCCAAGGGTGCTTCATTTAGTTCCCCCTGCTGGCAGGAGGAGCCAAGAGGGAGTAAATTAAGCTAGCACGCTGGCTTGTGGCAATCAAGGGTTTTTAAAAAACAGCATTATCATTGCATACAGACCTGGCCATTAGGTATTTAATGCATCCGGCTGGAGAAATGGTAGAGCAGAGAAATGCTTGTCCAGTTTGAAGGGTCCAAAACAAAGAGACAGGACAAGGCCTCATAGAAACAAAATCCATTTTATTCCTGGTGTGGACAAGAAAGAAAAAGATGCCTAATTTGTCTACCAGGAAAACGCTTCTGAAGCAAAAGCCATGAACAGATAGCGCTTTTGAATATACTACCGATGCAAGCACATTATTGAGGTTTCGGGATCCAGTCTAATTAACACAATCCATGTGAGATTTTAAAAACATGTATTCAGATTATCCCACTAAATATGCCGTGCATAAGCACAACCCGGGCTGCGGCCCTGATAAAACCAGGACCATTCAAAATCCCGCAGGAAGGTAAAAATCCCCGATCCCACAAAGCCACAGCTTAGATCCCCTCCCCAAAACATCTGCTTCTCCAAAATGACCCTATTGAGAAACTGTTCTCCGCAGGCCCAGCAAAGTTTGACTCCACCCCACCTCTCGAAGGTCAGGTTCCTTGAAGATGCCTGCCACGTGCTTGGACGGAATGTGCTTTACATCATAATATTTACACAGAGCCGTGTGCCCCCAGATACAACTGCGCCGTATTGATCTACGACGGAAAAAGGCATGGCTCTGCTGTCGGTCAGTTTGCTAATCAATCCTCATCTGTCTGAACGGCTTCCCCCTTTCGAGCCTCTGCCACAAGAAGGGAGACACCGAGGCGGGTCCGGCATGGGGCACGCGGCCCTGGATCGCACATGGGGCGGGGGCCACACCTTTCCCCTCCTGTTCACTCGGCCAGCCATTTTCGGTTTTGCCCAGACCAGCAGCTGCTGGGCCGCCCCAACCAGTAAAGGGAGCGTCAGCCTGAGAGAAAGGCACGGCACACCAAAACATGGGTCGGAAGCACCCCCAAGATGTTTTAACCTCGTGCTCGTTCCCTAGCAAGCCGTTTCGGCTTCCAAAACTGCAGCTCAAACAACAAGGGGACATTCTAAAAAGAAAAAGGAAAGAAAAATACAAGTTTGTGTCACTTTATCTCATATTCAAAGCCTAATAAAAATATGGCATACATAGAAGTCACGGTGCTCATATCCAACTATTATTTTTAATGAAAACAGTGCACTTAAAGCCATTATCCAAAATGATTGCTTCCTTGCACAGACTGTTACGGCGTTAAGGGGAGGCTGGAGGTTTCAGTGAGAGAAAATGAAATCGACATCAGTAACACACGGACAGAGCTTGGGGAGGTATAAGCAAGTGACACAGAGGAAAGCTGGCAGGAATTAATACAACATTGCAAAGAATTTAACCTGGAAGGTCAGCCCCAGCCAGATGCACTTGCTCTCCGGCATCGGTAGCAAACAAACTTAGAAAAGGGAGAAACACAACACACAAGTCTACAATTTAGGAAGTTCGAACGTTTGCACGGAAGTAACGCCATAGCAGAGACAGCCATGTGCAAGGTGTATGGTACAGAAATCCACGGCCATCTTGCACCCAATTTCCAGTCGTGGGGATGCAGGATTTATGTAAGAATGCGCTATGCGCGGTTACACTGTGCCTTAAAGCCACTCTTGGTGGCCATAGCTTGGAAGCCAAAGGGGCACGGAGAGTATGGACTTATATGCCCCGCAAGGCATCTCTCTTCCTATGAGTTCAGGGAGCGCCACAGAAATAGCACCCTTTCCGTAGAGGCGAGCACCTGGACAGGAAGGTGGCGTACGGCCCATAAACAGCACTCATGCCACCAAATCTGGAGCACACCCAGAGGCAGCATCACCGAATGTGGCCAGAGGGCCGGGCACCGCTTGCTCGATGTAAGAAATGCTACTGGATCCAAGCAATTCCTAAAAATACCACATATAGCAAAGATGAATGGAAGATCGAGATTTCCATCCTTTCCTTTTGGCTACAGGAACTGCCACACCAAGTTCCAGGTATTTGTCACGGTATTTATCAATATATTCAGGTGATAACGCTATTATTATACACATGACAAAGTGATTTTAAATTTCACTTAATTCCTTGTACCACACCCCTCAGAGAGATGACAGTATTTACTGCACCCACTGAGAATATTTTCAAACAGTCTTCCAACAAGCCCTGAACAAGGTACTTCAGCGACAGGATATAATAAAAGGAGGAACAGGTTCGATCCGGCATGGCTTTTCTCATGTGATGTTCTGCACACTCAGGCCCCGATACTGAGATCTCAAAGGGTACTTGAATTGGATGCATGAAAATGCTGTTGGGCTGTCAGAACAGACATGGCTGAAGGAAATCGACAGAAGGTATTTCTAAAACAGGTCACTGTCATCAATTAGCAACAGGGGCAGAGTGAAAAGGTGGGTTTTGCACAGAAGCTCACCTCCTCCCATCAGTCTGAAAGAAGCAGGTGCCCGATACATACCAACGGACTTGATGATGGGTGAAGCATTTCTTTCCTCTTTTTAAAAAATCGCCAGGTGAGACAAGTACCGAAAAATGCAACCTTTTTTCCCAAGCTGCCCTGCAGGGCTGGGGCAAATCAGAGGGACCCACGACCACGCTCCTGCAGTAACCCCCCTCCATTAGCAGTCCGGCTGGCCCTCCCACTGAGAGGGAGAGGAAGTGATCCCTTCCTTCCCAGGAAGACCTTCTTGGGAAGCACAATTGTGGCTGCTCCTGCTTCTCCGCACCCCACAATTCAAGGGTGCAAAACACACACTCCAAACCCATCTCCAGGGTTGTGTTTGGGGTAAGAAGCCCGGCTTTCTGCGGCTCTGCAGAGCTACAAAGGCTGCTGCTTACTTGGGAAGACTTTTCTGTGACCACAAGCGCTGGTCCGAGGGCACAGAAGCACAGCTCGCGACTACTAGCCACCAATGCAGAGTGGGGCCCTTCTTTCCAGACAGAAGGAGCTTTCCACTCCCCGGAAGGAAAAACTCTCCCCCAGCCCAGCCTATTCCCTCAAGCAAGCAAAGCTTGCACTTTTCCCCTTGCAGGCGGCCTCAGAAGACGTGCAGCGAGGTGGCGGAAGCCACTCTCCTCTCCATGACCAGAGGAAGCTGCTGGATGCCCACACAAAGGGGAAAGAGCTCTGCCCCCCGTAACAGAAGGGGAAGAAACCTGCAAACCCTGCCAGGGCATGCATTAGCCAGGAATCCCACCGCTCTGTACCCTACAAACCCGTCCTATTAGCTACAGACATGGTCAGCTCCCTTCCCACTGTTGGCTCTGCCCCCTGCATGAACCTGCCCTAGTGCAAGCTCCTTCCACACTCACAGAGACGGGACAGTGTCTCAACCAGGGCAAACTCCAACCCTGCAGAAAGCACACACCTCCGCAACTCAGGGTGCTGATCCCACAAATTACATCAAAGATATCAGCAACCGGGGGGGGGGGGCTTGACCTCATTTCTCCTGGAGGAGACATGCCCCCCCCCCGCATACACATCACTTCTTGGCCATGGTGGAAGGAGGCAGAAGAAATGTGCATATTTCAACCTGCGGTTTCACTGGGAGACTTTGTGAGCCAATCTGGGGATTGTTTCGTGGGGGGGGGGGCAAAACCTTAGCGAGAGCCACACGCCTTGGATGTGCATTAGCTGCCCACCCTCCCAAACAACCTTGTTCTTAGCTACCGGGTTTCCCGACCTCCACCTTCCCCGCCCTCCTCACCTCCTGGGAAAGCCGCCCCCTCATCCTCGCCCGCAGCCCCTCCGAGGAGGAGGCCACACCCCCGTGGGGCCCCCAGGAGGACTGCCCCCCGCAAGGGCACCCCGGCCCGGGCCCTCGGCGCGGCCCCGGCCGGCCACCCTCCCCATCGGGAGCAGGCAGGCCTCCGCCTGCACCCCACCAGCCGGACACCCCACTTGGAGGCGCCAGGCCACGCCCCCGCTGTTGTGGGGCCGGGGCGGGGCGGGGGCGGGGCGGGCGAGGCGCCCCCTCCCCAGCACGGCCCTTGGCGGCCGGGCGGCGCTTCCCCACGGGCCGGGCCGGGCCGGGCCCCGCTTGCACGGAGGGCCCCCGCCCCCCGAAAGCGGCGCTGCCCCCGCCCCGCCCGCCCCGCCACTCACCCTCCGGGTCTGCCTGGGGCCGCCGCCGGCGCCTTCGGGGTGGGTCCAGCAGGCCGCCGCCGCCGCCGCCCGGGAGCGCTCCACT
>NW_025335588.1:107734-116216 GCF_004798865.1 Varanus komodoensis
GCTCCGCTCGCTCCGCTCCGCCGCCGCCCGCGCGCCCGCCCGGCCGGCCTCCCTGCCTCCCTCGGCCGCAAATCGCGCCGCCGCCGCCGCTCCGGCCGCCGCTTCTCGCGAGACCCGCGCGCGAGCTCGCCCGCCGCTGCCTCCGCCGACGCCAGGAGTGACAGCGCGGGGCGGGAGCGGGCGTCCGCGCATGCGCCCGCGCGAGGCCGGACGCGGGTGGGCTCTCTTCCCCTGTCGCGTCCGTGCGCAGGCGCCGCGCGCGGGGAGGCCGCGGGCGAACGCGCGTGCGCACTCCCCGTGGAAAGGCTGCGGGCGGGCGCCTCTACCGGGCTTCGAACGAGACGGGGCATACCAAAGTGGGAATGTGGATGCGGGAGGTGAAGGGAGAATGGAATGTGCCAGTGAGAACGGGCGATCGGAGGGGGAGAAAGTAGACTGTGCTATTGCGGAGTTGAACGGGAGGCGTCAGCGGTACCAACACGGGGCTGGAGGGGGAAGTAGGGGGAAAGCGGGCAGCGGAGCGTACTAAGGGGACCAAGTCATGGGGGGGGAGGTACCAAGGGTAAAAACAAAAGGATGGAACATACCATTGGGCGGATTGTACCAAGGAGGGCAGCAGGTGGGGGAGGGAAAAAGAAAAAGGTGTGCATTGGAGAAGGCATTGGAGTGGGGGAACATACCAAGGAAGGGGGGGGTTCAAGAGGAAACGCCTGGAATGAACCAAGTGGCAGGAAAATAGGGGTGCTGCCGCCCGCTGCCCTTGGCTCGCCGAGGCAAGCCGGCCTTCTGCACTGGCCCGCAGGCCACATTCTGCTTCCGCGGCCAGGAACGGGCCCACATGAGGTCAGCTGTCCGGGCCCGGCGAGGTCGGTGGCTCCCTGGGCCCCAAGATGCATCATGGTCGGACCGCCGGCACAGCTGCCGCTGACCCTCGCGGGCGTTGCAGCGGGCCGTGGCCGCCATCTAGCCGGCCGAAGCAGACGTCCTCACTTGCCCTGGCTCAGCCGCGGCCGTAATGATGGGTTATGATGCTATATGAGAAAAACACATTTGGGCGAGGGAGGGAGGGAGGGAGGGAGTGGGTGGGGAGGGCCGAGGCTGTGGCTTCTCTCCCGCCCGCCCAGCCACCGGGCTGCAAGAATGAGGCGATCCGAAAGGAATACTCGGCTTTATTGACCGCCTCGCCTGATGATCCAGGGGGATTTTTGTTCTTGTAGTCATTCCTCCACCGCAAGGAACCCGAGGTGCCCCCTTTTGAATCCCCACAGCACCCCTGTGAAGCAGGCCAAGCTCAGGGTCACCCTCGGTGCTCTCCAAGGCGGAGTGGAGTCTGCCTCTCCAGAGCCCCGACCCAGCACTCAAACCACTGCGCCACACTGCCTCTCCACCCACACCGTGCTACCTGCCAATTGCCACGCTGCTTGTAACTCATACAGCATTATTAACATTCGCATCGTTAAACGAGTCGCTTCCGCTGCAGGGAGTTCTCTCTAGTCATGCAAAGGGTCATTACTGCCACATACTATGATTTTAACAGAGTATTTTAACTCTTTGACTGAGGGTTAAGTTTTCAGGCTGAGAAAACGCCTCTCCCTGAAACCTGAAATCGCCTGATATCATAGACAATCTGGAGTGACTTCAGCCCCTGGTCTGACTCAATTCCCTTCTAATCTCACAGAGAAAGGAAAGGCAGAACTGACTGTGCAGACTAGATGAGCAAGCCAAATATTTGGCTGTCTGGCCCTGGTTTCTTGTGATGGCGACTTGGTGCGGGGCAGGAAAGATGGGCTTCTTAAAGGCCGTTAGCCTTTAAATGGACATGTGGCATTGAGGGGTTTTTTTTAAGAATACTTCTCTCCCTTGCAATTGTTCGGT
Organism: Varanus komodoensis; assembly: GCF_004798865.1. Lineage (NCBI taxonomy): Eukaryota > Metazoa > Chordata > Lepidosauria > Squamata > Varanidae > Varanus > Varanus komodoensis. Next base: position 109,610 of record NW_025335588.1, read on the forward strand.
TTCCATTACATTTTAATGCATTATGTTATCGTTTCAATCGATAGAAATTCTTTCTGCAAGTTGCCAGTTTCAGATAAACAGGCAGGACGCAAGTCAAGTCAGTCCATACTCGATGTGAATGGATCTGCTGAGCATCACAAAAGCTCAGGCAGATGACGGCTGGAGAGACCCACACATCAAAGGGGCGAGAGGGTGTCCCTCAGAGCCAAAGGCCACTGCAGCCCCTGGAGTTCCTTTCCCGGCACCGGGAAGGCATCAGACTGGCATCAGCTTGGCTCATTTCGCCAGGCACGGCTTTTCGGAAAGGCCAAAGGGTCTGAACTGCACATTCCAGACCGAGCGACCCCCAGATTTTCTTCCCCAGCTCAGGCAACAGGGCAGCGGGCATGGGGGGAGCCGCCGTGGGTGTCCCTGCCGGCGAAAGAGCACCCACCTGTTCTCGGCGGCTTGGAGCTCAGCTTTTTGGGCATCGGGGAAGACCCTGGGAACGCCCCCCCTTCCTTCCGGGCCCCCCGCTCTCCCAGCCCAGGTGAAGTCCATGGGGTCCCGCTGCAGGCTCTGCAGTCGCTCCCCCTCCGGCGGCCCACGCGCTCTGGGGGGGCTTCTCCCCGCACGGCCCCTGCCCGGGCCCAGCGCCTCGCAGGGGGCCGTGGGACGGGGATTCCAGCCGCTGCTTTTGCAGCCGGCTTCACCAGCACCGGCAGCGCCGGCTGCAACAAGATGACTCACAGCCGCTGCCTCCCCTTCCCTCCCTTCCTTCCTTCCCTTCCCTTCCCGGCTGTTTTCGGAGGCAGCCACGAGTGCCGAGTGCGGCTGTGGGCGCTCGGAGGCGGAGACGGGGCCCGGAGAGCCCCAGAGGTGCCGTCGGTCCGGCCGGCTCTGGGACTGGCTTCCTCTGCCCTGGCTAGCTTGCAAAGGGGGGAAGAACTGGGGGCGCCTCCTTGGGGCTTCAGGTCTCCCCACAAGTGGAAAGCCCTGCACCCGCGCAACCAAGGGGCAGGAACCGTGGGGCAGAGTGGGGTGGCGCCCGCTGAGAGCACGCTCTGGTGCGCCGCAGGGCTGGGGGTCCCAAGGCGCCACTGGGGACAAGGCGGGGGACGGGGGGACCCCTGATCTGAGTCCTGCAGGCATTAAAAGGAGTGGGTGCTAATTGAGTGTCCTCTGGATGGGTGGGCTACGACCCCCACTGTCCCCAGCCATGGGGATGATCGGAGCCGTTGTCCGAGAGGTGAGAGCAGCCAGCTGTCTGCCCCAACCAGGAGCGGCCCGGAAGGGCTTCAGATCTTTCCTGCCCGTAGTCGGCGATGCTGGGAGGCAAACCCAGGATTTCCCGGATGCCAAGCCTGACATCTCCGGAGGGGGCATGTGGCCCAGTGGTCAGGCTCCGCCAGCGCCTCCATTTCAGTCCCCGGCACCTCTGCCTCTTTGAGGGGAGACCGCGGTGTGGCCTGTCCTGGCGCCCGGCTGGCCGTTTCCCCTCTGCCTGGCCTGCCTCGCAGGGTCGTTGCGAGGATGAAATGCGGGGCGGTGGGCGAGAACGCTGCACCCGCGACCTTGTGTGTGTGGAAGGGAAGGGGGGGGGCGTGTTACCGCCCTCCGGTTTTCCTTTAAATCGGAGAGGAGCTGCGGCTGGGTCTGTAGGAGGCGACAAGCTTCCCAGGTCCCATCCTCCACTTCCCGTTGGCTCGGGGCTGCTGGACCCCCCCCCCCATGGCTTGTTTCCTAGAGAACAGGAGCAGGCGAGAGGAGCCAGACGGATTGGCGGGGCGGACAAGAGGAGAAGTGGATAGGAAGCCCTGCACCACTCCGGGATGCTCCAGCAGCCTCTCCCACGGCGTCGGCCCGGGAGTCCCATCATCCTTCCCTGAGAGGCAGTGCGGGCAGTGGTCAGAGCTGGACTGGGACTGGAAGGGCCCGGGTGCAAGCCCTCGTGCAGCCATGGGAGTCGGGGGTGACTTGGCGAGTCCCGAAAGGGCAGCTTTCCTCCGCCTGGTGCCGCCTTCGGAGATGCAGAGCTCCCAGCATCCCCGGCCAGCCATGCCGGGAAAGGCCGAGCGCAGGGAAAAAGGCAGCCACCAGGATTCGAAGCAGAGCCGAAGGCCCCAAACGGTCTGACCTCCTTCCTTTTCTTTCCCCCCCTCAGTGATGGCTACCCTTTGCCTTTTCCTCCAAGGCAACCTACCCCGCTGCCCACTCTCCGTTTTATTTATTTTGTTGTGAGCCGTCCTGAGGCGACGCAAAGGACGGCACAGAAACGTTTTAAATAAAACGAAATAATAAATACATAGTTGTCACAGCAACCCGGTGAGGTGGGTCAGGTTGGGGGTCAGAGACCGGCCCCAAGGCTCCTAGTGAGCTTCCATGGCTGACCAGAGACTGAGTTGCCCAGGTTGCCGGAGTCTCAGGCCAACACTAACCACTATGTCACACTGCCTCTCACGAAAACGTTGGGGCAATCAGGTTTAGCCTGAAAAAGACTACATAAGGGCAGGCAAGCCTCTCTGGCGAGCCCTTTCCGCTTCCTAGCACACCGAAGCAAGTCAGAGTGGCTCTCCGGACTGGTCCGATTCGGACGTTCCCGTCAGCGGGTGCTCTGGCTCTTTGGAATTGGCTTTCTTCCTGGAATTATCAGCAGAAAGACGCCTCTCTCTTGCTCTGTCCTTCATCCTACTCTGAGATTTAAACGCACCGATGTGGCAATCCATCAGAGACCGGCTTGCCAAGAATTGCCCTTCTGTGGTTGGCATTTTTCCCTCACGAAACAGCTCAGCTACCTTTGCTTTGGGGAGGGAGGGGGAGAGAGAGGGCGAGAGTGTGTGTTTTAAATAGGTTTCAGGATCCAAAGCTGACATCGCTTTGCATTGTGCGGTTCCTGCCCTCTGGAGGTCAGAAAAGAGAATTAAGTACCTTTCCAAGGGGACTTTCCACTTTTTTTTTTTTTTTTTACATGCCACGTTCTTATTGATTGATTTATTACATTTATTTAGAATTTTTGCATGCCGTCCCATCGCATGAGCCTCGGGACGGCGTACATACAATAAATAAACATAATACAAATGGTGCACATAAAATCCAGATTCCCCCTGGCTGCAAATCAAAACCTATGAATGATATCAACAATTGTTAAAATATCGTTGAAATAAAAAGGCCTTAGCCTGGCGCCGAAAAACAAATAACGACGGTGCCAGGCGGACCTCTCTGGGGAGCGCATTCCAGAGATGGGGCGCCACCGCAGAGAAGGCCCTCCTCCGGGTACTTTGCTTCCTGATTTCTCTCCCGGAGGGCTCCTGGAGGAGGGCCTCTGCCGCCGATCTGGAGGGCAAATATGGAAGCAGGCCTTCCTTTAGGTATCCAGGTCCCAAGCCGTCATGAACCATTTCTTTCTTGGCTGTTATGACCCAGTGTTGATCCGTTGGAAGCCTTTTGACTCCACTCTGTGGCCGGAAAAGGAGCAGTTTGAAGGCAATAAAGGATGGCCGGTTCCTGGGGGTGGTGCACCTAAAGAAGCACAGCATAGAAGGATATGGGGAAGGGGAGGGAGAAGGAATACAAGAAACAGCAGGCAGTGCTGCTGCTTCTAACAACCCGGAGGTGAGGGAAGGGGCTGCTTCCGCACAGCAGCCTGGATCTCCATGGTCCGACACGCGGGCAGATGAGTTGGAAAGCAAAGATAATCGTAAGTACTTCCCGGGAGGAGAGGAGAGAAGAGGTCCGGGGATCAAAAAGGCAGAAGAAAGGGCTAGGAGAGATGCCCCGTCTCCCGAAGAAGTCCAACGGCTTCCCAGAGGGGCATTTCCAACCTGTAGCACCTGGCAGGCCGTGAGGTCTTGCAGACGCCCCGAAACGCCCGGCCCTGTCGTCCCCCGGTTAAACAACACAGGGCTGCACGGGGGGTCCCGGCGCTGGGCCCTCCATCAGCATCGGGCCTGGCGCACACGCTGCCCCCGCCCCCTCCTCCCGAAACGCTTCCCTAGAAGGCCCGGCTTCCAAGCGCGTCTTTCCAAGGCAGTGCTGTGGAAAGGATTTGGCCGATCTGGTCAATCCGCTCACATTCGGGGCACCCCTGGGGTCCGGCGGAGCTCGTGCCCAGGTAAGCACGGCAGCTCCGGGTGCGAGCCCAACACAACCCGGGCCTCTCCCCACCGCCGAGTTTCCGGGTGAGGGCAGGGGGACGTTGCCGTTTGCCTCCCACGACGCGCAGTCCACACACGGGCCCAAAAATACCTCCACAACTTCGCAGGCCGGGCTAAAAATAGCTTCCCAGGTCAGGCGTATTCGTATTTGCAAGGTAAGCGGTACCTCGCGGGGAAGAGCCAGCCGGGATGTGTCCTGGCACGGGGGCCGAACGCACCGCTCTGGGTTTCGGTTGGCCTCCAGCCCCCTCCCTCCACCACACACCCTGCTCTCACCTAACGAAAACAAGGTGCTGCGTTCAAATTAGGACATGGGTGCAAATATTTGAATGCTCACCGCCGACACCTCCTCGCCTGCCCAGTCGCCGAAGCTTTTGGGCCAGTCCGAGGCACAATCAAATATAATAGAAACCCTTTAGCAGGCAAGAAGGTAATCTACAAATCAGTTAAAAGCAAAGTCCCATTAAAAAAAAAATTAAAAGCTTCTTCATAGGTTGCAAAGTGCCAGAAGGTGAAGAGCGTTTTGGAAACACGAATGCCTCACTGGGTGAGAGTTTTGCAACTGAGGGTGCAGGAAAGTAACTCTCTTTTTGTTTTATTTATGATTCGTTATTTATTCAATGTATAATGTATGTTTATTCAACCCCATTAGCTGTAGGATCTCCAGATGGCTCACACCACAATAAAATACAGAATGCACAACGTAAGATGCAACACAACATACAACACAATAAAATCCACAATTCACAATAGAACCAATAAACAATAAAAATCCATCATTAAAAACTACTAAAATGTAGCAAAATAAAATAAGGATAGCAAAGCAAATAATATACATAACATACATAAGGATCCAAAAAATAAAAGGCTATAACCAATTAAAACATAATTTTGAAGTGAACCGGCTGACGGAGGAGAAAAATTGAGAGTTGATCCATAAAAATTGAGGAGACGCTGTTGCTGGGTTTGGGGTCATACACCCCCTAAAAGTTGCATTTCCACATGTTTTAACTAAATTAAATTTAAAATTAAATCTTAAAATTAAAACCACGATGCAAAGCAAAACAGAACAGTGGAGGGCCAGTCACATGGGGGGGGGGGGGCGTTGGCTCAGCCCCCAAGACTTCCTGATTGCAAGATTAACTCTAGTTTTGACCCCGAGAGCCAACAACCGGGTCCGGTGCAAACGATGCTCAGAATGGAAGGATCCCGATGCCCGGAATTTGGTCTGAGCATCAGGACTGGTTGCCTCAGGCAAGCTTCATTTTGGCACTGATTTTCTGAGTGGGGAGAGAGAGCGCAGCCAGGAAGGTCGGGGTCAGACTAGGAGACCTCTGGGGTCCCCTTTGGCCTCTTTTGCCCAGGCCTCTATCCCAACGGGGGGGGGGGGGTTGAGGTCATGGCCTGGAAATAGGGCATGATGAGAGAACTGGTGTGGACCCACATCTGGGGGGTGGGGTTGCTCCCCCCCAGCTCACCAGGGCTTGCAAGTTTGGTGTGCTGCTCCCCCCACCCCACCAAACCCCGCCTCTTGCATTTTAACTGCGATTCCCATCAGCCCCATCCAGCCCAGCCAGTGGGAAGGGATAGTGTTGCTTCCAGAAGTTGTTGAACTACACCAGCTTTCCTCAACGTGGGTCCTCCAGGGGTGGGAGGGACTACAATACCCAGCACCCCCAGCCAGCAAGACTAAAACTGTATTTATTGTTCAACAGCGAATCATATACAGTAGCCTCCATCCTGGAAGGGCGGCAGGCCCCGGAAATGGATCCTCAGGCCACTATCCGGGGCTCCTTCTGTCTCGCATCTGGCTGAGACTGATGGGTGCTGTAGTCCAACACCCACAGGAGACGCTGGCTTGTGGAGAGATGAACCTAAGGGTGGGTTATGGGAGCGCCAATTCCACACGTGGTCCGACCCGCTGGCCACGGGTCTCTTCCTCGGGAGTAAATGCCGTTGACCAGAAAGGGGGGGGGCACCATTTTGGGGGCAGGCCTGCTCCTATGGGGCGCCCACCCCACGGCCCGCCGTGCCGGGAAGCCCAACAGGATCTCCTCGCGGGGGCCCGCAGGGTGACACGTGTCAGGCCGGCCCAGCAACGCACGGCGCTTCAGCGCGCGGTGGCGGCGCGCCTCGTGACACGTGGCCAGCGGACCGCCGAGGTCGTGTGAAAGGCGCCCCGGCGGCGGGATCCCGCGGCTCGCCCGTCCCCCGGCGGCGGGGTCCCCGCGAGGACGCGCGGCGGCCGCCCCGGCCCCTTCCCGGAAGCCCCCGAGGGGGCGCGCTGGGGAAGGGTCGGAGCGCGCCCCGTCCGCTCGCAGCCGTCCACGTCTCCCTTCCGCGGCGGGAGGAGCAGGGGGAGGGGACGCGGGCGCGCGTGCCCGCGTTGCGAGCGCCCGCTCCCGGTGCCGGCGGCGGCGAGGGCGGCGGGCGCAGCTCCGCGAGGGCCGCGGGGAGGCGCTGGCGGCGGCGCC
>NW_025335588.1:116316-137288 GCF_004798865.1 Varanus komodoensis
CCGGCGGCGGCGGCCCCGGCCCCGCCGGCTTCCTCCTCCTCCTCCGCCCGCCGCCGCCGCGCCGCCATGTTGGGCGGGAGATCAGGCCGCTGGGCCCGGCCGCCAGCGCCGGCCAACGCCCTGGCTTAGGCCTAGCCGGGCCCGGCCGCTTCTCCGCTCGCCCCGCGCCGGCCGGGCCGGGCCGGGCGGGGGTCCCTTCCGCGGGGGAGGGGGCCGGGCCGGGCGGGGCCGGGCCTCCCGGGTGCGGGGCCCGGCAGGGGATGGGGGCGCCTGGTGGGTCTCTGCCGAGGACGAGCATCCGCCCCCTCCTTGGAGGGGCACGAAGGCGGCGTGGGCCCCCCTTTTAGTGCCCCCAGCCAAGGGGAATCCTGCCCCTGCGTGGCAAGAGTGAAAAACCAGGATTGCGTGGGGGCCCCTTCTATGTAGGATCGCCAGGCCAGAATGATTTGGGGCTCCCCGTTTTGGGGTCGGCGGTCCCCCTTTTTTAGGATCCCAAACTGGGCAGAATTTGGGGTGACTGAGAGGAGACTCAAGGGGGTGGGCAGAGCTTCTCCTTCTATTGTTCTTACACTTATTGACACGTTGACTGGGCCAGAGTAAGGTCAGTAGGTTTTTCACCCTGTCTCACCACCTGCCAACCCCGCAAAGTAGGCTAGACTGGAAAAAGAAATTCCTGGCATCCAGCAAGCTTCCTGGCCGAGCGCTGGAAGCTCTTCCCGCTGCTCTGTATTTTCATAATTATTGCAGTGTTTTTATTCCCGCTTTTCTCAGGGCAGTACAACTTATGTTGTCCTCAGAACAACCCTGCGGGGTCGGTTAGGAAGGCGGGGTGCATGCCTGTGGCCGAATTTTTCCCAAGACCCCAGGGTGGGATGCATGGGTGACTGAGAATGACCTCCTTGAACCCAGGTCTCCTGGGGCTAGCACAGTCACCTTCACAGGTCGTGGGCTGCAACTCATAATTCCTGGCCAGAAGCCAGGGAATATGGGAGATGTAGTCTAAAAGATCCAGAGGCACCAGGTTGCTTCCTCATGCTCTTGCCATGAGGTGGCACGCACTCCCATCCCCTGGTCATTGGCTTCTCACGTTATATACCTCGTAAAACTGACTTCCTGGGGAATTTTACAGTGATCCTGTTTGGAGGGTGTAGAGGTTCTTACGGGGTCAGAGAGCAGGGGTTTCAAAAGTCTGGAAGGTTCAGGAGTTGCAATGGGACCCGTTCAAAACGATTCTTTTCTGCTCTGCCCTAGAGTAAGGCCGTTGGCAGGGAGGGCTGGGGGCAGTATTTTAATAGGGGGGCAAATGTTCAGATCCGTTCCAGGCCTTCATGACTTGGTGAGGTATAAATGGGCCCCCTCCACAGCATGGCAGGAGGTCTGAGGCGTCCGGGGCAGAACCAAAAGGTGCGTCCGAAGTCATCCCGGACCTTGAGTGGTGTTGCACCTGACCGTGCTGCTTGCGTGGGGCACGTCCTGCAGGGGAACAGCACCTGGGCAGCCCTGTGTTGCTGATAGATGGGTTTCTTCCCCCTGCCCCTTTCCAGGAGCCCAGGCTGCGTCACGTGGTCCTCTTCCTCTCCCACACCATTCACACAACAACCTTGTGAGGTGGGCCAGGCAGGCTGACATCAGTGAGTGTTCCGAAGGCACCCAAGGAGCTCCTTGGACAGGTTGGGGCTAAACTCGGACCTGCTGAGCCCAAGTCCAACCACCTCTCATTGGCTTTCTCCCTTGGTTACCTTGGTCGGGGCCTGTTTCTCCACCTTTCTGGATTATGTGAAGGTCAAAAGGGGCCCTGCAGAAGCCAGTGTGGTTTGGTGGCTGGAGCGCTGGACTGGGCCCGGGCCGCCGGGGTCGGAGTCCACATTCAGCCAGGAAGCTCCGTGGGCGTTCGAGGGTCAGTCGTGGCCTCTCCGGTCCCCCACCTCGCAGGGATGGGCAAAATGGAGAGGGAGAAATTCAGGCTGCCTGGGGTACCTTCCAAGGGAAGAAAACATGGGATGCAAAGAACACCAGATGATGTTCGGTCACGTGGGCGTCAAGGAGTCCACGGCTGCGTGGCCAGGATCCGTGCCCAAACGCGCAGGGAGCCCTTTTCCAACTTCGGACTCTCCACTGTTTTGGAACACAACCCCCATCATCCCTGGTTGTTATCCAGGCTGGCTGAGAGAAGTTGGGAGGTAACAGTCCTACCGCCGTGGAGGCTGCGATGTTGGAGAAGGATCTCTCGGGGCGCACGTGTGCCGAGGCAGGTGGCCCCCGGTTTGAACGTCAGAAGATCCGGGGTGTCCATTCCTGGAAAGACCCCTTCCTCTGAACGGAGCGCACGTCTTGCCTTGCCAAGCGGCCGGCTGGTTTGAGGTGGCCTGGCCGGGGTTGCGGGCAACCTTGGCTCCAATGTACTGGCCATAATTTCTCTACTTTTCCCGACCGTCACGTCTTTGGGGGAGACACCTCCTGGGGAGGACAGGAGTTGGTATCTGACCCTGAGAGGCCGCTGGGTTGGTGGAGGCCAAGCTCTGGCGTGTCCCCTATTAAATATTCAGTACGAAGGCGCTGGCTAGGAAATGGGGCCGCTCAGGGCACTGCCCCACGGTGGGCCCGTGCATACAGGAGGAGGCCAGCTTCTATCCTCCGAATGCTCTCCTGCAGCAGAAAAACCCAAACCTGGAATATATGGGGGGGGTGATTCCTCCCCACATGCTGTGAAGCCTCAGGGGATCCGAAGGAACCAGCCTTTTTTTTCTGTGCGCTGAGAACCCTCGGTGTGGATGCCGTTCTGGCAAAACGCGTCTCGGGTCATCCGTGGAGGCAGGGCCGGTTTGTGATCCACCGCAGCGTTCCTTCCATGGTTGTTTGCGTTCGGGAACACCACCCTCTTTACCGGCTTCCCCGCCTGCATGATTTCCTTGTGGCTTTATCATAGCAACAGCGATAAATTACAGTAGTACCGGCCATATTATATCTTGTTTTTCCATCGTTAACCCCCAAGGTGGCTTGGAATAACAGTGTTTGAAGAGGCCCGCTCTTGGGAAAGACTCTGAGGAGGGCCGTGGGGCAGACCTCTCCTATGGCAGCCTCCCCCACCCCGTGCCATGCTGGCTCGGGCACAAGAGTTGTCAGGGCCGTAGATCAGGAAAGCTTTCGGTGCCACAATTAAAAAGGCACCGCTTCGTAAGGGCTTTGTGGTGTGTTAGACAATGCAGCCAGGGCAGGCCAGCTGGGACCCCCCCCCCCCCGCCCGGATGTTCAGGGCCACAACAACCATCGGCCTTGCTGGCTGGGGCTTATGAGAGCTGTAGTGCAAAATCTCTAGAAGGTGCTGGGGTGCTTGCCCAGGTGCTGGGGCTTTAAACATGGTGGCTTTGGAGGACGAATGCTTGTCAGGCAGGTTTGTAAAAAGACGCTCCAGTCATTCTGCACATTCGGAGTTCTGGCAGCACAAACACTTGTTTATTCCCACACTGGTGCGGGAAGCGCTGAGCCGAGATCGTGTTACCTTACCCACAGACCTCTCGCACTACAAAAGCCGTAAACCCCAGCCAAAAACCGCTTAATAGTTGCATCCGGTCCATTTCCTGTAGTGGGGTTCTCTTTGGTTCTCTCCCGCTGCGCTGGTGTGGGCCGGATCATCGCAACGTAGCTGTCCCGGACCGCTGCGTTTTGTCTCGTGGTCCTGAGTCCCCAGCCACCCCTCCCCGTTCACACCACAAACCACAGTTTGCAAACTCTGGGGGGCCTTCCTAATCTGGCATCTTCCACAGACAGTGGTCGTGTTACCACCTGGAGGATGCTGGGAGCTGCAGTTCCATCAGCTGCAGGTCTGGAAGCTCTGCTGGGTGACCTGAGCTGGCAGTGTGCTGAGCAGGGCCACACGGCTCGACTTATTTAGCTTCCGTGGGTCCCAGACCAAAACTGCTCTCGGTTCAGCTGAGGGAGGGCCACCGGCTCTCTCCCTGCCTGCACGGTTCTGGATTTTGGCATCCGCACGTTCCGTTCCGAAGCCTGCGGCCCGGCTGTCCGCTCCCTCCCTTTCCAGGCCTCTCTCTGAGCATCTCGGGGATTGTCCCCCCACCTGGATATGGAAAGTTTCCCCTATTGTCCTTTTTCTCCCTGCCCCGTGGCTGCTCTTTTCTCCCTAAAATAGGATTGTATCATTTTGCTTCAAGTGAGCAACGCTGTCCCCATCTTCCATAGGAATGAGAGGTTGCTCAGAGTTCTCTTCACCTCTTCAGCCTCCCCACATCTCCTTGTGGGTCGTAGAATAGGGCGCGCGACGTGGCAGCCACGCGCAAAAACACTTGCCTCCAGCTCTGAATACTGGGACCGAACGAGGACGGGCTTCTTCCCGGCGCAGTACAATGTACTTTCGGCGGCCGCTTGTCCCGACTGCAACCTCCAGGCTCAGGAGAGGTTGCGTGTTGAGCGGGGCTGCAGACCACAAGCAACGCGTCGAACATTCGGGGGACTTGAGGGCAGGGCGGGCTTGCGTAAAGTTTCTTGCGAAAAGAGATCCGTCGACGGCCGCTCTTTAACGTGTGCGTTGTCTCCCCCTCCCCGCTACAGGCTACAGTGAGCTCAACGGGAGCGTCGGAGAAAGAGACTCCTCCGCGAAGGGCCTGAATGCCGGCGATGCCCCCAGCCCCATTTCGAGGGTCCCCAATGGCAGCCAGCCTCCCGGGGACGCTTCCCTGGCGCTTAAGCAGGGCGTGAAGGGGGGCGCCTATGGGAAGCCGGGGCTCAGGGCCAAGAGCTTTGTCGTGAAAGGCGGCATGGACAAAAAGAACGAGAAATATTACGAGGGCAAGACGAGGGAGGCGTCCTCGGACAAGGCGGACGGCCTCTCCATCCCCAACGGCGTCATCGCGAACAGCTCCGGCTACATCACCAACGGCTACGTCGGCAAGGGGGCGGACGACGGCAGCGGCTCGGAGAGCGGCTACACGACGCCCAAGAAGCGGAAGGGCCGCCGCAACAGCGCCAGGGGCTGCGAGAACTTGAACCCGGTGCAGGAACCGCCCGCGCCGCCAGAGCCGCCCGTGGCCGTCCCGGCCCCCAAGCAGGAGCCTGAGGGCTTCAAGGTGGACTGCGCCGAGCCCAAGCCGGGGAGCCACGCCGACGGCCTCAAGCCCGCCTGGAAGTGTGAGGCCGGGGGGCTGGGGGCGGGCCGCGGGAAGCCGGGTGTCGGGGAAGCACCGCGGAAGAACTCGGATGCCAAAGTCGGGCTGGCCAGCAAGAAGTTCGAGGATCGGCCCAAGGGGAAGCACGTGCCGCCGGCCGCCGCCTCGAAAGAGGACTCGTGGACCCTCTTCAAGCCGCCCCCGGTTTTTCCGGTGGACAACAGCAGCGCGAGAATCGTGCCCAAGATCAGTTATGCAAGCAAAGTCAAAGAGAACCTCAACAAGGCCGCGCAGAACCCCGCCCCGTCCCTCTCCTCCTCCTCCTCCTCTTCCTCCTCCTCCTCCCTGTGCTCCTCGTCCGCGGTGGAAGCCCCCGTGCAGGCCCCTGGCCGCCTCTCGCAGGTCCCCATGTCCGCCATGAAGTCCGTGACGTCGGCCAGCTTCTCCAACGGGCCGGTCCTGGCAGGGGCCGACCGCGGCACGTGTCCGGCTGGGAGCCCCGCGCTGCTCGTTCCCGCGTCCGGCGCCGTCCTTTCGGCGGCCTCGGAGCTGCTTCCCCAGGAGGGGGGCCTGGCGCCGGGGGCCGCGGAGCCGCAGAAGTCGAGCCTTTTTATCTACCCCTCAAATATGCAAGCCTTGCTCACGGCCGCCGCGCAGGCCGAGGCCCCGACCCCCGCGAGTCAGCATAGCCTGGGCGACATCTTCCAGAACCAGTGGGGTTTGTCGTTCATCAACGAGCCCAGCGCGGGCCCCGAGGCGGCTGGGCAGAAGCTGCTGGACACGAAAGCGATGGAGGTGATATTTCAGGGGGACGGCCCCGCCGTTCTGGGGCCCCCGGCGGCCGAGACGGCTCCCCTGGGCCCCGACCCGCCTGTGTTCCCCAAGGCTTACGAACTGGACAAACGGACTAGTCCGCAGCTCCTTGGCGGCCTGCTAAAGCTGGGGGTGTCCGGCGAGGGGGGCGGCTTTCTGCTGGAGCCCCATCAGCCGGGCGGCTCGCGGCAGGCGGGACCCGGGGCCCCAGGGGCCTTCGTGTTCCTGGCCAAGGACTATCACGTAGAGAACCGCCTGGCCTCCCCCACGAACAGTTTGTTAGCCTCCGCCGAAGAACAGAGGTACCAGAGAGGCCTAGAAAGAAGAGCGAGTTGGGGTGACTTTGACCTGCGGGCTGCCATTCTGTATCACACTCAAGGTAACGGCTCACCTGTCGGCCTCCGCGGGAGGAGCCGCGCTACCCTGCTCCCTCCCGGCGGCCGGGCCGGCGCCTCCCACGCCGCAGCCGGAGGGGCTGGTGGCCGGGGGCCGGGCGCTCGGCTCCGGGGGGCTCGGCCGGCCGGGGCCGCTTCCTAGCCCGCCGCCGGGGACCCTTGGAGATGCACCGACGGCGCTGGGCAGCCGTGGCGAAGGCTGCCTGGGTCCCCCGTGCCGTTCCGGTGCTCTTCTTCCCTTGAGGGTCTTCCGTTCGCTGCCCACGGCGCGAAAATCGAGGCCGCTCGTGCTCAGGCGCCATGTCGGGGTGCTGCCGCCGTGGTGTGTGGGACTCCCCCGTCCCCAGCGGCGTGATTTCTGGGGCGTCGGGAGGAGGGGAGGGCCGGGACGGACGGCGCCTGGGGTCTCCTCACCCCAGGGGTGTTCTCCTTCCTCATGGGCGGTCCCACCTCCAGGATGCCCGCAGCGAGTGCGGCACTGCCACGTGGACCGGAGGGTCTGGGCCTGGGCCCAGTTGGACCCCCCTCGGGATGCTGCCCTTCGGCACTCCGTGTCTGCCCCGCACCGTCGGGGGCACCGCTCGGGGCCTCGGGCAGCGGAGGAGCTTCTCTGTGGGCACCCTGCGCCTTTTCCGGTTCAGTGGCCGGGTCTGAGCTGAAGGCCGCTGGGTGCGGAGCGGGGGGGCTGCCACAAGCCCCCTCCCCGAGGGAGCCCCGCTTTTCCAGGAGCCCCCTGGCCGCAGGGCCCTGGGTGGAAAAGCGCCCCCAGCGGGGAGCCTGCCGGTGGCTGGGCCAAAGATGGGGAGCAGCGGGGGCTCTTTGAGCCCGCCTGTCACATAAGGGAGGTCTGAGGTGGGGTGGGGAGCCGCAGCAGAGGTTGCCAACCCCATCCCCCATCTTCCTGCTCCCGCTGACTGGCACTGATGGGCATTGTAGTCCGGCAGTATCCAGAGGGTGCCAGGTTCTGGACCAGCTGAGGAGTTCTGGGCTTTTCGAGCCGCGGGGGGTGCCACATGCCGGGCGGCTCTTGCCGGCGGCTGTGATCCCCCTCGGGCCTCGCAGCCGCTCCTTCTCCCTCCGCCCCACCCAGTTCGCTGCCTCCGTCTTCCACCCGAGCAGGCTGCCCATTCCGAGCGGCCCAGCCGGGCTCAGCGCGCTTCAGTGGCCAACTGGGTCAGGAAGACGAGCCGAGTTGTGCATTTGTGCATGTGCTCGCACTGGCAGGGCCTGCCTTGCTGCTGAGCGAAGGCGGGGGGGTGTCCCCGCCCCACCTTCCGCTTTTGCTTTGGATCCACCAGGCCGCTCTGCTGTCTCCCTGCTCTTTCCCGGGAGACTGAAATCCGCGGCCTGTTTGCGGGTCCTGATCTCCCCCCTGTGGAATCGGACTTCGCCAGGCGGCCCCACACCAGACCCACGGGGTCCGGCTTCCCTCATCTCCGGCAGCCGTGGCTGTCGGGGCTGGGCCGTTCGGGCCGGCCAGGGACGATGGCAGTGGTCAGCCAGCAAGAACCGGGCCACCGACTTCTGGGCGACGGTTGCGGTCGGGGCGGAGAATCAGCGTGGTGTGCCGGGCTGGAGCGGATCGTGGGGGGCTCGGCCAGAGGGGGGCAGCCCTGCCCATGGTCTCATGGGTGGTTTCCTGGGAACGGGCTCTCTGGCTCCTGCCCGGAAGAGGCATCCTTGGCCCCCCTGGAAGCGGGCTCCTGCCGCGGCCCTGCTGTCCCTCCTGCGTGTCCGTAACCTTTGGGCCCCCCCTTTCCCGAGCTGGTGCCTTCCGGATCTGCCGTGGGAGCGCTGGCAGCTGCCCTCTCAGCCCCTCCGGAAGGCCCCAAGTTGCCGGAGCCCGTGCAAAGCCGGCTGGGCCGGTGGGAGCTGAAGGGGCTTTCCCGGCACACCCCGAAGGTGGGAAGCGAGCGTCTCGGCTGACAGCCGGAGCACTGACCCTTTCGCCTTTCTTCCCCCACAGAAATGGAAAACCTCCGTAACCTGCAAAAGCAAGGTAAGGACCTCGGGCACGGCGCTTCTGGCGGGGCGGCCGAGTCGCGTAGAGGCGTGGAAGCGAGCCCGGCCACGGCCGTTGCGGCATGCGCCTTCGGCGAGGGGGCATCCGGGCTCGCGCCCCGTCTGTCCGCCGTGGCGTCTGTGTGTGCCGGCGCAGCTTCACGCCCAGGACCGGGCCCGGGAGAGCCGTGCTCCGGCCTCTTCCGTGCCCGCCTGGCCCCGGGCCGCCTCGGGGAGCCTCCGCCTGCCGCCCTCGCTCCCCTGGGGACGGGAGCGTGGGGGCTGAGGGCCACGGGGTCGAGCACGTGCCCGGCAGGGTTAGGGCCGTGCAGGAGGGCCCGTGCTGCCTTCGTCAGGCCCGCGGTGCGTACGAGCCTCAGCGGGACTCGCTGCCTGGCCTTCGCTGCTCGGGCTGCCCCCGCCTGGGCCCGAGCCCCCGTGGAGAAGGGTTCAGGGGAGCTGGGGGGGGGCGCAGCCCAGGTGACGGCGGGAGCAGAGCAGGCCCGGCCTGGGGAAGAGGCGCCCAAAAGCACATGGCAAATGCTTTGCAGGGCAGGGAGACCGCCGGGGAGCCGAGACACCTCCTAGGGGCCGTCGGTGGGGCAAACGGGAAGCTGCGGGTGGCCCCCCGGCCGGGGTCTCACGCCGTCTTTGCCCCTCTCTCCCAGATCCCAAGAGGATACCCACTTACGACGAAGCCATGGACCACCCCGACCAGTGAGAGGCGCACGGGGCCACTTGCCGGTGGTTCTCCTCAGCAACGGAGCCGTCCCTGGGAAGGGGGTTTGCAGAGGCGCCGTTTCAGAAATTAAATACGAGGCCGCGGCATGACGAGACTTCACGAGGAACGGGGCAGAGGCACGCGTTCTGCGGTTATTTAAACTTCAGTTCTGGATTTCTCACCTCATCCCCCATCCTGCCTCTCTGTCCTTGGCCCCTGCCCTCTTCCAGCCCTGGAGGGGGGCACAGACTTGGCCCGGCCCGGCCCGGCCCCAGCTCCGGACTTCTGCGGGAGGGCACGGCTCGCCTCGTCGCTTTCCCGGGACTCTGCGGTCGACGGTAACACACTAACCACAGGGAAGGTGGATCCTTGCCCCCCCCGCCGACCCCCACCTTCCCTCCAGCCTCACGCTCGCTTCTCCCCGATTCCTACCCTCCACCGCCCCCGTTTTCGTTTTACTGGAATGTTGCGGAAAAGAGGTGGAGCAGTGGGGCGGGCTCGAAACATTGCCGTTTAAAAGGAAAAAATCTCTCCCGCCCTTCGGCCGAGGCTGAAGTGGGGGGAAACCTGTCTTAAAATGCGGCGCGCGTCATTCCCCCCCCGCCCCCCATTCACGGAAAAATGTCCACCTGCAATTCTGGAAATCTACACAGACGCCAAAGCACTTGGTTCTACTCTGGGGCACCGATGGGACACCTTCACAGCCACCGTCCGAAACTGGATCGTGGGGGAGGGACGGACACTACAGAGACATTCAGGGTCGGGGGGGGTGTGTGTGTGTATGTGTGTGGAGATTTTAAAAAGTACAGCAGCCCCATTCCTATCACGCGACACCCTCTTCCCCCGGGAGCAAGCCAAAAACAAGTACGTTCCAGTTTATAGGTACCGTGTGTTTTTCCTTTGTCGGCACCGGAGGATTCCCTTCCGGCCGGATCCTCCGTCGCAAAGCTCACCCGCAAGGGATCCGTGTTCTTGCGAACTTCAGACAGACTCACGAGTTGGTTCTCGGTGGAGATTCGTTCTTCGAAGGGGAGGAAACACAGCCCTGGCCTTCTTTGCCCCATCTCGCCGCCCTCCCTCCGGCTCGCTCCCGTTCGTGCTCTCAGTAGGAGCGCTGTTCCCCGGTCTTGACACTAACGGGTAACGGGGGACGCCGTCTCCCCGCCGTCTGCGAATCTGTCTTCCCCCAGCCAGTTCTGCCCCGTGAAGGCAGAACCCGGAGGAGCGGGGCTGCTGGTGGCCGGTCGAGTCGAGGCAGTCCTCTGCCCCCTCCGGGTGCCCGTGTGGGGGGCTGGCCGCACAGGCGGTGGGACCTCCGTGCAGCGTCGGCTGGCCAGAGGAAGCCCTCTGACAGGGATGGGAGGGCACCTGGCCAGCGGACATGGCTTCGACGCGCCCCCTGGGGGGGGAGTGGCGGGGCTCCCCCACCCCACAGAACCGCCCTCCACCGCTTTGCACTTGGTGCGTGTGTGTGTGTCTTGCACAGGCCTCCAAAAGCCCCCTTTCGACGGCTTCTGTCCAAGCCCGCTGCTCGGGACAAGCCGAAAGTGAACGAAACCATGCGCCCAGGGCCCGTGGCAAGACCGCGGGACTCCCTGCCCCCCCCCCCAGCCGTGGGGTTTCCTTCCCCGCCTCCCAGTAGGCTGTGGGGCTGCCCCCTCCGTCCTCTTGCGAAGCCTTCCCCTTAAACTCGCGTGCACGCAAGATCCCCACCGCCCTGGTGGATCGGGCCGGCGTGAGGCGGGCGGCTGGCTCCTCCGACCCCGGCGGGTGGGAGGGCGAGCGCCTCCGTGGCCTGCGCTGAGCCCCACGGCCGCCGCAGTCGGAGGCCCCTCACGGGGCACCCTGCTGCTCCCCCCCCGAGCCCCCCCTTTGCCCTTCCTATGTCAGGAGCCCCCGGTTTTTGTGTGAATTGGGGGGGGCACACGGAAATAATCCTAATGTATATGGCATAATTATAATTTTCCCCGCTAGCTCAAGAGTATTAGTACTGTAGCATAAACCAAATACAGGCAGTGTGTGTGCGTGCGAGCAAGCGTGCGTGCATGCGTGAGCGTGCGAGTGGCGCGTCCCTCCCTGGGGTGGTCCTTGTGCGAGCCGCGGAGTCGCGCTCGGATCTGTCCGCCTGCTCCTCTTCGGCACCGGGTCCTGCCGGCTTGCCCCCACTTGAATCAGGCGCCCCGTCTAGAGCCGCGTCGCCTCTGCCCGGGAGAGGCCAGAGGGTTTCCAGGAAGGGCCTGGGAGCTCCGGTCCGGCGTGCTCGCGCCGCCTGTGTCTGCGTTTTCCTCCTTTCCGGTGCTTGGCACTTTGCACGGGCTGTGACGGATCCCAGCGTGAAAGGGCCGCCGGGTGCCCTGAGCCGTGGGCCCGCACAGCCGCTGGCTACCACGTCGGGGAAACGCTCTTGCGGTGCTCGAAGCGGGTGCGGACGGCACCGCAGGAGCCCCTGCGCTCCTTGGTTGCCTCTGTTGTGATTATTCTTTTATTTGGGGGGTAGTTTTTCATGATCAGGTTTTCTAAAAACACTCTTGGGCGAAGGCTCCCTTCTGGTAGAATGACTTTTCTTCATCCATGTGTTAATCCGGGCAACGACCAGAGTGTGTTAGAAAAATTTTCTCGGTTTCAGACCTCCTGTTGTGTTGCAAGCCCAACAGAATCGAACTGTCGAGGGCGGAAGGGCTCCGGCCGACCAAAACCAAATCTCCGAATCCATTTCAGCAGCCCGCACCCCTTTTGCAAGGGCGCTGCATGGACTCGGGTTCCGGGCAACTTCTTACAGGGGTCGCCGTCCTCGGCTTCCGTGGCCGTGGCAGCCTGGGTCTCTAACGCAGCGCCCCCAGCGAGGCCCGGCCTGGGACCACAGTGCATCCTGGCTCCTCAGGCGCCTTGCAGGACCGGCCTGGGCAAAATCCATGTTTCTTAACGGTCCGTGGAGCCCAGTTTCCTGGGCTTGTGTCACCCTGGTGGCGAACGCAGACGTAGCTGAGTTTGTGGCATCCTCAGCTCCGGTGTGGAGTCGTGGCCTCGGAGTCGTTTCCCCTGCATCCAGAAGGTTCAAGTTGTCTCGCCAGGGTGTGCTGGCAGTAAGCCCTCTAAGTGAAAACAGGCAGTTGGGATGCCGTTGCTTGCGTTCGAGGCCTGCCCGCCTTGGCCCCGTCCCCCATGGGAATGCGGCCTTGGAATTTCCCTGGAATTTCGCTTGGCCCTCGGGCTGGTTAAAGGGCCCTCTCCTTTAACTCCCCTGGGGAGAAGGCTCGGTTTGGCTGGGGAAGCGGGCCGGGTTCCCGTGCTCCGTTCGGAAGTGGTGGAGCGCCCACCCCTCTTGGCCTCCGTCGTGCTTGTTCGGCACGGGTCTGGTGCACGTCCGGCGGCCCTGCTGCCTCGGCTCAGTCGCCCCTGAGTCGTCGTCTGGCACCACCACCCTGGCAATTTCGGGATCTTTTGGGGAGCACGGGTGGCGACAGAGGCCTGCATGGCCCTTTTAGGGAGAAAGCGTCTGGAGGCTGGCCGATGCTTTCCGGCACCTTTGCGACGGGACCTGGCTGCCGTCGCCACGTCCTCCTCCCTCTTCGCCGATCTCTTGCGTGCGACGCACCTTTCCCGGGGGCGGCCGTGTCTTTAATATCTAAGCACACCTGACGGCATCGGGGCCAGTCGGGCCGTGCAGGGCGAGTCTGTGTCGCCGGCCCGCACGAGAGCTGCCCACCGAAAAGGCGCGCGGTGTCTTACCTGAGCCAGGTGCAGAACCTGCCGGCTCGCAGCGCGCGGCTTTCTGCCGTATCCGTGCGGCTGTGGGCAGACCGTGCTGCTCCGGGAAGATCGCGGCAGCCAGCCCTGGACTCCCAGGTGTGAGTCCACTTGTACATTACCTTTCGGGGCAACGCACCGTGTGGGCTCGGCGTGTAGGGTGTCGCGTTGGAGGGGAAGCGGTGCGCCGCCCCCCGTCGTACTTGTGCGGGGTCTTAGTTTAGTTGGGCAGCGAATGCGGGGAGGGGGTGTTGGGAAAGGGCGGGCCCTCCGCGCCGAGGGTCGTCCGGGACCCGTCGAACCCCACATGGACCCTGGTTTTTTTTTAATCTCCGCCCCATCCTTGGTGTACGGGCCCACGAGGGCGTGTCGGCATCTCCGGACACCTGCCTCTCTTCGTGTGCGTGTGCCTGCATCAGCTTTGCGTGTGTTGAAATTCTAAAAAAAAAATGCCTTTTGCACACTTGGGTTTCTCTGAAGCTCATTTGGGTGAGTGGGAGAGACGTTTAGTTCTTAAAGCAGATGAAATAAAAGTACATCTTACAATAACAGGAGCCAAATCCCGTCTGTGTTTCGTTGCTCAAAGTGACCCGTTGCTTGACCTCCTCTGTGTTTACTTGGGACGGGGTCTGTGCTAATTCGGAGGGGCCCGGTGGCCCCAGGAAGCCTCTTTGAGGACTGAACCTTCGGGGTGCTTCTAAGAAATGTGTTTGTGTTAACTTAACATATCGGGGACTTCTCCGATATACTGATCAGTCGGGAATTGCGGTGGGTGTGCTCCCTCACCCGTTACCCCAGTATTGGAGCGTGAATTGGGTTTAAGTTACCCCCTCCGTCGTTTCTCTCTTGGCTGGGTCACCCGCTCCTTGCAAACGTTGGAAATCTTTCTTCTCGCCCCTCTCCAGAGCCGCAGCGGATCTCTGTTGCATCTGCACTCTGTAGTTTCGGCCCTGAGATTTTGGGGGGTTCTGTGCGTGTGCACTTGGCTTGCAGGTGTCCCTTTTGCAAAAGCGAGGCGCAACCCTCGAACGCAGCCGCTCTGCACAGCTCGGTATCCTCATGTTGTGTGTGCAGAGTCCAAATTCCAGAGCGCTCGATGCGTCGAGGCCCCGAGGCCGCTTTGGTCCGGTGCGCCGAATCTCTCCTCTCCTGTCCAGGCCACCTTTCCCCACACGAGTGCAATTCACAGCATCCCCAGCCAGCCCGGCCGTGGGATGGTGGCGTTTTGTGCGTGTGACCCTTTGATCCCCTGCCCTGCCCCTCCCCATTTTATCTGACCACCCAGCCAAGAAAGAGTGGCTCACACCACCGCAGTCTCCCACCCACGGTGCTCACGGGGTCGTGGCCAGGCGCCCGGAGCCCACGAAGGGCTCCTCACGCTGCTCCCTGCGCTTTGGAAGCCTCCCGTTTGGTCGGTTCGTTTCGGGAGAGGAGGCCCATCCTCTTACTCTCTGGCCACATCTGTCTGGCTTGCTTTGGACCAGGGCAGAGAGGGGCCCAGTCCGCTGCCCGCCACTTCCGTTTCCAGGGACAGCCTTCCTCTGAAGGGGTCAACACAGTGGCGGGCAGTGAAGCTCCCCCCTTCCCTGCTCGGGGTCCAGATTTTGCACCCGGCTCGTTCAGGCCACAACTGTGTCCCCACCACGTGCCCAGAGCAGTGTGGTTAGTAGCCGGTGTGGCGAGGTGTTGGTTTTGGCCAAGGTGTGGGGAACGGCGATGCCCGTCTGCGTAGCCCGTGGGAAGTTCGGGGGTTTCCCTTTCCCTGCCCCCCGTTTTTCCCCCCGAGGGTTGGCTTGGGGTGGGCATCCGACTATTCAGACTGGTCTTTCTCTGGAAGGAGGAACTGGGTTTGGGGTGGGCGAAGGGCCTCAAAGCATCAGAAATTCCCTTCTTAGCACAACCTCCGTTAGGGCTGCTCAAGCCGGGTCAATTCTGTCCACTATGATATCCAAATCTCTCTCTTGCTCTCTCTCTTTTTACATACAAGGTCATGTTTGAATTCTATTCCACAACTGTTCTTAAATGTTATCAGTTTCCCACCCACCCACGCTGAGAAAAATCTATTTTATATTTTAATGAAAGAAAATAAAACTAAAAACGGGAGAGATGTCTGTGTAGAACAAATAAATTAAGAGAGATGCTACATGATGTAAATTGTTGAATAAACATTTAAGCTTCCAGGTGTCTGTTGGCTTTCAGTTCCCCTTTTGTTCCGGGTGTCCGGCGGCACCGGCGCTCGGGAATATGCCGGGCCTCCGCTTGCCCCGGGGCCCCAAGCAGGCCGGAGGGTCCCCAACGGGCAACTTCACTCCCACCCACCCTTGCATTCGACACCCCCATATCGAGGGGTGACCGAGAGGCGCACGGAACGCTTTCTGGTCCAGACACGGGCTTTCTTCCAAGGCATTTATTCAATACTCGTGACAGCAAAGGCTATCCTGGCCGGACGAGCTTTCCCAGGGCCACGGAGGGCTCGGCACCCTGCTGAGCGGGGGCTCCGGGGTGCACAGAGGAGCGGCCCCTCTGCTTCCGGAACCTGCGGCTCTACTGCTGGACGCGGCGGACCGACTGGACTTGGAACGTCTGGGCGTGCGAGCCCCACTCCCGCCAGTGCTTGTAGTCGCCGGCGTGGTGGTCGGACTCCAGGATGTACTGGTAGCCACGATAACCGGGGTACTGGTAGCAAACCCACCTGCAGAGGGAGTGCAGGTCACGTGGGGCTGGGGCCGGGGCAGACTCTCCTGGCGGCAGGGGGGCCGTTTGGGGCTGCAGGTCATGCCACCCTGGACCAAACGGGCCCCGGGGCAGCTGTGTTGGCCGAAGGTGCTCCAGGGTGGGGGCCAAGCAGCCTGGGGGGCTTCGGCCGTGGCGTCCGCCCCACCTCGTGTGTGGGGAAGGGCTGGGCCGTGTGGGCACGCCAGCCGCGTCCCCCAGAAGGGCGTCCTGCAGCGAGCGGGGCTGTGGCCCGCCCGGGGTGCCCGTGGGGGCCTGGCCATGGGGAGGGCTGCCTGGAGCAGCTGTCCGGTCACAAGGGGGCAGCCAGGCCTTTCTGCCGGGGCTCCCGTGGCGCGTGGCCAGCTCGGTGGGCAACCCGGGCCGCTGCAGCCGGCCATGCCTTCTCTCTCCAGCAGGTGTCGCTAGAACCGAAGGAGTGGGACGCCACGAGGGCGTCCCGGGCAGTGGCTGGGGGTGCGCCAGGCTCCGGCTGAGGCAGCGGTCCGAGCGGGCTGAGGCCCTTCTGCCCCCTCCCCACCCCCTCTGTCCCTGGAAGGGGGCCCTGGGCACTGGCTGAAAGGGCGGCCAGCCCCCCGGGTCACAGGCCGGCTCCCCAGAGTCCTCCCCGCCACCCCCTCCGCCCAGCCCCGACTCACGCGCCGCCGTGGATCTTCATGGAGCCGACTTCGTTGTTCCTCCAGCCCATGGCCTGCAGGGACGGGTAGTCGTCCTGGATCTCCCACTGATGCCCCATGAAGTTCTCCTTCTCGAAGAGGGTCATCTTGGACTCCTTGTGGTTCTGTGGGGCGGGACAGCGGCCCCGCGTGAGCCGGCCCGCACCTGCCCAGCCCAGCGCCCTGGGGAACGGCAGCCAGGGCGCCCGGAGTGCGTGCGGAGGGCTGGCCCCCACCCACGAGCAGTGCTGGATCGGCCTGGGGCGCTGGGCAGGGTCCCTGGGGTGAGAGTGCCTCCCAGGCGGGCGTGAGCAGGCGTGCCGGGGGCGTGTGTTCAGACGAGCAACGGGCAACTCCCGTGCCCTCCCTGTGGAGGCTCGGCCAGCAGGTCCCACCTCCATCCCAGTGCCTCGGGTGGTGGGTGGGCCCTTGGAAGACAGAACCCCCCCCCCCCGTTCTTCCGTCCCCCTCTGCAGCCCTCCTGGCTCACGCACAGCGAGGGCGGGCTCTGCAGCGGCCCGGGTGAGACTCACCGCCGAGCAGATGGGGCGGAAGGACATGAGCCGCTCCACATGGTAGGCGTTGCTGCCGCTCCAGGCCTCCCAGCGCGGGTATTCGCCGCGCTCCAGGACGAACTGCTGCCCGCAGTAGTTGGCGTGCTCGTACCCGAACCAGCTGCGGAGAGGCGGCGGCGGCGGCACGGTGGTCAGGCTCGGCTACGGGCGCCCGGGGGCCCACCCTGAGGAGGCCGCGGCCTCCTGCCCGCCCCGGACCCGCCGCCCGGGCCCGTGGCAGGGTCCGCGGGGCCCGCATGGGGACGGCACGGGCCTCCCTCGCAGGGGTGTGGTGGGGACGGCACGGGCGGCACGGGCAGGCTCGCGGGGCTGCGAGGGTCCCGGGGGGCCGGCCGGCCGGCCCCCACAGCAGCCCCCACCCGCCCGCGGGACGCACGGAAGGACGGCGCTACTCACGCCCCGCTCTCCACTTTGAGCGAGCGGATGGTGTCGAGGCCGCACTCGGCCGTGCCAGGGCAGGAGGCCGTGAACTCCATGCGCTTGCCCTGGAAGTTGTCCTGGTCGTAGACGGTCATCTGCAAGGGAGGGGCGCCGTCGGTGGCCTGCCTGGCCTTTCCTGCCCGGCCGCTTTGTGGGTTGTGGACCCCTAAAACCCCGAGGGCAGCTTAAATTGGGGAGAGGTTCCGGGGCTGAGGCTAACGGCAGAGGCCGGGGCCCAGACTGCCGGCACGGGGGAGCCCCACGCTCTCGGAAGGGGCTTCAGTCCTTTAGAGTGGGGGAAATTGTGCCAGGGCCTGGAAACCCCCAAACAGCACCTGGGGAACGGCACCTCGGCATGTGCCCACACGGGCTGTCTCCCAGTGGCGCCGCTCCAGGGCAGCCAAGTCCGGGCACATGGACCGCCGCCGCTCTTGCACCAACGCCCAGAAAGCCAGGCCCCCAAACGAGGGGCCCCCAAAGCCGGCCCTGCCCATCCGAGCGAGCCGGAAAATATCGGCAGCATCTGAAGTATGAAGAAGCGCCTGGAACGGGTCTGCGGACGCGGCACGCACCTTCCAGGGGCCGCCCTGTGCCGGCTGCGGGTTGGTTTGCGCCATCTTAGCCGCTGGGATGAATTCTGGCAGCGGGAGGAAAAAGAGACCGTGAAGCAGCGCTGGCCCGCTTTCCCGTCTGTCCGGAAGAGCAGGGGTGGCCCAGTCCCCGTGAAAGAGACCCGTCAGAAAGGCGTATCCCTCACCTACTCTTTTTACATATTTACGTGCTGCTTAGCATAAAAAGGCTCGGACGGCGCAGTTCGACAGCCTCCGGCAGGCCCAGGGCTTCTCTGGTGCTCCAGAGCAGAGGGCTGCTACCGAGAAGGCCCCATCTCGAGGGCCCAGCGCCCTCGCCTCTCCAAGCAGAGGGGTGCTAGCCGGGCTTCCGCCGGACGGGCGCATCCTGTCGGGAAAGGTCCGGAGCGGAGACGGCCCCGCTCGGCTCTCTGGAGGGACTCACCTCGCTCGCCGAAGGCCGACACTTCCTCCATGGGCCGCTCGCTGCCGGGACCCGCTCCCCCGCCTTATATAGCGCCGGTGGCCAGACGGGCCGGGCGGCTTTTGTGCTGGGGTCAGCGCGATGCATTCTCTGCCCCTGAGCCCTGCTTGATCCCCGGAGCTTTCAGCTGCTCGCCTCTGCTGTCCAAGCCGCATTCTTGGCAGGGAACGGCCCAGAGCACCCCCCGCCCCGCGGGGACGGCTGCCGGCAGGGATGGCAGGCTGGCTCCTCCCAAAAGTCTGTGCGTGTGTGTGTGGAGGGGACCCCTCTGCACAGCAGCCGTCCCCGTGACGCGGCCCTGGCCAAAATGCTCCCCTGGGGAATGAGAGGCCGGTCGGTGTGTGTGGGTGTGGGCGGGCAGATTGGGTAAAGCCTCCATGGTGTAAAAGCACCCCCAAATCGTATAAAGCAGCAGCTAAGGAGGAAGCTTGTGCCAGGAGCACTTTGGGGGGAGCCCCGGGGTGCTGGCTTTCGGCTGCAAAGAGGAGGAAAAGACCCTCCTCGCGGCCCTCGCAGCATTTGCCAGGAACTGGGGAGCCGGCTGATCGGGGCGGCCCTCCCCGCTGCTCCCCTCGGGTTGTGGGGAAGACATGAGGGAGGCCTCCTGCCCCCACGGGGCCACGCTGTGCAGCCAAAAGGCAGAGGGCGCTCCTCGGAAGCAGGCCGACGGCCCGGTGGCGTCCAGGCCGCGGCTCCGGCCCGAGGCACCGCGAGGGAGGGCCTGGCGCTGGCACGCGGGCTGCCGGCTCAGCACTTGGCGAGCGAGCGAGCGGCTTTTGTTTTTGCTTTTGCAAATGAGCCATCAGAAATGGAACAAAGCGCTCGGCCTTCCCGCCACCTCACCCGAGGGCTGCAGAGAGAGCCGGGCGGCTGAGCGCAAGGGGTGTGCAGGGCGTGGGCCGGGCCCTGCACCACGGCCGGCCTCGGCGCTCGCGGGCATCCTCCCTTCCCCTTCCGGGCGCCAAAAGCACCCACTGCCCTGCCGCTCCTTCTTTAACGGGGTCCCAACACCCCAGACCACCCCCCAGACTTCCCTTCCCCTCTGAGCTAGCTGCAGTTCTCCCAGTTTGGCCAGGGGGCAAACGAATGTTCCCAACCCCACAGTTCTTCCCCACTGTAATGCAAAGACTCTCGGCCCCAAATGGGCCATTCGGACAATTCTGCAGCACGACAGAAGCCCCCCCTCCTGCCGGAGATTTTCAGGGTCACAACCAGGCCCCCGTGTTTCCTTCCACTGCTGGAGCAGCCAGCTGATTTTGGCTGGGGGACAGCGGATTAGGGGAGGGCGACGGAGGCTCTGCGAGGATCCGAAAGGCCGCCGGGAGATGGGGCAGGGCCACGCGGGCTTGGCCTCCTTCAGAGTCACGCTCGTCCGGCTCATGCGCAGCAAGATACGTGCCTGCAGGACCTGGAGCGCCCCGGGGTCCCTGCGGGGACGAGGCCCCCGAATCACGCAGAGCCATGAGAAGCCTCGGGAGGCTCCAGAAAAGCTACCACGGGTGGCCACATAACCGGCACTCCGTAGCCGCGCCGTCCTGTCCCGGGTCGGAGCTCGGCCGAGCCAGGACCCCCGTGGTCCCGCCGTGCCACGGATCGGAGCAACTGGGGGCGAACATCCTCTTCACCACCAGTGGGGCGTCGTTGCGCGCGGCGGCCACGAGGGGGCGGCAAAGCCTTGCAAATGCTTTTCCAGGAACGGGGATGAACTTTGCCTCCCGTGAGGAAAAGGAAAAGGAAAGGAAAAGGGCGGCGCGGCTCCCTCGGAAGGCCTGCGGGTCTCAGCGCTTTTGCGCGCACGGAAGGGGCAGGGGCTGTTTTTCTGCATCGCTTCTTTTATTTATTCCGCATTTCTGCACGCCCATCGCAGAGCCTCGCGACGGCTTACATAAAATAAACAAACATAATACAAATAAAATCCAGATTCTACCCGTGCGGAACACGCAAAAGGCTGGGAGGGTTGGCACAAAGGTTTCCCTTGCTACCTCTGTGCCAACGGATACCGGGTTTCCCCGTGTCTTCCCGCAACTTTCCTGCCTTTCCCCTAACTGGAAACGTCCTTTAAGGACGGGGCGAGTCCTTGCCAACACTCCCCAGAGGTCGCCCGGCGCCAGCTCTGCACGCTTTTCGGCACCGGGCGAAACCCTTTTTATTCGCCGGTTTTAAGGCGGATCCGGTCTTGATGTGGGCTTAATTTTATTGGGCTTCTTGGAGGCTGTGCTCCAGTTTATTCTGTTTTTATGGCAGGCTCCGCACCACACGCCCGTCCCTGGCCCGGAAGGGCCGCCCAGGCCGCCCCGTCTGCCCCGGGGGCCGAGGCCCGGGGAGGTCGGTGTCCGACGGGGCACCGCGCAGCCTGGGCTCGGTAGTCCTCCTCGCGGGGAGGGTGCCTGGCTGAGCGGGGGCCGGAGTCCTCCGGGGGGCTTCGCGGGGCTCGGCGCGGGCGACGCGGGTCCGCGGGGCCTTTAAGGGACCAACAAACGCGGAAGGCGGCGGCACATGGGCGGCGGAGTCCCTCCCCGGGCGCGCGGGCGCGCTCAGCGCGCTCCTCGCGGGGCGCGCCCGCGTCTCCCGGCGGGCACTCCGGGCCCAGCATCCCCGGCCGCCGCCTCCTCCGCCGCCGCCCCGCCCCGCCCGGCGCCCCGCCCCCCCGGGCCCCGCCCCCGCCGAAGCCGAGCCGAGGCCAAGCCGAAGCCGGAGCCGGAGCCGGACCCCCCCCGGAGCCCCGAGCAGCCCTCGCT
>NW_025335588.1:137388-194741 GCF_004798865.1 Varanus komodoensis
GGGGCGCGGGCGGGGCCCGAAGTTGGCGCGGGGGGGCGGCCCGGCCCGGCCCGGGTCTGCCCGTGGTGTGAACGGGCCGCCAGGCCCCGGCGTGCACACGCGTGTGCTGGCGAGCGGGGCGAGCGGCGCGGCCTGCGCGTCCGCGGCGTTTGCGCAGCGCGGGCGAGCCGCCCGGGGGCGCGGGGCCTGCGGGCCCGTGTGCGGGCCGTGCACACGTGTGTCTCGAGATGCGTGCTGCCAGGCGCGCCCGTGCGTTCCCCCTGCTCCCTGCTCGGCCGGGCCTGGGCGTGTGGGCTGCTGCGCGTGAGAAGCAGGGCCGAAACACACGTGTCTTCCCCCCGTGCACATTTCTGGAGGAGCGTGGAAGGCAGATCCTGGGTTGCAACGTGAAGGATCCCCGTGGTCCGTGCACACGAGCAAGTTCACTTTGCATGTGGTCAGCAACATCCGTGCAAATCCGGTCTGTACACGTGAAACCGTCGGCCGCTTTTTCCGGCTCAAAAGGGGCCTGCACTGCCTTCCGGAGTGGAAGCACGTTGGACTTTTGAAGTTGCACGTGTGTGCCAAGTGTGTATGCAGAGGGGAGGGCACTTGTGGGTACGTGGCCAACCCGTGTGTATTTCGGATTGCTTGTTCCCATGCGCATTAACGGGGGTTTTGCCCAACAGGGAAGCCTTTTTTACCTCCTCAGCCGCCTTGAAGAGGGTTAAGTTGCGAGGGGCGACAGGTACGTGTGGAACTGAACTCTGCACACAGACGGCAAAGGCCAGTCGTGTGTGTGTGTGTGTGTGTGTGTGTGTGTGTGTTCTCTCCCTGTGGGTGTGAGCGGGAAACAACCTGCCCTTTACGAGTGCTTGGCAATGAATGCATCTAGGGAAGGGCTTGGCCTGCGACTTCTTATTTTTACACAAGCACAAGTGTGAGCATTTTACGAGCTGTGTGTTGCTGCAGCGGTGTGCAAAGGCTTCTGCCTATGGGAAGCGGCTAGATAATCTGGAGAGGCTGTTGACATGTGAACATCTCGGCTTGCAGGGTGCGTGTCTGTCTCCGGGCGCCACACCCGTGGGTTTTGGTTGTCCTTTGTGCATGTTTAAATTAATATTCCAGGTTTATGGAGGGCTGAGTGTGTGAGAGCGAGCGAGTGAGCGAGCGAGTGCCAGTTGTTTGTCAAACAGAGGGCATTTCATGCCCTCCCAGTTTGCTTTCTGTATGCAGAGAATGAGGTTTCTCCTTCCCTCACCGAGTGAACAATTTTTTGTGAGTTCTGCAGGGTTTATTTATTTATTCATTTATTTTTCAATTTATATCCTGCCTTTTTCCTATAAAGGGCTCGAGGCAGCTTACATCATTCTCCTCCATCTTATCCCCACCACAACAGCCCTGTGAGGTAGGTTGGGCCTAGAGCCTGTGACTGGCCCAGAGTCACCCAGTGGGCCCCATGGCCGAGCGGGGACTCGAACCCGGATCGCCTGAGTCCCAGTCCCGCGCTCTTCACCACTATATTTTCCCGGTCGGGTCCCTGTGCCTTCGTGGGAACACGTCAGCCTGCAGAGGAGCAGAGTCCGGGGGCCGCTGTCTTGGGGCACGTCACTCACACCGGGCAGCGTGTGACCCGGATAAGCGCCAGGGTCTGGAAAAGGCCTTTCTGTGTTCTCAGTATCTGTCGTGCTCTCAGCGATATTCTCGGTGCTGATCTTGACTCGGACTTTTACCCGGGGACGGGACGAGCCGCTTGCCAAGCCCTGTTCCCAGAGAACACTAAAAAGAGAGTTTCTCAGGGCGGAGGACGTGGGAAGGCCGGGAGCCTGTCAAGGCCAATACAGGCCCCACTGGCCAGCAGCCGCGCCGTTCTTTCAGGCCGGAGAAGCTTGCTCCCTTCTCTGGGGACTTTTTTATTTTATTTTATTTTATTTTTCGGTTTATAGCCTGCCTTTTTCCTACAAAGGGCTCAAGGCAGCTTACATCATTCTCCTCCATCTTATCCCCACAACAACAACCCTGTGAGGAAGGTTGGGCTGAGAGTCTGACTGGCCCAAAGTCACCCAGTGGGCTCTGTGGCCGAGCGGGGACTCGAACCCGGATCGCCTGAGTCCCAGTCCCACGCTCTTAACCACGACACCACACTGGATGCCGTGACTTGAACCCAGGGCCGCCTGCATGCAGAGTTGGGGCTCCCCTGCTTCTGCCCATTGCTCTCACGGGGTGCGGGGGGGGCACCCCTAGGGCAGGCCGGCCTTCCCGAGGAAGCCCCTCCCGGCCGAGCGGCTCCGTCCGCAGCACTGATTTGGCCTCACACCCGAAGGGCCGCTTCGCCTTTTCGTGCGGAACTCGCCCCCCCCCAGCGCACCTGTGAGGTGAGCCTGCTTGCAGGTGCTCGCTTTTCCGGTGCGTGCCTCTCATATTTAAGATTTCTGTCCTGAGCGTGACCTGCCGGGAGACTGTCAGGGGTGGCTGCCGGAACAAACCCGCCTCTGCCTGGCTTTTCAGAGGAGCTGCGCTCAGAGTATTCTCCCGAGCAGAGCAGGGGGGTGATCCGAGAGGCATGCCCCATTTTCTTTGCATGCATCTTGCAACAGGAATTACCTCCGGCAAAGCCAGTTTATGCCCTCCTATTCAGGGACGTTCCCATTTTAATTCCGCCCTGGGCTGAGTCTGAGTCCGGTGGGTTCAGGCGCTGTCCTTCTTGACCCTCGGTTAAAATATTGGGAGCTGTCCCAAACTGTTCTGGAGGGGACGGGATAGAAAAGGAGAGCCAGGGTGGCATCGTGGTGAAGAGCGTGGGACTGGGACTCGGAGGATCTGGGTTCGAGTCCCCGCTCGGCCATGGAGCCCACTGGGTGACTCTGGGCCAGTCACAGACTCTCAGCCCAACCTGCCTCACAGGGTTGTTGTTGTGGGGATAAGATGGAGGAGGAGAATGATGTCAGCGGCCTTGAGCCCTTCTTAGGAAAAAGGCAGGATATAAATCAAAAAAAATAAAATAAAAAGCGTTTAATTAACAAATAAATGGATGGGAAATAGGCCGAGGCTGGCTCAAGTGGCGCTCACGGGCGTGTGGACGAGGCCGGCCACGACGGATCCCCCCGGCTGCCCCCGTTGCCGGACAGACCCCGGCTGAAGCAGCTGTGCAAGGACCCAGGAAACGGGGCGGGAGAGAGCAGGCCGCAGGCGCCCAGCACAGGCCTCGCAGGGGTGTCTCCGGGCAGGTGCTCTGCTGGCGGTGCTGCCTCCGCTCGCCCTGCTGGGCCTCCGCCCGCGTCCCCGACCTTTCAGCGGCCCGTGCCCCATGCGCTGGGTGGCAGGTAGGCGGGCGCTCACCGTGCCCTTGGGGCCGAGCTCGGCTCGCCTCACCTGCTGCGTCACCACATACCTGGCGAGCATGTTCACCTGGCGGGCGGGTGGAGCCTTGTTCCTGCCCGAGCCCTGAGTCAGGGAAAGCCCGTTGCCGCTGTGGAATGCGGGCTTTCTGCCTTGCAGCCCTTCCCTGCCTCTCCCATGCCGCATTCGCTCCGGTGGGGTGTGCTCACACGAAATTGCCCTGCGGGTGCCAGAGTGGCGGCGTCGCTCACCACCTGGCTAGAAGAGTCAGCAAAGGTGGCCACCTAGGGCCGCCTTCCTGGGAAGGGGTAGCCAAAAAGCTCTAAGGGTAAGCACCCCTGTTCCGAGCGAATACTCGTGGAAACATAGAAACTGAGCAAGTCAGAAGGGGCCTCCCAGGCCATCTAGTCTGACCCCCGGCTCCAGCCGGCTCCGCTCACAACATGCCCACCATGTGGACGTCCAGCCTATCCTTGAACACCCGCACTGATGGGGCCCCAACGACCTCTTGTGGAAGCCCATTCCACACCCTCGGGGTCCTGATTGTCAGGAAGTGCTTCCCGGCATCCAAATGGAACCTGGGCTCCCTGAGCTTTGCTCCGTTGGAGCCTGTCCTGCCTTCCTCTGCAGGGGAGAACAGGTCTCTGCCCACCTCCGTGTGACACCCCCTCACATACACCAACAGATCCCCTCGGAGTCTCCTCGAGGCTGAAGAGACCCAGCTCCCTCAGTCTCGCCTCATACGGCTTTCCCTGCAATCCGACCACCATCCTTGTGGTGGGGAAAGATGTGTGGGTGCTTTCTTGACCCCTTAGCCAAGGGGTGGCGGTCTGCAGGGCTTCAGAGCCAGGTCTGGAGATGGGGTCGGGGTGGGGTGGGGGCTGCTCTTGGCATTCTTGAGGGCTCCGCGAACCTTTCCTGATGGTGCGCCGTCCGGAGGCCCCCCCCCGTGGCTCGCCCCGGTCTCCTCGGCCTTCTGTGGCTTGGCATGGGAGCCGGTCCTCTTGCGCCCATCCAGACTGGCTTGTGCCGCCCTGGGGACCACGTGTCCCGGAGGGAGGCCTTGGACTGCGAACGGCAAATCGGGAGGCAGAGGCCCGAGCATGTGAGCGGGGCGGCTGTGCCTCTGCCCTGCTTTTGCCCCGACATCTGGAGCGAAACGGCGGGGCTCCGTTCCGGAGCCGGGCTGGGAATTTTCTGTCGGCGACCCACCGCAGGATTTTGCAAATGGGCTGGTTCAACAGTTTTATGAGCGCGGCGTAAGACCTGGAGCTGCTTGTTCCCCAGTCCCAGGTGTGGGTGGAAGAGCCCGGCCATCTCCCGCCTCCCACCATGCCCTGGCTCTGCATCTAGTCAACAGCGGGAATTAAACTTCCGGGCAGAGGTGGGCAGCCCTCCCTGCTCATTCTCCCCATAGCCCTCGGGGCCGAGAAGCGTTTCGAGGCCTTGGGAAGGCTAATCCAGTGGAGCCAGCCCTGCGCTCCATCGTTAGTCTGTTAACGAGCTGGGGGGCTTCTGCGTCACGGCCTGCCTCGTCCCACCCCTCTCCGGGGGTACGGAATTGCACTCCAGTCCGTCCAGGGAGCGCCCGGTTGTGGGAGGCTTCCGGCCAAATTTGTGCAATTCCTCCGGGGGCTTTTGCAGCTTTACCCTGCATACCAGTTTGCGCACAGTCGAAATTGTGGTCCAGAAATTGTGGCTTAGGGGGCAGCGCTGGAAGGGAAGCATCCCAAGGACGAGCTCACGACCCGAATGGTTTCCCCAGTGGAGATTCCCAGGAGATTTACAAGGGTGCCCGGCCCGGGAGGCAGAGTCCCGGCCAGGCTGGTGGTGCAGGATCCGCCTGCGTCCCCTTGCGGGGAGGGTCCCTGCAGCCACGGCAGGGGTGGGAGTTTTTGAACAGCACCTGTCCCGGTGGCCTGCCAGCTCCTTTGGGAGACACAGCCACCCCTTTGCCTTCGCCCCACACCAAACCCAGGATTCCCCGTGCGGTGCAGCCGAGGGGCGGACGGGTCGCCGGTTGGAAGCGTGGCCCGCCGGGAGCGTGTTGCTCTCTGGCAACCCCTCCGGGGTTTGGTGAAGGGGCTCCCAGGCTGGATGGAAGAGGAGAGGCAGCTTTCTCCGGAGCACGTGGTGGGGCGGGCTTTTCCCTTGGCCTCAGAGAGCCCCTGGGCCTTCAAAGGGGCCTTTGTGTGCGAGCGCCAGCCAGGCAGGGCTCCGGGAAAGGGCGGCTTAGCGCGGGGCCCCAGGACCACCGGCCTCCGGAAGGAGCCCTCGTCAGCGCCGGGAGCAGCGCTGCACCCAGGCGGCACCCTGGGGCCTGCGCGCTCGGCCGGGCCTCTGGGGACGGAGGGAAGCCCAGCCCAGCTCCAGGGCCCTGCTCGAGCGGCCGCCTCCGGGTGCAGCTGCCTGGGCGTTGCAGAGGGAGGCTGGAGAGCCGCTTCCGGTGTGCCCAGCAAGCGCACTGGCTCAGCCTCCCTGGGCGAACACGAAGCTGCAGGGCGATCCCGGCACAGCGGGCGGGCGGGCGGGGGTCTCCTGTCTGGAGCTCCAGAGCGGCCTCTCCCACCAGCCCTCGCCAGCTGTCAGTGGTGGGGGATGATGGGAATGGCAGTCGGGGGCCACACGCCTCCTGCTTCTGGGAACGGTGGCCGCCTTGCCCCTCGGCCTCCTGGGGCGGCCGTCCCGAGAAGCCGGCCTCCGGAGCGTCGTGGCACAGTCCGTCGTGCAAGCCGCTCGTTGCCCGGCCGCTTTGGCCAGGTTGCCCCTGCGGCTTGTGCAAGCGGAGCGGGGGCCCTGCGCCCTGTTTCCGTGCCGTGGGCAGCCGAGGGAGGCCGGGGCAGCAGCCTCCGTCTTGTGCCAGGCCCCGACTCTCCCCCGGTCGGCAGGAGAGGAAGGGACCCGCAGCTGCGGCTTCTGGGCCCGCTGGGGTGGCACGATTTGCCTGTGACCGACGCGACGCCTGAGCCCTGTGGCTGGGAGTCAGCGGCTCTCGAGCCTCGCAAGCTTCTCCTGCGCCACAAGCGCGCAGCCTGGTTGTGTGTGCCGGGGACGTTCGTGGCCCGCACAATCCTGTTCAAAAGTCGTCGTTTACGTTTTCTCCACAGGGAAGGCAGGATCGAGAGTCTGGCGTCGCC
The DNA here is from genome assembly GCF_004798865.1 of Varanus komodoensis. Lineage (NCBI taxonomy): Eukaryota > Metazoa > Chordata > Lepidosauria > Squamata > Varanidae > Varanus > Varanus komodoensis. The sequence goes on from NW_025335588.1 coordinate 143,844, forward strand.
GGCTGGCCATCCCCCCCACCGCTGAGCGCGGGTCGCGCCCAGGACCCCCCCCACCATGTTCCACCTGATCAAGAAGGACAGGGACGGCTCCCGGCGGGAGAAGAAGGAGAAGGCGCGCATGTCTGCCGCCGAGCTCAAAAGCCTGGAGGAGATGAGCGTCCGGCGGGGCTTCTTCGGCCTGAACCGCTCCTCCAAGAGGGACGCGAAGAGCCGCCTGGAAATCTCCAGCCCGATCCCCATCAAGGTGGCCAGCAGCTCCGACCTGCAGCTCACAGACATCGACGCGGACGGCCCCCGGGGGAGCGTGCTCCCGGACGCGGGGCGCCTCGGCGCGGCCAGCTCCAGCGACGACCTCAAGGGCGACGACGGCAACTTCCGGGGCTCGGTGCTGCAGCGGGCCGCCAAGTTCGGCTCGCTGGCCAAGCAGAACTCGCAGGCGATCGTCAAGCGCTTCTCCTTCTCGCAGCGGAGCCGCGAGGAGAGCGCCTCCGAGACCTCCACGCCCTCCGAGCACTCAGCCGCCCCCTCCCCGCAGGTGGAGGCGCGCATGCTGGAGGCCCAGCTGGCCAGGCAGGGCCTGGGGCCGGGCCCCCCGGCGCCCGCCTCCCAGGCCAGGCCGCCCGAGGTGGTCGGCAAGCGCTTCCCCGCCGACCTGCGGCTCCCCGCCGTGGTGCCCCCGCAGCCCCCCGTGCCCCGGGAGCTGGAGCTGCAGCGGCGCAGCACGGGAGACTTCGGCTTCTCGCTGCGCCGCACCACCCTGCTGGACCGGGCCGCCGACGGGCAGGTGTACCGGCGGGTGGTGCACTTTGCCGAGCCCGGCGCCGGCACCAAGGACCTGGGCCTGGGCCTGGTGCCGGGCGACCGGCTGGTCGAGATCAACGGGCGCAACGTGGAGAACAAGTCCCGGGACGAGATTGTGGAGATGATCCGGCAGTCGGGCGAGACCGTGCGCCTGAAGGTCCAGCCGATCCTGGAGCTGAGCGAGCTGAGCCGGTGCTGGCTGAGGGGCGGGGAAGGCCCCCACCAGGCAGCCTTTGACGTGAGTAGCCGCCCGGCCGGCGGGGCCACGGGGAGCCTCGCTTGGGGAGCCCTCGGAGCTCGGGGTCCCCCTTTGGAAAGGTGGGCCAGGGGCACTGACCCTGTTTGCCTGAGCAGTTCAGGCCAGGTGTTGTGGGGGCCGGTTGGCCGTGAGGATTCGTCCCCGTCGGGCTCGTTCCGTCCGCCTGCAAGCAACCCTCCGGGGTCACCAAGACCCTGGGTTGTGGATGTGACAGAACCCGGGACTCTGGGTTGATAGCGGGTTAGCGTAAGCCAGAGTTAACCCGGCCACTCCCCACGGCTGGGTGTGCGGCGAACGGGCAGGTGGCTCGGTGCGTGTTGCCTTCAGCCGGGTCCTTTCCGGCTGTACCCCAGCTGGGAACTGGGTGTCTGGTATGAACTGCATCGATAGCTCCTTGCTGGAAACAGAACAGCCGGGAAGTGCGGGCGCAGCACCCCAGAACTCCAGTGAGAATTGCAGGGACCCCCCAGCACGAGCTGGAGATGCAGTGACACGCTGGAAAGTCAATCAGGATTGAGAGAGTGGTAGGCGCAACGCAACGCAGCAATTTTGTGGTCCTGAGTAAATTAGCTTGTGCGAAGCGGTCAGGGGAGGCAGGCCGGGCCGTGTGCGAACTCTGGGGGACAGCAGAAGCGATCGAGCCGTTCTGGAGTGACCCACAAGCGACAGCGGCCGGGCCTCCGTTTTTGTTGGTCTGGGGGATGTCTGGATGTCGCTGCCCCATATGGGGGAATGAGGACGGGAAGGGTGGCGGAAGCGTAAAGATGGCACAGGCTTGCCAAGAAGTGGGATCTTTCTCAAAATGGGCCAAAACAAGAAGGGATCGGACATTGGGAACCATTTTTCTGGTTTGGCCAAGGATGGGGCCCCTCCACCCCCTCTTTTTGGGAAGAACCCGGGGTGTTAAATGAACCCTGCTTGTCGTGAAGCCCGAACTGAGTCGGCCCCATCTTTCAGGCCCCATGGAAAAGAGAGTTCCGGACTCTTCCCCTGCTCCCACGAAGTTTTCTAGGGAAGTTCAAACATCCCTGGAATATAGGCTGGTGCAGAGCACACGTTTATCCCGGAGAGAAGTCCTGTTGAAAATGCTCGCGTGCTTGGGACGGGACGCGGAGCTGGAGGCCGTGCTGGCTGTGACCTCCCCGCCCCCCCCCCCCGAATCAGCTGGCTGTGCGTGTCCTTGGCCTCCGTTTTGGCGTGTCTGTGGGTGGGGGCAGGGAGAAGAGAGCGGCTTTGTCCGGGCGCTGCAGCGTCCAGCTCCGGGTTGGCACTGGGTGCACGTGGGTGGGCCCGGCCTCGCCAGCGCGTTGCGCATTCCTCCGGGAGGGCTTCTCGCGCTCCCGGGCCAAACACGTTGCGTAATGACTGTGTCTGGGCTGCTTGCACGGATCCGCGCTCCTTTCCCTTCCCTTTGGAGGGGCTGCAAGAGAGGGGTTTGTCTGCCCCGGGGGCTTTTGGCAGGCTGGGGGCTTTGGTGCGCTGCCAGCAAAGCCAGCCGCTTCCTCCCTCCCGTTCCTTGCAGGAATAGAAGGATAATCGGGAACGGACGGGCAGAGCAGCCTTCCCCGACCTGTGCCCTCTCTTTGCCAGCAATGCCAATCTCATCATTCCCAGAATCCCGCCAACCCATTTTTTAATTTATTTAAAACTTTTCTGGACTGTCCCTCACTGAAGTCTTGGGACAGTTTCACGATGCAGCAATGCAGAATAAAACACAGCCCCCGTAAAAATTCGGGAGACGATGAACCCGACTTAAAACAGTCCGATCTTAAAGCATGGGGGAAATAAAAAGGTTTCAGCCCGGTGCCGAAAAGAATAAAGCGACGGCACCAGGCGAACCATTCTGGGGAGCGGATTGCACAGTCGGTGCCACCGCAGAGGAGGCCCTTCTCCAGGGAGCCGCCTCCTGCTCCTCCTCCAGGGCTGCCCCAGTCCAGTCCCGAGCAGGCGGCTTGCGGGGCCGCTTTTCCGGGCTGCCCAGGGGGGCGCCCACACCTCGATCGCGCCCCCCTTCCTCCCAGCGTCCCGGGCGCGGCTGGCACCCACTTCTTCTCCACGACTCCTGCCGTCGCGCAGGGATGATTCAAGCCGGCTGGAACAATACACAGAAATACAATACACGTCCGACCGTGCCAGGATACGGCATCGCCTGGGAAATCTGCCGCCGTGCGTAGCCTCTGCCCGTTGGGACGGCTTGACTCAAGCCGCTCGCGTCAAAGTGTTCTTTTTGTCCGGGGGGCCGGGGCAGCCAAGTTTGGCGTGGGCTCCTGCTGGCCTTGGCTCTCTCTCGAGAGAACGGCCCGTCCCGGCTTGTGCTCCCGTGTTCTCTCTCTCCTCTCGCTTTCTTGCTTGTGTGAGGCACGGAAAGTCAGTTGCAGCTGGTCCCTGTGATCGTGCAAAGCAGAAAAGGAAAGCGGAGCCGAGGCATCCGCGCTCTGACTTCTGCCCAAGAGCCAACTTGGTCTGGAGCCGAATAAACACCAGTTTAGGTACTTCTTGTTGCACAGAATCGCCGTAAGAAAATAATTCCATGCCCTCTGTCCCGCTTCTCGCTTGTCTTTACGGATGCTTATTTGGTTTTTCTGGACAGTACCTTTGAGGGGGTCTGCAGAGCAGAAAGACGGCTCCACATTTCACCAAGTAGTGAGTAAACTGCAAGCACTAGGATTCTGCCGAGCTTTCCGGCCCCCTGCACTTTTCTGCGATCGTGCCCCCCCCCCCGTGCAAAGTTTCCTTTCCACCGGCTGTGCCGACCGGAGATGATTGGTAATAATAATAATAAAAAAATATAATAAGTTGTAGTCCAGATAGGGGGGCAGCCGCTGCCAAGACGGAGGCAGCTCGAGAAAGAGGAGGCGTGTGGGGCTCAAGACCTGGGACGTGGGGGGGGCGTCTGCCCCCGAGCGGGTGGCTCGGCTCGGCTCGGCTCGGCTCGGCCCCTTCGCTGCGGCTCGTTGCTTTGCAGCCTGAGCTCGTGGGACTCTCTGCACGGTTTAAAAGCCTCGCGACCGAGCGGAGAAGGGAATGATCTGCAGGTTTCATGGCTGGACCCGGTTTCATCCGCCTGTCTCCAGGCCGCGTCGTCTCCGCTCGTTTTCGCTTCTGCATCCTCTGCCCTGCCTTTGAAGATCGTGCCAGAACAAAGCGGAGTCGCGGTGTGTGCTGTGAGAGGATGTGCCCCTGCCTCGCCCCCCCCCCCCCAGCTTTCAGGAACTGAAAACCTTGCTATGCAAAGCAGCTTTCAGGAACTGAAAACCTTGCTATGATCGGCACAGCTGCTTCTTGTGGCCAGCGGGCCCTGCTCCGTAATGCGTTCCTGCCTGAATTCCGTCCCTTTTGTGACCCATTTTGGGTTTTCCTTGATAAAAAGAGGGATGCCGCCTGAATATATCACATTTGATGTCTGTCCGTTTGGTGGAGGTGTGAGTCAGGGCAGGGCCGATGGATCGCGCCCCAGCCCGTGTCGAAACACACATGTCTGCCCTTGGCCGCTTTTGCTGCCGCCGCCGACAGACATCTGGGAAATCGTCCTCCCCATGGCCCCTGATTTTGTGGGCAGTTTGTGGTCACAGAATCGTAGAACAGTAGAGCTGGAAGGGGCCACGGACACCCCTAGCACACCCCTAAGGTGGTGGAAAAGCTGTTAGGGCTAGGAAAACGAGGTGTCCTGGCGTGATTCTGATGGCTGGAATGTCTTTAGAAGGGGCAGAAATGATGAGCTGCGCAGAAAAAGCTACTCCAGGAAGGGTTTTTCAGAATCGCCCTCTTACCAGGGGAAGTATACCCCTATATTAGGGTTAGGGTGAGCACCAGGGTAGGGTTAGGGTTAGGAAAAGGGGGTGTCCTGGCATGGTTTTGATGGTTGGAATGAGTGTAGAATGGGCAGAAATGCTGAGTTGCGCAGAAACAGCTACTCAGGGAAGGCCTTTTCAAAATGAAGGCCACCGGCTCCACCGCCTGCTCTTGCAGGACACCCCGCACACCACCCCACTTGGATGGCTGCCCAGTTTCGCCTCGGGCGCCGCCAGTGTGGGAGAGCCCCCGACCTCCCCAGGCCGCTCCGAGAGGCAGGAAGCTTTTCCGGATAGCTGCTCGGCAGAGGCCCGTGGGTTTGCTCCAGGGAGCCTGGTCCCAGCAGGGCCGGGAAGAGCGATTTTGCCACGCCGTGTGGCCCGTGGCACGCAAACTCGCCGCCCGGCCCTCGGGCTTGGCACTCGCAGGGGGGCCGGGCCGGGCCGGGCCCCCCAGCTCGTGCCGCTGGTCCCGAAGTCGGCTGCCGTGGGTGAGCTCAGCGCTCGAAGGCCCGTGGCTTGTGAGCCTCTCTGGCCAACAGCTCCGCCGAGGACGCGCATGCGCCAGCCGGGTGGTGTGGGGGGGGGCAGGCTGCCCCATGTGGGGGGCCCCGTCGCCTTCCGGCTGACCGAAGCCCCACACGGACCCGCGGGCAGCGAGTGCCCTTTTCCAGGCCGCCGGCCGCCTCCCTGTGCGCCGCTGCTGATTTTTCCGTCCTGCCGCTCTATCGACCGCCCCGGCAACGTGGCTCTCATCCGGAGCGCAAGCTGGCCGCGTGCTTGGCGCTGGACTCTGGGCGGGGGGAGGCTCGGTCTTCACTGCTGGGGGCGTTTCAAAATCCCCCTGCGCAGAGCCCCACAGTCCGGGCGGCAGCCTTCAGTCCCCCTTGCAGGGGGGGCTGTCGGTTCATTTATTCGGTTTAAAGCAGCCTTCTCCAGCCATGCACCTCTGGGGTGCGTTGGGCTGCGGCTCCCATCGTCCCCAGCCCACTCGGGATGGGGGATGATGGGAGCTGCAGTACAACAGGTCTGGAGGGTTGGAGGAGGAGGGTTTCAGTATCGTTTGCATGGGAGGTCAGCGAATCGCCGGTAGCAGCTGCTCAGGGTGCGACTGACGGTGCACGCGGCCCCTGGGGGTTCTCGGAGCCCCCCAACACTGGCCTGCAGCTCCCACCTGTCTTAGCGTGACGCATGCCGGGGGGGGAGACAGGCAGTGGCAGCCAGAGCAGCCGGGGGGCCACCCGCTCCCCCGTTGTCCCCATAACAGCTGCCGGAGAGGCGACGGACCACGGGTCCGGGGTTGGGGATTCCCAGGCCCCTTCTGGGGCCCGGTGGGCGGGAGAGGCCGGCCCCCGCCGCATGTCGGGCTTGGCGTCGCCTGCCCCCACCTCTGTCCGCCTGCGCCGTCTTTCGCGGATGCCGAGCAGCGAGCCGGCGCTCCTTCGGCAGCTTTCCACCTCCTGGCCACGGGCTCGGACACGTTGCCCGGGTCGGAAGCCGCGAGGACGCCGGGGGGGCAGCTCCGGGGACGTGGGCTGCGGGGAAGGGGCAGGTCCAGCTCCCGGCCCACCGTCGCTGGGCACTTCTCGGCCCGCTTCCCGTTCCCAGCTGTGTGTGGCCCGGTCGGTGCTTGCGCGGGAATGGGGCAGCCCTCCAGCCCTGGGTGGTGGCGTTCCCACGGCAAGCGAAACATGGGAGGAGGAGGAGGCGGAGGCGGAGGCGGAGGCGATCACGGCCAGCGTTGCAGCCACATCTCACACGCCCGCTACAGAACTGTGCCCCAGAAGCCAGGCCAGGCTGTTGCGCATGCCAGGCCCCTCCGGAAGCCGCTTCCAAACCTTGGTGCGTCCAGCATCCTGCCGGTGTTCATGGGGGTTCCCGATGGGACCGGCGTGGGGCGGAGGGGGAGGGCAGGCAGGCCGGGTGGCCGAGTGGCGGCTTTTCGCCTCCCCCACCGCGCGGGGCTTGGCTCGCCCTCCTTCCCGGGCTGCATCTCGGCGCTATCCAATAAAGGGATCAGCCGGCTGCGGGCCGAGTCAGCCATGCCGGCCGCCCTGCTCCCTCCCGCCTGAGGGGCCCCGCCTCGGATCTGCGTCCCACCGCTCAGGCCCGGCTCTGCTCCGTGCCTGCAGAGGATTTGGGAGCCCGCGAAGACCTGGGCGGCTCCCCCCAGAGGTTGGCCTGCTGCTGCTGAAAGCGGCACTGATAGCCGCCGGAGAAATCCCCCACTTCCCGGGAATGTGGCTGGAAAAACCCAGCATCCTGCCTCAGTGTTTTCCCTCGTCCCTGCATGTATGTGCTTCGGCTCCCTCTTCCCCATCCCCTTCGAAGAGAGAGCGAGCATTCAGGGAAGGGGCTTGTCTGAGGACCCCGCTCGCCGGCAAGTGTGGGGACTGGCCCCCGGGCCCTTAGAGCCGTGGGCTGAGCACGATTTGGGGGGGTCCCCTTGCCTTCCTCCGGAGCCAGCGAGGTTTGCCTTTCGGCCTGTTTGCTTCGACGGGCGTCACAAATGCTTTCGGCCTGTTTGCTTCGACGGGCGTCACAAATGCTTTCGGCCTGTTTGCTTCGACTGCCTCGCCTTGACCACAAATGCCGCACCCCTTGGCCTGGTCCCGTTGGCTCACGGGGCAGGTCCCGGCCCCAAAGAGCTTACAGTGTAGGATCCGACACAGCTGAAGCAACAGAGCAAGGGGAGGCGGAGGCACCGGGCGCAGCGGGACGGTCGTGCGCACTGTTGCGGTTATGCGCGCTTAAGCGTGTCGCTTGCCGGGGCGCTGCGGCCTGTGAGCGCCCGTTTTCTGGGCCCAGCGTCTCCCTCGCTCGCCGGCCAGGGTTTTGGGAGCGTCCCGGGCCGTCCCTGGTGCTCGGGGAGGGTGAATATTTTGGCTGGGACTTCACAGCGGCAGGAAGCGGCCTCCGGGCTCAGACGGAAAACCCCCCCGCCCACTCTGGGGGGAGCGGCCGGGGAATCTGCTGGCAGGGCAGGCGGCCCCCCGCGGCTGGTGCGCCAGACGGCTGCAGGGGGCCTGCGTGGAAAGAACCAGATGCTCGCGCCTCGGCGGGGCGGCCGAGGGGGCTGCGCTCGCTCGCTCCAGCCGGCCTCGGGTCCCTCTGGCCTCGGGACTCGGGGAGGGCCGGAGCCAGTGGGGCTGGGGAGCCGTGGGGTCCGGGGGTCGGGAATCTGTCCCCAGGAAGTCTGCCCGGGTCTGATTTCTGCCCCGTTGGAAGAACCTGTGCCGGGGAGCGCCGGCACCTGAGAAGGGACGGGAGAGCGGAGTCATTTGACGGAGGAGGGGGCCAGTGCAGGGTCCCCCTTCCCAGTGGGGAAGGCTGGGGTGCCCTTGGCGTCGTGGCAGAGAGCCCCGGAGGGGCCACCTGGGTGACGTTGGGCCAGGCACCAATGCTCGACGCAGCTTGCTTCGCAGGGCTGTTGTGGGGATCGCGAGCTGGGCGAGGAGGAGGAGGTGGGCCGCCATTCTGAGTTCATTATACAAAAAAAGCGGGATATAAATTTAGGAAAACAAGGGGAGGCGTGTGCTCCCCTTTTCTGGAAGGCGAGTCATCAGAACTCCTTTGCGCAATGGCCTCTGAGATGTGCTGCCGCAAGATTTATGGATTTAAGTTAGAGTACATCTGTACGGCTTCCTGCTTTACCAGTCTCAGGGTGGTTTAGAGCCAATGGTAAAACGTGACACCGTTGCAAAAGCACAATAGCGACAGGGTAGGCGCCTCCCATGTGCCTCGATAGCATTAAAAAGGATTAGCTAAATCCACAAAGGAGAGGCCCGTGTGGCCGCTCAAAGGAGCCAGCGCCCAGGGGGGCAGCGGCACGAGGCCCGGGCTGCTCCCTCTGGGCTTCCCAGAGGCTGTCCCCTGCCGGAAGCAGAGCACAGGGCCAGCAGGGTCTGCCCCAGCAGCCGGGCTCTTCCGGGATGCCCGGTGTGGGGATGGGGGGCACTTTGACCGTTCGCACGGAGAGCAAAGGCAGCGTGTCCGGCGGAAAAGCGGCGCTCCTTCCCGCCCGCCTTCCTGCCCTGGGGAAGAGCTGCGCTGCGGCGGGCCCTGGCAGAGGCTTGTCCACGCCGGGGATCATCTGCCCGGGCCTTTTGCGGCCCATGGGCGGCAGGCCGTGGGCGGCTCCGTTATCTGTGCGCCTGCGCGTTGGGCGGAAATCAATCCGCTGCCTCGGCCGACCTCGCCGGCGGAAACCGGCCGAGCCGCTTGGCACGCAGTGCTGTTGCCCCGGTGCCGAGATGGCGGTCGGAGGCGCTGATCCCAGCCTGCTGGGCTGCCCCGGAGGCTCAGGCTGTGCTGGGGAGTGTGGTCCTCCGTGTCCCCAGGTTAGACTCTCCCGGGCGCATCGCAAAGGGGCTCCCCCCACAGGCTGCCGAGCGGCCGCCGTGCCCCACAGAGGCCCCGTGCCAGGGCTGCCCCGGCTGCAGGCTGCCTGGAGAAAGCGAAGGGCTTTGAATGCGCGCCCCCGGCCCCGAGGAGAGCTGAGGAAGGGGCTATCCAGGGCCACTCCTCTGTGGGACGAGTCCCTGCTCTCGCCCGGGCTGAGCGGCTCTTCCGGGGCCCCGAGGCTGCCAGCCGCACTGCGGGCGGGCGCCTCCCTGCTCTGCAAGGTGGGGTGCCCCACCGGGGAGGCATCTTCGGGAAAAGTGGGGTGCTGCGGCGTCTCGTGGGGGCCCCCCTGGCCGGGGCCTGCCCGCCCGCCCGCGCCAAGCCCTTCCTGCAGACGCTGCCCCACGCCGGCACCGTCCCCGTCGGATCTCCACGCGCAGCCCCCCTTCCCCAGAGGCCGCCGGGGAGCGGCTCCGCAGCAGGGCAGGAAGCAGGAGGCCGCCCGCCGCTCGGATCCTGCCACGTGCGATTTCCGCTGCAGAGCAACGTCCTCGGGCTGGAATGTGGGACAAACAGGAAAGCCGGGCGAGGGCGATGGGGGCCGGGGTGGCCTCCCGCCCCATCTCTTGCCGCCTCCTGCTCCCTGGTGGCTCTCCGGGGCTTCGGAAGCGATTGTGCTCCGGAGGGCAAAGCCGAGGCTAGGCGCAACGGGGAAAGGAGGTTGCAGGGAAGCAGATGAGAGGAGGAGGAGGCGGAAAAAGGTGGGTTCCTTACGCCAGGGCCGGGTGGCCTGGGGGCCACGCAGCCTGGAGGAGTCCTCTTTTAACCCTTCGCAGCAGCCTTCTCTCACTGCCCCGACTCCTCGCCTCTCTGCTTTCTTGGCGTCCCGCTCGTGGTCTCCCGGTGCCTGTTCACAGGAGGGGACCCTCGTCTTCCCCCCAGGGCCTCAGGACTGCACCTTTTGGCCAAGGGGGGGGGTGCTGGGCTAAGAGGACCTTCTCCAACCTGGTGCTCTCCACAGGTCTTGGGCTGTGCCTTGGAACGCAGCTGGGAGCCGCTTGTGGAAGGCTGGCTGGAGGAGGGGGGCTTTGGGCCTGTTAAGGCAGCCCTAATTCTGGGCTGCGGCTTGAACCCGGCCTGCCTACTCTCAGCCCAGCTCCCCGCCTGCCTGGTCCAACGAGTGCGGAGGGCGGGCCATGCTCCGTGGCTCTCGGAGCCGGCGTGCGAAAGCAGCAGTGGCGCCAGCCCGGCTTTTCCCGGTGCATCCTTTGGAAAGCCGCCCGGAGATGTTTAGCATTGGGACGGCACAGAAGAGCTTTCGATAGATAGATAGATAGATAGATAGATAGATAGATAGATAGAACGAAGGGATGCTGAGGCAGAATCCGGGCCTTGACAAGAGAGCAGAGAAGCCCCGTGGGACCACCCGTGAGCCCCTCTGCCGGCGCGCCCCACGGATGCCCTGGCAGGTCGGGGGGCTCACTGTGCCGCCTGGTGGCAGGGCTGTTCTTGCTCCAGGCCTGCTTGACGGCTTCCCGCGTTCCCGCTTCTGGCCAGCAGGTGGCAGCAGCCGCACGGAGCGGGTTGGCTCTTCTGCTCCGAGGACGCTGGACCCGCCTTCCCCAACCCGGTGCCCTTCTGATGTATTGGGCTACAGTTCCCATGATCCCCAGAAAAGTTGCTGGGGGTCCTGGGAGTTGCAGTCCAAGACGCCGGCCGGGCACCCTGTTGGGGAAACCTGCTCAGGGTGGGGGGTCTGTTATTCCCATTCTGCAACCTGCCACGAAGCCTCGGGGTCATTGCCCCTCTCAGCGCCGTTTCACCCACACAAGTCCGTCCTTTGGCGAAGTCCTTGATTCGATTCCCTTCCTCCGTCGACAAAATCTCCGGACCGCCCTTCCACCCACAGCTCCTAGGAGCACTTACGAGAATGAATTAAAATACCATGCAAACGGCAGAAGGGCAGATCCTAAAACAGGGCCAGCAGGAGCGGAAAAGAAGCAAAAGAGGTTGCGTTAAACATGCCACATATCACAGTCAGCTTGGATGTACCTGAAATAATCCCACATTTTCCCGGTATTTGTCTTGGCCTCTGTTTTTGTCCTTCGAGTCGTCGTCGTCGCGATCGCAAGGAGCGGGTGATCTTTGCCATCTTCCCTCGTTGCATGGGTGATGCAGTCATATTAAATTGTGTTTCACAGGCTGTTGGAGCTGATGGGATGCCACACCGCCGGCGTCATTCCGCCCGTGTGTGCAAAGCAGCCGACTAAAAGCGATTTGCAGGTTTCATTACCGAGAATGACTGCTTTAGAGCTCAGCTCCCGTCGTCCTGCCCAGAGAGGCTGCTGAGAGAATATAGTAATTGAGCATGAGCATCTCGCGCATCGTTTTGACTAGAATTTGCTCCGTATGCACGTCCTGGAGCCGAATGCAGACCGTGGTGCATGTCTGTGCTGCTTTTGTAATCAGAACATGCTCAGGAAAAGGAAGGCATGAACCCACAGGGGCAAGGTGCGTGCATTTACATGTACCCAGGTGATGCGTCTTTGGGAACACGCCTGTGCAGCCACGCGTGATGTTTTGTGTGGAGAGAGAAGCAGTGCTCACAGCCGTGTGACTGGCCGGCCTTCCCATGCGGCTCTGGATGCGCCGCCGCGGCATCTGGATGCGAGAGCGCCCCCTCTTTCGGTGCAGCGGCCGGGAGCGGAGAGGTGGGGCTCGGTGCCGCCCCCTCACCGCCCCTGTCCTGAGCTGCGCCTCCCGCGCCCCAGGCCTGGCCCCCCGCCGGCACCCGTGCGCCTATTTCTGGAACATTCCTGTCAGCAGCTGGCCTGCGGAGCAGAGCTTCTGGGGCACGGGCAGAGCCGCGGCTCCCACCTCCTCCTGGGCGAAGGGGGCTGGCGGTCCTGCTCCCCCGGGGAGCGTCTCCGTACGCGCAAGCAGGGCTCAGCCTGGCCCAAAATACTGCGCGCGGGGCAGCTTGCCGTGCCCGGATTTTCCTCCCGGCGCCTCGCAGGAGGCCCCCGAAGGGCTTCTCCCGCGCGGCTGAGGCTGGGGAAGGCCTCCACGCAGCGGCTGTGGGCTCGCTTCCGCCCGAGGGGCACTGGCCGCCCCCTCCAGGGCTCTAGCCGGGATCGGGCGAGTGGATCGAGGCGAAGGCTATCGATGCAGCGGGTCCTTCGCTTCTGTGGCTTCCCGGGCGTCTGGCCGGTGTGTGAGCAGAGGCCGGGCTAGTCGGCCCAGCCTGGCTCTAGCCCAGCACAGCTCTTCTCTCACTCTGGTGCTTCCCGCGGGGCTGGTCGGGGTCCCGCGTTCCCCCAGGGGTCCCACGGAAGCTCTGAAATGGCCGCCAGCTCCCGCCCCCGTCTGCCCCCAGAGGCAGCAGGGCTTCGTTAGGCCTCGGCTGCCGTGTCTGCTCTCCAGCGATTTGCCTTGCCCGCGCGGAACGTCTCCGGGAATGAGGGCGGCCCCCTCTTTCCAGGGCTAGCGCTGCCACGTGGCTCCCCGCTTTGGACGGGGTCTCCCGTCTGCAGGGTCCCGTCCGCCGCGCCACGGCTGAGGAGCGCTCTCTGCGCCCCGTGGGGCTGCCCAGCTGGGTGTGAGCCGGGCCCCGGGGTGGCCGCTGTCCGTCAGCATGCCCAGAGGTGCGGACTGGCGCCTTTCACCAGGCGCCGGTCTCCTCCGAAATGCTCCTTTTCCCGGGAAAGCTGTGGCGTGGGTTGCTCTGCTCGGGGCCAGCCGTGCGATCTGCCGTGCGGCTTTCTCCGGGGAGCCGCGGTGCTGTTCAATTTTGAGTGGGAAGGGAGGCCGGAGATCACCCAGTCCAGGCGCCTCCTCCAAGACGGAATATGTCACACGGTTAAAGCAGCTGCGCCTCCTTCTCTTGGCAACTGCTCAGGAGTAGATCCCGCTCTGAAGACACCCGAGTGAGTAAGAATGTTCTTTGCGAAAGCTGCTCTCATCCTCCATCAGCAGCGGGGCACATGCAAAGTGCCATCTTGCAGTGACTCAGCGGGGCACGTGCAAAGTGCCATCCTCTTGCAGTGACTCAGCGGGGCACATGCAAAGTGCCATCCTCTTGCAGTGACTCAGCGGGGCACATGCAAAGTGCCATCTTGCACGGACTCAGCGGGGCACATGCAAAGTGCCATCCTCTTGCAGGGACTCAGCGGGGCACGCGCAGAGTGCCCTCCTTTCTTGAGGACTCAGCAGGGTGCAAATGCTCCCTGGCCAGGAGGCCGGGAGATGCAAAGAGGCAGCAGCCGCCGCCGCTCTGAAATACCAAGCCCGTGACCGGCCCTGCGCCCGGGGCCCGGTGCCTCCCCCGAATCCCTGGGGGCACTCGGTGGCTCCTCCGGAAGCCGGCCCCCGCGGCAGCCTCCCGGGCACACGGGCTCCGGGGCCAGTCCGGCGGGCACGGGGCTGCGAGCAGGTTGGCTTCCTGTGGTGCAGAAGCGCCAACGGTTCGGCTGCCAGACACCCACATCACTTCCTCCCCTCCCGGCAGCCGCCCTCCCCGCCCCCGGCCAGTGTGGCTTTCCCCTCGAGCAGCGGGCACCGCTCTGCCTGCGCAAGGCTGAGGGGCAGCTGGGAGCAGCCCCCCCCGCCCGTCTCACATTCCCGGCTATTTTTAGGCGGCCGCGGCGGCTCAGCTGTCCTCTGCCTCTGGCCGCCGCGGGGAAGTGGCCCTTGGCTCACCCATCGCCTTTCACTCGCTCTTTCTCCAACGGAAGCCCAGCCGGGGCACCCGTGCCGCCGCGGCCTCCCCCAGCGCTCGGTAAGGCCGCCGTTCTCCCCCAGGCGGGCTTCGCCAAGGGGGCGGCAGCTGGGGGGGTGGAGGCAGGGCCGGGCCGGGGGCCGCGTCCTTCGGCCCTCCAAGCGGGGAGGAGCTCGTGGCTTCCCGGCGGGACCCTCCCCGCTCGTCGCCGGGGCAGCTTTGCCGAAGTTTTCCTGCCGCCGGTTTGCGGGGACGGATCGGTTGCCTTCCGGCCACAAGGTCAGCCGAGCCTGGGTGGGGGGAGGCGTGTGGGGCCCCTTCCCCACCTGGCCGGTGCTTCCGGGAGGCGCTTGCTGGAGGTGGGCAGCTAACCCGATCCCTTTTCTCTCCCGCGCTGGGGGTCTCCGGGGAAGACCTGGCGCCCGCAGGGCTGGGGTGCTGCTGAAGACCCAGGGTGCGCCCCTCCCTGGACAGAAGAAGGCCTGCTGGGGCTGGGAGGGGGCGAGGCTGCTGCCCGGCCTTCCTTGTGGGGAGCGAGCGGGGGGCCCCGGGTCTCAGCCGGGGAAGGAACCGGGTGCCTGCTGCCCTCAGTGGCCACGCTGTGTTGCGGGCTCGGTGCTTGGGCCCGGCAGAGGGGCCCCTCCATTCTGTTTGAGCACAGAAGCCAAGCTTCTAGTCCTTAGGGGCTGTGGAGAGACATGCGCAAACAGGAAGGTGAGAGGGTCTGGTGGAATCGGCCGCTTCGTCACCCTGGGCGAGCGCCAGGGGCGGCCGGGAGTGAGGATAGCAGCTGCCTTGCTCATCCACCCATTTCAGCGCCGGCCGGGCGAGCTGCTCGGGCCGAGTGAATGCCGCACGGAGTCACGGCCTCAGAATAGCCGTGGAGGCGGATAGGCTCTCCCGTCGGGGGCACTGCGCCTTCCTGGCTCTGTAGCCGCCTGGCCGGGCACGCTCCCGGAGGCGGCCGCTCAGAGCGAGGGCCTTCATCCACGGCCTTCCGTCCCGCCGGGCTCCGCCGAACCCGGGTCGGCGCTGGAACCTGTGGATGCCGCCCTGGGCCGCCCTGCGTGTCTCCAGTCGAGAGCGTATGCAAGCCCTCGCAAGCGGTCGGGCGTCCTCCCCGATCCGGTGACCTGCAGGCGGACTACAGCGCCCAGCACCCCCAGCCGGCCCCGAGTCAGACGCCCCCGTCGGAGAGCCAAATCCCCGGCTGCGCAAAGGCGCCGGCGGAGACGCGGTTTGGGGCCACGGTGGCGGTTCACCCCGGGGGGGGGGCGATTGTGGGGTGTGCGCGCCATTCAGCGCTGGCCCTCCCCACGCGCCCCTGGGGCCGGGCGGGTGCGGGGGCCTGTGCAGCTCCTCCGGCTTGGGCTCTGGCTCGGAGCTTTTGCTCCTCGCGTGGAAACCGGAGCTGTTTCGGGGGTCACACCTGGTGTGATGGCCGAGGGACCTGGCGCACCCCTGGGGACGTTTACACGCACCCGTCCTTTGGGCCGCGCGGAGGCCGCTGCCGCCTGTGTCCTGTGCTCCCGTCGGTGAAGCGGCAAGGAGATTGCCACGGGGGCCGCTGGCCAGGGCTGGTCCTCCGTGCGGGAGCTTCGCCCACCCCTGCGTGTGGCGTCCGGCCGCGTTTCTCGGCATGCGCACCCCACAGGCGGCTCAGAGGGTGGCAGCTGGGGGAAGGGCCTTTTCCGTGGTGGCTCCCATCCCCAGAACAAGCTCCCTGCAGTGGCCCAACTGGCACCGGCTTTGCCGTCTTGTTGGCACCAGGCCATGGCAGCCCTCCGTGCAGAGGCCTTGAAGCTCTCCCTGATTATCCGGGGGCCCAAGGGGCTTATCCTGCGCGTCTCCTCCTTGCTGGGCCCTTTTGATTTATGGCGTTTAGAGTGGTTTTAAATGAGTTTTCGATTCTTCTTAACATCCTTGGGGTTGTGTTATTTGTATTCTATTTCATTGTTCTGTTTTGCACGTTTCATGTTCCTGTTTTGATGTTATTTGTATTCTGTTTCGTTGTTTTGGCTTGCACATTGTAAACGGCCGGGGAGGTTTGGCTCCCGGGCGGTCGAGCAAAGCAGTCCACGGGCACAACACCAACAGCCGCCCCTAAGTCTGAAGCCCCGTTAAAGCAAAGATGGCTTCCCCCACAGTGCACTTCAGCGCACTCGAGGGTTCTCCAACTAACTCCCAGCGCGCTAAAGATGCCGCCCGGGAGGGTGCTGGGCGGGAAGAGAATGGCAGGCCGCCGTGGGCCCTTAATTAAAGGCTGCGGAGCTCAAAGGGCGGAGCCGAGGCCGCCACAAGCCGACTGGCGGCCTTTGCCCGGGGAGGTGCCCTCAGAGGGGCTGAAGTCACCGCCCCCCCCCCCCGGCTGTCAGCCCCCTCGGCCTCGCAGGGTCCGTGCGGCAAGTGCCACCGAGGCACGTTCGACAGGCTGCGGGAGGGGAAACCACAGACTCAGAGGGCAGGAAGCGCTTTGGGTTCGAGCCTTGCCTTGCAGCGGGGAGGGTGTCCGCCCCGCTGAGAGCCGCTGGATGCCGGCCCTCGGCGTCCTCCCCTCGGCTGGCTCTGTCGGCAGCCGTGGGCCTCCGGCAAGAGGCCCGGCCCGGCCGGCCTCGCCACCTGCCGCCGTAACTTCCTCTCTCCCCCCTTTCTCCTCCTAGCCGGGGCTGCAGCCGCCCGACTCCGCACGGCCCGGCCATGGCCTTCTCATCGCGATTTGCATTCTGGGAGCAGAAGGGAAGTCTCTGCCGCCTGCATCTTGCCCCCCAGTTTCCCCGCACGGCACTTGGGCACTGGCGCATGTGCACGGGGCCGGCTCTCACCCGGTTGCGGCTGGGGGGAGCTGGCCCGGGGGAGACCCGGGGGGAGGGCCGGGGGCGAAGTCCCGGGCGCTGGCCGGCGCGGACGGGGCCGCTTCCTCCCAGCCCTCTGCACAGTGTGGAGTGACTCACCTGCGGGAGAACTCGCTTACTAACCTGCCACTCAGCAGCGCGGCCGCGCGGTCCCTGGGGGGCTCCTGGGGGGCAGAGGGTGCGTCCCCGGGAGAAGCGGGAGGTGGCCGGTGGGGGCCGCCCGGGGCTCGAGCGCCGCCAGGGCAAGGAGCGCAGGAGCCGGGCCTGGAGCAGGATTCCCCTGGGAGCCGGTGGGCCGGCGAGGCAGCCGAGGCTCTTCCGGCGCTGGGGGGCCGTGACACAGAGGGCAGTCCGACCCAAGAGCGGAAGGGCCTGGGCGGCCCCTCGCGGGACCCGCCGGTGGGTGGCCTCGGATCCCCGCGGGGACAAGGGCGCCCCACCGCCCAGTCGCGCCCCGAGAGCGGCCCCACCGGGGGTTGCGGGGGCACCCGAACCCCGTCCTGCTGGAATGCTCAGGCGCGCGTGTGTGCATGTGTGTGGGGGTGTGCGCACGCGCAGCAGTGTTCCCGCAGCACATGGGCTGCGCAAACGAAGCGTCGCCTCTCCTCTCCTCTCTTTACCTTCCCAGGTTAAGGACGAAGACAAAGCCTTGGGGGGCAGAAAGGACGAGAAGGAGGACGGGGCTGTAAGTCGCCTCGGGGCTGAGCGCGGCTTTTCCCGGGGCTGAGTTCGTGCACAGCGGGAGGCTTGCGGGCGGACTCTGTGGGCTCGTGTGCCGCCCGGGGGGTCTTTTGGTGGCCGGGCAGCTCGCCGGCCCATCGCTCGCGGGACCGTCGGGGTCCTGGAACCGTGGGCACGAAGGGGGATTCCTTGCAGCTCCTACACTGGAACCCAGAGCAGAGTTGTGTTGCCCCCCCAGGCCACTGAGGGGCTGGAAAAGGAGGGCAGGAGGGGCCGGGCCTGGGGGGGCAGGCGGGAGGGGGCAGAGGAAAGCAGTGGGGAGAGCGCTGGCACGAGCGGTCCCGGGCCGTGCCCCGAGTGGCGTGTCGGGCCAGATAGGGGTTGAGCTGCCGGTCTTGGGAGCCACGCGCCAGCCGGGTAAATTTAGACCCGGGACTTGCGGGGGGGGGGGGGGATTCCTCCCGTTATCGCTTGCGTGTTTTGCAAGTCTAAGGTCTCCTCTCCACCCCACACTGCCATTCGGGGCTTGCTGGGTAGCCGGAGACGGTGCGCCTGTCCGGATGAAAAGAGAGGCAGAAGGGAGGGAGGGTGGAAGGAAGGAAGGAAGGAAGGATGCTCTGTACGCATACAACTTCCTCACGGGAGGCTGGCACCGCTCCTGCCCCGATACAAAATATCCCCGCAGGCGAGAGTTGCCCCGGGCCTCATTGGGCTTCCCCGGAGGCGCAGCCTGTGATTCCAGCCCCGGCTTTCCAAGCCGCTCCCAGCGCTCGGCCGGAGGGGCCTGCCAGTGTTGGGGGGGGGCGCGTGTGTTGCCTCCCCACCTCTGCCGGGCCGGCTGCATGGCGCAGGCCGGAAAGCGATCGCCATGGGAAGATGCCCCCGATGAGCCGTGCCCTAGATCCGTGGGAACCGATCCGCCGTGAACAAAGCCGCTAGCCACCGGCTTCTCGGGGAGGGCAGGCCCCCTGCCCCCAGGGCTCCTCGGGTCCCAGCGCTGGCCGCAGCCTCCCGTTTCCTTTTGTCCGGACCCCCAGGGGGCAGCGTCAGCCCGGCTCCAGGCTCTGCTTTCAGGGCATGCCTGGAGCGCATCACTTGGGGGGCACGGGGGGAGGAGGTTGTTCTCGGGCCTGTGCCCGCGGGCGGATGCCCCCCCCCCCGCTCCCCGTAGCCATGCCAGCCCCAGGCTCGCTTTGGGGCCTCCTTTGTAGTCCCTCTGGCACAACGGTTCCCCCTTTGAAGACGTCCCGGGCCTTCCTTTCCTCTCCCCTGGGGGCTTCAGCAGGGGGCGCGAGGCGGGGGTGGGCCCACGCGAGTCTCAGGGGTCTGTCCACGGGCCCTGCGCCCCAGAGCGTTCGCTGCCCCCCCGTGCCCACGGCCAGTGCCCCGGGCCTGTCTGGCTCACCCCACCCCTCCGGGAAGTGCGCAGCATCGCCCGGCCCCCCACAGGCCCGGCAGCCAGCGAGGGGCCCTCCTGCACCGGCTGGCAGCGGCTGCTCGCCGTGGGGGCGCGGGCCGAGGCGGGAGGCCCCACGGGAGGGGATGTGGCCGCCCGCACCTGTGGGGGCCCCGGCTGGCCCCGCGCCCCCGGTAACGCCTCCCTCCGTCTGCCTGCAGCCGGCCGCCCCGAGCCCAGCCAAGGAGGAGTCCCCCAAGGGCCCCGGAAGAGCGAAGAGCCTGGAGCCACTGCTCAACGGGGCCCTGCACGGCCCGGGGGGGGCCCTGGGGGACGGCCCCCCGGCGCCGCCCTGTGACGATGTGCAGGGCCTGTCCCGGAAGCGCGTGGTGCGTGTCGTGCGCAAGGTGGTGTGCAAGGTGCTCCCTGGCGAGGAGCCTGGGGGCGCCGTGTCCCCCGAGCTGAGCGGCCCGCCGGGGGCCCCCCCGACGGCGCCCCCCCGCGTGCTGTCGCCACCCCCGCCGCCCCCGTCCTCGCTCAAGCCGGAGCCCCGGGAGGCGGCCCCCAAGGACGACCTCTCCGCGGGGCTGCGCAGCCTGATGTTGCGGGCCAAGGCGAAGGAGCGCCGGCCCCGCTCCCGGCTCCTCGAGAGGAGGGAGGCGGCGAAGTCCCCCGAGGCCCCGAAAGCCCCCCCTGCCGCCCAGGGGCCGCCTGTGGATGGCACGGGAGCGCTGACCCCCACGGCCCCACCTGCGAAGCCGGCAGGGCCCCCGGCGCGAGCCGAAGACCAGGTAGTGACGCTCGGCCCCGGCCTGGGGGCGCATCCGGGGCACGCATGGCTTGGCGCACCGCCCGGGAAGGGGGGCAGACCGGCATGGCGACGGCAGCACCCCCTGCACCCTCCTCCCCCAGTCTCGCGGCATGATGAACTCCCCCACAGTTTCCCCGCCTGGCCTCGGCCCCGCAAGCCCTGAGGAGGGCCCCGCATCTGCCTCTGGTTTGGTTTTGCCCGAATGCTAACGGTGTGCCGTGTGAGCGCGCGGTTAACTTAGTGTGGACGTGGACAGCCCATGGCGAGCCGAGCCGGTGGGCCAGCCAAGCACGTGCCGCCGTGTCCGTCTCTCTGGCCCCGTCCCGGCCGCTCTGGCGTGGGCAGCAGGAAGCCCCTCCTGGTGGGGACCCGTCCAGGCGGCCTCGGCTGCGGGCAGCAGAGAACGGAAATAATCATCGGGGTGACGGTGATGGAGCCCCCCGGCGTGCTCCGAGGTGGCGCCAGGTGGGGCTAGCCAGGCTGAGCCCGCGAGGCACCTGGCTCCGCAGCATGATGCCTGTCTCCCCCCGGGCCTGAGCCCTGTCCAGCGGCGGGCACAGCCTTGGGGCTTGGCGTGTGTGTGTGGCGTGCCTTGCTGGGGGTCACAAGCCGCACGTGACCCCTCCTGCTTGACTCTCCCAAGGAGAAGCCCCCGCCGTCAAAGCCCGCGGAGAAGCCATCGCCTTCCGGAGAGGCCCCCGTCCGTCAGGTGTGTCCCGCGGGTGAAGCTTCGCTTTCTCGGCGCCGTGTCGGCTCGGAGCCTGGGGCGCAGGCTGGGAACGGTGCCCCGTGCCCGGAGGGCGCCTTGCTGAGACGCCGGTGGCTCAGCCGGCTGCGGGGACTCGTTTCCACTCCTGGGCCGGCGGGGGTTGTGGCTCCGTGCAGGCCGTCCGCACACGAGGCTGCGTTTTGCTCGGAGGGTCTGTGGGGCCACAGTCCCCGCGGGGGGGGGAGGCGTTCTTGGCTTCCCTCCCGCCTGGCGGAATTGCTGCAGAGTCCCTGGCAGGGCAGCGCCGGAGGGGAAGCATGCGCTGCCCAGAGCAAGCTTTCGTCCCCGAAAAAGCCGCCCCGTGGGGGCACCTGGGCTGGCTTGGCACGGTCCCCAACCCGCCTGCGGGCGGCTTCCTTCCGCGTTTGTCCAGCTCAGTCCTTGTCACACTTCTGGCTCCAGAGCAGTTGACGCGTGCAGTCGGCGATAATTCTAATGATAACCTAGAGGTTACATGGTTATTTTAAACATTTCGCACACCTTAAACCCACCCACCCACCCAGGAAGGCACTGCCGTTCCCCTCCTGCAGTGGGCAAGGAAGGTGCGCGGCCCAAATTCCCGTTCTCCGAGAGAGAAAGAGGCGTCCTTTCCGTTCTCTGTGCGCCCCTGGGACTTTCACACTGGGGTGCTGTGCGTGAACTGAAACTGGTCTCAAACCGTTCACACCTGGGGCCTGTGTTTCCTGACATTTCTTGGCACTTTGGCGTATTTTAACTCAAGAAATCGGGAAAGTGGGAAGGGGGGAGTTGCTGGGCGCCTCCATGTTGGGGGAATGTGGTTCCCCCAGCTGTGCTGGCCTGGGGGGTGCCGGGAGAAGCCGCCCTCAGCACCTGGATTGATGAAGCGGCTCTCCTTGGCCAGCGCCTGGATCAGGCGAAATCTCCAAAAACGTGTCCCGAAGCGCTTGGAGGCACTTTTCCCTGCATCAAATCCTAAGAGCGTTGTTTGTTTTAGTAATCCCAGGAGTAGATATTTGATTCTGTCCTCACTTAACAGTCACCGCTGTTGAATCTCGGATTTGAGGCATTTGCAAACATTGAGGGTGGGTGTCGCCATCTCACCTGAAAACAGTTAAACCCTTCCAAAATGTACCGCTCTCTTGTCGAGAGACAAATCCGCCAGCCGCAGGGGGTGCGGATAAGAGCGCCTCTCCCAGATTTATCCCCTGAGCGTGTCTGTAGACCCTCGTTAGCCTGTCGTGATTAAGTTGCATTATCGGGCTCTCCGGATCCCAGTCTTGTGGCCGCTTGGGCGTCCCCGGCTGGTGTGTGCCTTTGCGCCAGCGGCGTGTGAGCCGGCCCGGCCCGGCCCGGAGGGGCCCCGGGTTGGGGGAGGCCTCCGCGCGCCTGGGGGGCCCTCCCTCGGCCGTGCCTTTCTCCGCCCGAGGCTGGCACCACGAATGATCCCCGGTGCACTCGACGGATCCCGGCCAGGTCCGGGACGCGGTCCCACAGGAACGACGGTTTTGGCCTGGCTTTGCAGTTGCGCTGGCGTTGCGCATCATTGCTCCCTGCCCAGGGCCCTTCTCACTGCTCGGGCGGGAGGGGGCCAGCAGGGCCCCTGGGCCCCGGTTACGACGCAGCCCCTCCCCGGTCCTCCCACGCCGCCGCCTTTCCGGACAGCGGGTCGGGCCCGGCGGGGGGACTGGGGAGGCATGCCCGTTGCCTGCGGAAGGAGTTCCCGGGGGCCTTCCGCCTCGTCCCCCCTTCGGTGTCTGCGGCCCGCCGAGGATTCCCGGGGGGACGCCCCCCGCCCCGCCGCCGGGCCCTCGGCCGCGCGTCTGACCTCTCTCTCTTCTCTCCTTCACCCGCTGCGCCAGCCGGAGCCTGCGACCCCCACGGCTGCTCCTGGCCAGGTACGGTACCCCGGCGCGCCGGACCTCCCTGCGTCTCCCTCCTGCCTCTGGGCCGGTGTTTGTGCTCGCGCCTCCTGCTGGAGTGTAAGGCTTTCTTCACCCCTCGTGGCTCGCCGGGCCTGCCGCCCCCTTTCCGTCGCCCGTCCGCGGGGGGCCACTGGGGGGCCATTGGGGGGCCATTGCGTTGCCGCACCTCTCCCGGGGCCGCCGCTGCCACCTGCTCGGAAGGACCGAGGGCACCTGCTCTCGGCCCCCAGAAGCAGCTGGGTGCTCCCCCAAACATATTTGCGCACCGTCTCAAGCCAGAGGGCTTTGGTTGTGGGGGGGCCGGACCCAGCAGGGGAAGGGCCCCCCCCGCGGGGGTCCAGAGTCCGCCCGGCCGGGTATCAGGACGGCTCCTGAGCTGCGCCAGCCAGGTTTCTCCTGCCGCTCGTCGCTCGTTCGTGCTGGCAATGTGTGCAGCTCCATGCGGGAAGCCCTGCTCAGGAGGGTCCCTGCCCCGAGGAGCCTCCTGAGCGGCAGGAGGGGAGCGGCTGCGCGGCAGAGGTGAGGCAGGGTGCAAGGTGCAGGACCCAGGCCAGCTGGTTCCGGACTTGTCGTGTGAGGCGTCCGGCGGCCCCACACAAGGAAGGCTGGGGAAGAGGCCCGGGGGTCCCGCTGCAAGTTGGGGGGGAGAAGAGCGCTGTGGAAGGAGGGGGCAGGCGCGAGTGGGCCCTCTGTTCAGCACTCTGCAGCGGGGGGGTGGCCGGGTGGCCTCTGGGGGGGTGTGGAGAGGAGCCCCTCGGTCTGCGGGCGTGGGTGCACATAAGTTCTTTGGCAGAGACCGCACTCTGCGCGTGGTTGTGGGATGCTTTTCCTGAGCGGAGAGTTGAACCCTGGACCCACACCCCGGGGCTGTGGGGTGGGCCTGGGACCCCCGTAACAGAATCGATCCCGGAAGGGCTTCTCTCCTGATTGCATGTATACCCCCCTTTCCCACAAGGGGGCTCCCGTGGTCTTCACAGCAGCCCTGCGAGGTAGGACAGGTAGGCCAGAAACCGGCCCCAAAGCACGTGCAGGGGAGGCAGAGCCCTGCCGCGCCTGGGAGGGGCCGTGCAGTGACGTCTCCACTCTTGTCCCCCCCCACAAACTTGCCCCCCAGGCCAAGACGGAGGAGCAAATTGCTGCCGAGGAGGCCTGGTACGAGACCGAGAAAGTATGGCTGGTTCACGCCGACGGCTTCTCCTTAGGTAAGCGAAGGCCAGGCGCCCGCTCCGCTCGGGCCACCAGGGGGCAGCAGCGCCTCGGCTCTGCACCGCCCCCCCCCCCGTGAGCCCCCTGGCCTGTGTGGCTGCCCTGGGTGCCAGCGGGTGCCGGGGCCGGACGGGACCCGGCAGCCAGTCCCACAGCTTCCGCGTCACGGCGCCCAGGCGGCGGGCTGCTTCCGGCGATCGGCGTTCGGCCGCCGTGCCCCGAGACGAGCCTGGGGTGGCGGGGCGGCCGGACCCCCGAGCGGCCTCTGCTGCCGGGGCTCGCGCGGCGCAGGCGGGAATCTGAGCCGGCGGGCCGGGCCAGGGCGCCCCCCGCCTGACCTCCGCGTCCCGCGTTCCCGTCCCGCAGCCAGCCAGCTGAAGCCGGAGGCGGCCGGGCTGCTGCCCGAGGGGAAGGTTAAGGTCAAGCTGGACCACGACGGGGCCGTGCTGGAGGTGGACGAGGACGACGTGGAGAAGGTAGGGGCGGGCCGGGCCGGGCGGGCGGGTGGGTGGGTGGACGGGTGGGTGGGCCGGCCGGCCCCGGGGCTCGCGGCCCCGGCCCACCTCTCGCGCCGCTCTCGCCCCCAGGCCAACCCGCCCTCGGTGGACCGCGCGGAGGACCTGGCCAGCCTCGTCTACCTGAACGAGTCCAGCGTCCTGCACACGCTGCGCCAGCGCTACGGCGGGAACCTCGTGTACACGTACGCCGGGCCCAGTATGGTGGCCATCAACCCGCTCAGCGCCCCGTCCATGTACTCCGAGAAGGTGAGCGCGGCGGCCGGGCGGCCCGGGCCGGCTCCGGCTCCGGCTCCGTGGCCGAGAGGCCGGGGTCCTGCCTCCCACGCTGAGGCCGTGCCTCCCCCCCCCGCAGGTGATCCACATGTTCAAGGGGTGCCGCAGGGAGGACACCTCGCCCCACATCTACGCCGTGGCCCAGGCCGCCTACCGGGCCATGCTGATGAGCCGCCAGGACCAGGCCATCGTGCTGCTGGGCAGCAGCGGCAGCGGCAAGACCACCAACTGCCAGCACCTGGTGCAGTACCTGGCCACCGTGGCCGGCGGCTCCGGGAAGGTCTTCTCAGGTGGGTGGGCGGCCCCGGGGGCCGTGGGGGGCGGCGGAGCCCTGGGCCTGCCTGTCGAGCCAAGGGGTGCCCCCGGTCGGGACGATGCTGGCCCCCGCCCGGCATGGGGGAGCCACAGGGCCCCTCCGAGGCCGCATGCCGGAGGCTTTTCCGCATTGCCCAGAAGTGGCATCTTAAGCGGGGGCTCTGCCACAGAGCCGCCGGCCAGCCCCAGCCCCCTAGGATAAGTTTCTGGTCCTCATGGTTCTGAGTGATGAGCCAGGGAAGCCACCCATGGCAAGCCGGGCCCCGTGGCCAGTCTGCTCCAGGAGGGCCAGTCGCAGGCCAGCATGCCCCGACCAGCCCATGCCGCCCTGGGGGGCCCCTGGCCGGGCTGCTGCAGCTCCCCTTGTGCTCCGGGGGTGCCGTGGGGGGCTCCGTCCGTCCCCTCGCGAGCCAATTCGTGCTGCCGGCGGCCGGCGGGGCCCCGCTCGCTCCCCTCCCCACCCGGCGGCACGCAAGCAGGTGCCTTCCGGCTGCGCACGCTCCCCCGCCGAGCCCCCCGGCTGCAGCGCCCCGCTTGTGCCCGCAGTGGAGAAGTGGCAGGCGCTGTACACCGTCCTCGAGGCCTTCGGCAACGCCGGCAGCTGCCTGAACGGCAACGCCACGCGCGTCTCGCAGATCCTCTCGCTGGACTTCGACCAGGCCGGGCAGGTGGCCTCCGCCTCCGTGCAGGTGAGCCCGGGCCAGGTGCCGCCCCCCGCGCTGGCTCTTTCTCGGCCTGCCTAGCGAGCGGCCTTGGTTGCGCCCTCTCCGTCCCCGCGTCCCCCTCCCCCTTTCTGCTTCTCGCGTTCTCCTCCTCCCGTCCGTCTGCCTAGCCGTCTGTTTGGGTCTCTTGGTCTCGCTCCTCCGCCGGCTTCCCGTCTTTCTGGCTCGTCTGTGTCCGTCCCTCTCCCTGCCTCTCTCTTCTCCATCTTTGCGTTCTGCCTGGCTCGGTCCGTCTTTCCTCGCCCTCCTGGGAATCCCTGGCTGCAGACCCTCGCAAGAGCCCCGGGAAGCCCTCCCGGCCGGAGCGCTCTGCAGGGATGGCGGGGGCAGAACACCGCTGCAGGGGCCCCGGGAAGCTGTCCCCCCCCCCCCCGGGGCAGCAGCGGCCATCCTGGGGTCCCGCCGGGCTCTTGGCTGACCCTCCCTGGGGCCGCTCTGTACATCCGCATTGCCTCTCCCGGCCCCTCAAGGGGGAGGGCTGTGCCAGGGCCCGCCCCACTGCTCCGCTGGGCAGCCCTGGGGGGTCCGTGAGGCCGGTGGGAGACCCCCAGGCCCTGCCCTAAGCCCTCCCTTCTCCCTTCCTCCGGCGCCCCGCAGACCATGCTGCTGGAGAAGCTGCGTGTGGCCAAGCGCCCCGCCGGCGAGGCCACGTTCAACGTCTTCTTCTACCTGCTGGCCTGTCCGGACAACGCCCTCCGGTAAGACGAGGGGCCCAGCCGGCCGGGCCCCTGGGGGGCGCAGCCCGGCACCCCGCGGGAAGGCGGGTGGGCGAGGGTGGCCGGACCGCGTGTGCCGAGGGGCCCGGCCTGGCGTTCCTCAGATGGGGTCCGGCCCGGGCCGAAGGAGGCCTCTCCTGGAACGGATGCGAGGTGGCGTCCCACGGGGGCCGTAAGGCCGTCGGGTCCAAGACCCTGCCCCGTGCGGGACTCCGCAGCCCAGCATCCCTGGCAGAGGGCCGCCTGCTGCCCCCTGATGGCCTCCAGCACCAGACAGCCTGCAGGATGCCCTGGTCCCGGCTCCACGAAGGTGTTGGGGCTGATGGGAGCGCACAGCTGAGCAGCGGCCTCCGCGGGGGGTCGGAGGCTGGCCTCTTGCAGGGCGCTGGGTGGACCTTCCCGGGAGGGCTTCCCAGGCCGAATCCAGTTTCGGGGCTGTGCCCCGAGCTGGGCTGTGTGGCCCGGCTCTAGGCCCAGAGGTGTGGAGGGCGCGTCCCCACCTAGGAACGGCCCCCCCACCTGCCTGCCTGCCTGCCTGGGCCGGCGGGCCGTCGACCAGGGTGCAAAGCGGGCTTGCTCCGCCAGGGCCTGGCCCCGCGGGGAGGGTGAGGCGGGCCGCGTTGGACCCGATCCGCCCTCAGCCGCCTCCTCCGCTTCGCAGGACGGAGCTGCACTTCAGCCACCTGGCCGAGAACCACGTCTTCGGGATCGTGCCCCTGTCCAAGGTAACGCCCGCGGCGCCCACGTGTCTTGGCCCCGGCCGGCCTCGGCGAGGGTGGTGCGCACGGAGGCGGCCGCCCCAGAGCCCCCCCGGGACTTGTGGCCCCCCCCCATGGGGCAGCCGAAGGGAAAGGCCCCGGGGGGAGGCAGGGGGCTCCCCGTTCCCAAGGATTCCTCTGACTGGCAGCGCACCTGGCTGGGGTAGGCAGAAGGCTGGTGGGGGGCATCGCGCGGTGCCCGGGGCTTTGGAGCGGGCCCCTGACCCCCCCCCCCCGGCTTTTCTCTGCCCGGGCTGCAGCCGGAGGAGAAGCAGAAGGCGGCGCAGCAGTTCAGCAAGCTCCAGGCGGCCATGAAGGTCATGGGCATCTCCGGCGAGGAGCAGAAGGCCTTCTGGCTCGTCCTGGGGGCCATCTATCACTTGGGAGCTGCGGGGGCCACCAAAGGTAAGAAGCCAGGCGGCGGGAATCGCTCTGCGGGGTGCGCCAGGCGCAGCCGGGCTCGCCTTACTCATTTAATTCAAGCATTTGCACCCCTCGCTGTGGTCGGAAAGGGTCGCCATGTGGCTCAGGAGTGAGCAAAACGGTCAGGCTTGCAGTGTTAAGAGCCAGTGCCCGAAATGGGGTCGCGTGTAGAGGAAAGGACTGTGGGGCGGGAAGAGGAAAGCAAGCGTGCTCCGGGCTCGGTTCTTAACGTTCACTAAGTTCCTGCAGAGGCTGGTCTGGGTGGAGGGAGCCGAGTGAGGGGGAAGGGGCCGGACAGAGCTGGCCTGTGAGCCGAGTGTCCCCCTCTCCCTTGGCTGCCAGAGCGGCCCTGATAAAGGGGGGCAAGTAGCTTCACGCCCGCTTCTTGTCCAGCTTGTGGGCACCTTTATTCCACTGGTGCTTGCATCCTGCTTCCGTTCGCTTTTAAAGCGGACGACTGCACCAAGAGCACGGGGGGCATTTTGGGGGTGGGGGGTCTGTCTGTGCCACTCGAATTGTAGTCTGAGGGCAGAGCCTTGGGCTTCCCCCTGCCCCCCGCTCTTGACCCCAAAGGGAAAAGCTGCTCTAAACCAGAAGCAGGGCGTCTGTTTCCACCCACAGCGGCCAGGAGAGGGCAGCCCAGCCACCGGGCGCAGCTCGGGGCGGCTGCTGTCTGAGGGGACGGGGCGCAGGGGCGCTGGAGTCCTGCCTGGGCAGTGGGGGCGGGTCGCAGCCGCTTGCTAACACGCATGTGCGCACAGTCTAATATTCCACGTGTGCCTGCGGGGGCCCGAGTGTGTGAATTGTCCCTGGGCCGGACACGGACACGGAGACGAGGCAGGCTGGCTGGCGGGGCCCCCAGCAGCCCCCCGGATCTGCGCCTGGCGCCAAACGGAGCGCCCACACGTCGCACGCGGGGGGGCGTCTAACACCCTCTTTCTGTGTTTGCATGCTGCATGCTGCTGTCTTTGTTCCCGCAGACGCCGACGAAGGTAAAGCTCTTCCCCACTTGGTTCCCCAGCGGACCCCCTGTCTGTCTCCCCCCTGCCTGTCCCCCCCAGCCCCACGCACCCCCTCCACCTCGCTGCCCGCCACGCCCTGCTGCATCGGGCTGGTTTCGGGGCCCGAGGCCCGCTCTGGCGGGGGCGTGTGGGCCCTGCCTTCAGCCCCGCTTCTCTGAGGGGCTCCTGCGCCCCCCCACGTGTGACGTGGTCCGCGGGGAGCGGGTCCTCAAGCAGGGCTGCCCAGCGGCCCACCCAGGGCCCCCACGCCACTGGGCCGGCCGGGCTGGCAGCCCTGTGTGGGCGGAAGGACTGCAGGAGAACGCCTGGGCCAGGCTTCCGAATTGAATGGGGGGGGGGCGCTTTGCACGCCAGGCTGGGGCTCAGCCCCCCGACCGAGGCCGCTCCTTGCCAGGTGCCTCCCGGTCTCGCGGCTCTTGAAGGCCCGGGGAGGGATCGGCCCTGGGCAGCTTGCAGTCCTTGGCCCTTCGGTGGGCTTCCCTGCTCCCCAGGCCCCTCCTTGGCCTCGGGAAATGGCCTCTGCAGGCCGGTGGGCCGGTTCTTGCCCCGTCTCCCTGGCAGAGATGAAAGGAAGAGGGCTGTAGGCCACGGGGGGAGCCCTCCCCGGCGGACTGGAGACTCCCTGCAGAAAGAGCCGGGCTGTGCTGCAGAGTGGCAGCCTTGCCCTGGAAATAAGCCAAGGTTCCACTCCTCATGGTTCGGAGGAAGGGGTCGATCTCAATAGGAGCTTTGGCACCTGCCTGGCTTCAGTCAGGCCCGGGGGCAGTTAGCCAGGATGGGCCACCCTGGCTGCGGGATTCGGGCAGGCTCCGGGCTCCCTGCCAGCCACGTTTCCTGGCCCTCCTGGGAGGAGCGAGACGCCGTCTTCTCATGCGGAGAGGATCCCCGGGCGGTGCTGCGGGGGGGTGCCCCCCACGGGGGGTCCCCGGCCCTCACCCCCCTGTTCCCCAGCCTCCTGCCGGCGAGGCAGAGCGAGGGACACTTCCCTGCGGCTTCCCCCCCGCCACGGAGCGCCTGGCACGAGGCGTTCAGCGGCCGACCCCAAAGCGCCCTCCTCAAATCCCTAAGTGCATTCTCGTTTTGCCGGCCCTCCCCGGCCCCCTCCCTCCGCACACTCATGGCGCGCCGCAGGCAGAACAATGGGGCCGGGCGCCGGGTCCTGGGGCAGCTCTGATACAGCGCAGCCCCCCGCCTACGGGAGCCGCCCTCCCTCTGCGGCTCTCCTGCGGAGACTCCGGGGGCCGCCCTCCTCCGGGGGTTCCTCTGTGTGTGTGGGGGGTGCTGGGCTGGCCAGGGAAGCCCCCCCCCCCGGCCCTGACCCCGTCTCTCGATTGCAGCCGGGAGGAGGCAGTTCGCGCGCCACGAGTGGGCCCAGAAGGCCGCCTACCTGCTGGGCTGCTCCCTGGAAGAGCTCTCCACGGCCATCTTCCGGCACCAGGCCAAGGGGGCCCTGCAGCGGTCCACCTCCTTCCGCCAGGGCCCCGAGGAAGCCGCGCTGCCTGACGGCTCAGGTGCGTGCCCCCCGCCCCGGGATGCCGAGCCCCGGTGCCCCTCAGCCCCGGGCCCCCCGCCCCGGCCACGCTCCAGGTGCCGGGCTCTTCCCGGGCCTTCACCGCTCGGCGCGCTCCTCTGTCCCCAGGCCCAAAGACGTCCGCCCTGGAGTGCCTGGAGGCCTTCGCCTCGGGCTTGTACTCGGAGCTCTTCACGCTGCTCATCTCGCTGCTCAACAGGTACGGCCGGGCCGGGGCGTCTTCCTCCCCCGGCCGGGAAGCCCCCTCCCCTCCCTGCCGCGGCCGGGGGGCTTGGCAAGCCCCGCCGGCACAGCCAGCCCTCCCGGCCGAGCGCGCACGGCCAGGGGCGCTCTCCCCCCGCGAGAGGTCCCCACTCGCCTCCCGCACCCCCGTTTCCACGCGGGTGTTCCTGGCCGGGGGGGGGCCGGGGCGGCCCCGACTGACCGCTGCCCCCCCGCCAGGGCGCTCAAGTCCAGCCAGCGCTCGCTCTGCTCCATGATGGTTGTGGACACGCCGGGCTTCCAGAACCCCGAGCTGGCCGGCCGGAGCCGCGGCGCCACCTTCGAGGAGCTGTGCCACAACTACGCGCAGGAGCGGCTGCAGACGCTCTTCCACGAGCACAGCTTCGTGCGCGAGCTGGAGCGCTACAAGGAGGTAGGGCCGGCCCAGGGGGCGCGGCGGGGCCCGAAGGTGGCGGGGGTCCCCCTTGCAGGGCCAGGAAGGGCCAGCCCCAAGGGGCCGTTAGGGTCCCCCTCCTGCCCCGCTAACCCTCCTTCCGCTCCGCCTCCTAATCGAGCCCCCGTAGAATTAGGCACCTGGCCCGAGGGGCCCCCCTTAACCCTCATCCATAGTTTCTGATCCGGGCGCGGGGGCTTCCGTGGGACCTCCCCTTCCTCCTCCTCCTCCTCCTCTGCTGCTGAAGTCGGGCCGGGTCGAGCCGCTCTGGGTCTGCCTTGCCCAGCCTGTCAGCCTGTGGGACACGTCGGACTGCAGCTCCCGGCATTCCCTGTCGGCGTGCCCGCCGGGGATGATGGGTGCCACAGTCCGGCACATCCGCAGAGGGGCGGCGTGGTTGGTCTTTGCCCCAGACGGCCGCCCGGCTTCCGCCTGCCACTGTCCTGGGCCTCCCTCTTTGGTCTTCCCAAATCTGCGGGAACGGCGGGGAAACCGGGACACGTCCAAGCGCCTGAACCTCTCGGCACCCGGGCGGACAGCTGCCTCGGTTTCTCTCCCGTTCCCCTCGGACCGCCCCAGAGGCGATGGAGCCCCCATCCGGGGCCTGGCTGCACTGGCGTGGCCCTCTGTGCCTTACCTCCCTCTAGGAAGGGCCCTGCCCTGACAGAGGGGCACCCCCGTCCCCGAGTCCCCTCTGGGCACCTATTTGGCACCGGAGTCCAGCCCAGAGTGCTGGGCAGCAGAGCGGGCTCCACGGGGCCTCGTCTCCCAGCTGCTCTCGGCCATTCCAAGCGCTCGGACGTGTGCAGCCCCCCATCCTGCGGGGCAGGCCTGGGCCGCCCTCCCCCTCCCACCAAGCAATTCCATTTTGCCCCCCTGTGCACGGACGGCGGGGGGCGAGCCCCGTCCTGCCGCCCGGCGGCCCCTTTGCGGCCCGTCGTCCAGGAGCGCTTGGGACCGGGCGGTGGGGCCAACCCAGGGAAGCCCCTGCTGCACGGGAGTGACCCCCGCAGATCCCCCCCGACTAATGCACTCACCACCTTTCCTGGCTCGCCTCTCCCCCCACTCCTCTGTCTGCCCGTCCATCTGTCCGTCCGTCTCTCTCTGCCTCTGGGTGCCTTTAACTGGACTCTGTAGCCACTAATCCGTCCTCCTCTGTCCGTCCTCTCTAGGAAAACATAGCGCTTTCTCTAGAGGCCCTTGAGCCCGGCCACTCGGGCTCAGTAGCCACAGTAGACCAAGCGTCCCAGCAGGCTCTGGTAAGCTGCATGCAGGGCTTTCCGGGGGGGCGCCGCCCTCCGCCGCTCCCTCCTCGCGCCCCCCAGGCCGCTGGCCCCTGGGGGCCGGCACGTCACCGCCAGGAGCGGGGGGCGCGGGGCTGCGAGCTCCTTGGCCGGGGGCGCCCGAGCATGTGGCGATGGAGCCTGGGACCGCAGCGTGTGGGGCGGGCGGCATGGTGTGGGGCGAGGGCGCTTTGGCCGTGGTGCCGGGGAGCCCCCCTCGCCCGGGCTCTCTGCGCGTTCTCATGGGACAGGTGGCCTCCGCCGGCTGCGCGGCGCCAGGGGAAGTCACGGGCTGGGGGCTCTGGGGAGCAGGGCGTGGCGGCCACGGCCCCCGTGAGGCTGCCCCGGGGCAGGCCGGCCCGTGCCCTGCCGGGGACGTCCCCTGATTCGGGACCTGGGCGGCTCCCCCGCCCTGCTCCCCAGAGCCCCCCAGAAGCCACGGCCTGGCTTCTTTGGTGCCCCAGGCGACCCGGCGGCCCCCCGGGCTCCCCCGGTGCCCTGGACAGGTCAAGGTGCTGCTCTTGGAGCATCTGCAGCGGGGCCCTCCGGGGGCTGGGGGTCTTACGAGCGGCACGCGTCCCCGGCCTGCCCCCTGCGCGGGGGCACGCAGGTGGACGGGTGCCGTGCCGGGGAAGCTGCTGCCGGCGCCTTCTGGGCTGAGGGAGCGGACCCACTCACTGCCGGGAAGGCACCTCGGCAGAGCGTTGACGCTTCCAATTAGCCGGTGCTAACGAGGAGGAGAGAGCACCGGCTCCAGGTGGGGAGGGGGCTGCCAGGGCGAGTTAGGGCCCCGCTCTGATCTGCCTGGCGAGCCGGAGGCAGGCCTGAGCGCGAGGGGGAGGACGGGGTCCCGGCCCCGGCCCCACCGCCCCCTCACTCCCAGGCCCTTTTGGCTGCCCCCAACCTGGCCCAGACGCGCAGGCGGGCCTGGGAACCGCGCCGGATGGGCTCCTGTGGCGCTGGGCGCTTCCCCGGCCAGCGGAAGGCTAGACCTGGCCTCTGCCTGGGGCAGCCCGTGCCTCAGCCAGCCACTTCCCCAGCCCTCCCCAACCTGGCGCCCTCCGGATGCGCCAGGACTGCTGGGCTGGGGCATGCTGGGAGGCGCAGCCCAAGAAGTCTGGAAAGTGCCGGGTTGGAGGCGGCTGGCCTGCGCCTCCGTAGCTTCTTCCCCCAAATCGGCTGGGCCACGGAGCCACGGGGGCTGGGGGGCCGCGGGAGTTGTGGGTCGGCCGGTGGCGCAGGCTGAAGAGACAGGAGCGCCGCTTCTCTCGGCCGGGGAGGGCCGGCTTTCCCCTTGCCGGGCCGGCTCTGGAAAAACTTTCGGGTGCCGCGGGAGCCCCTTCCCGCTTCAGTTGAAGAATTCGGAGACTCCCCCTCGCCGGGCACGTCTCTTTCTCCCCCAAGACGCGCCGCTCCAACCATCCGCGGCGGCTCCATCTCGCCCTGCTTAATTGACGTTTTTCCGGAGAGGAAAAACACGGAAGGAGCGGCTCTGTGCCCTTCCCGCAGCATTCCCTGGAAGCGGCAAGCCGACGGCGCGATACGAGCCCCGAATTAACGCCGCACGCGCCCCGGTCAATTTTCAAACCCGACGATCGTTTCCCGTGGACGTTGTGGAAATGTTTCCCAAAAGCCTCGCGTCCTCGCGCTGAGATTGCAGCTTCCGCGTCTCAGCGCCTCCCGGCTTTTTCCAGCTCTTCCCCATCCTTGAAAATTCAGTGAGGCGGGAAGGGTGGCACGGCCGCAAAATGCCCCCCCCGGAGCCCCCCCCGGAGCACTGGACCCCTCCTAGTGCCCGCTCGAAGCGGTCTCCCCTTTTTTGCAAAAATGGCAGGTTTTTAAAATACCAGAGGCGGCTGGTGTGGGCAAGGAGGAGGGGAACGAGGCGGCCTGGCGGGGCTCTGGGAGGTCCTGGGGCCCGCTTTGACTCTCCTCGGGATCGGGGCCCGGGGGGGGGGGGGGCCACAGCGATTCGGAAATGGGAACGGTGTCTGGAAAGCCATGCCGGTGCCACGGTTCGTGGCAGGCAGCAAGCCAGGAGAGGCAGGGGGTCCGTCCGAGGGCGGGGAGCCGGATTCGTGGCTCGCCTGGCCCCCGAAGGTGGGGGGAGGGGGATCCCCCCGCTCAGGGAGGGAGCGGTTTCCATCTTTGGTCGGATTTTTGGAGACGTGGGCCTGGGAGAAGTCCCCGTCCCCCCCAGGTTTCCGCGACCGGGGGCCATGGCACCAGCCCCACAGAGGACCGGCGCGTGGCGTGCGGCGTGTGCCGTGGGCGGCCGCCCCCCCCCCCAGCCACTCCGTGCTGCGTTGCAGGGAGTAATTTTGCCGCTTAAGCCTGCAGATTGAATTTGTACCGAGTGAACGTCGCGTGCGGGGGCATTTTACTAGACGATCTGTGTTTCTCCTGTCTCTGGTATTAAGTATTGATCCTTCTGGGCAAATGTCATTTTTTGTGAGCAGACGCGGCTCTCCTGGGGTGGGGGGCAGGCGGGCCGTGAGGAGGGGGGTCCGCTGGGTCTGTGGCCCTTTGGGGCCCGATCCAGGCTGTACCCCGCCTCTCCCGCCCTCCCCCCAGCCCCGGGCCCCGGCTTCTGGCGGCATTGACGGGCCCCGGGGTGCCTCCCCGCAGGTCCGCTCCCTCACCCGGACCGACGAGGCCCGCGGGCTGCTGTGGCTGCTGGAGGAGGAGTCCCTGCAGCCGGGGGGCAACGAGGACACCCTCCTGGAGAGGCTGTTCGCCTACTACGGGCCGCAGGACGGGGACAAGAAAGGTACCCCCTGGGGAACGGGGCCGCGCCTGTCCCCCCCGTGGCCGCCCCAGACGGGGGCGTGGGAGCCCCGCGAGGGCAGCCGGCGGCCCCGTGGCCACCCTTCCTCTCCGCCCCCGGGACGCCGGAGGGGCCGGTGGGCGTCCCTGCTTTGGGCGGCTCCCCAGGCCCGTGGGGAAGGGCAGCGGGCGCCTGGCCGGCCCCCCCTGGCATCCCGTTCTCCCCCGCAGGCCAGGCCCCGCTGCTGCGGAGCAGCAAGCCCCGCCACTTCTTCCTGGGCCACAGCTGCGGCACCAACTGGGTGGAGTACGACGCCACGGGCTGGCCGAGCCACGTCCGGCAGAACCCGGCCTCGCAGGGCGCGCTGGCCCTGCTGCAGGAGTCGCAGAAGTGAGTGTCCCTGGCGGGCGGCCCCGGCCCTCGCCCTGCGGGGCCCCGGCGGCGCTCGCCCCGGCCCGCTCCAGTGACCGGGGCGCCCTGCCCTCCGCGTCCCCGGGGGTTGGGGGGCGCGCACTCCTCGGCGTCCGGCCGGGCGTCCCCCTGGGGGGGAGCCGGCTGAGCCCACTGCGTGCCGCCGCAGGAAAATGATCAGCAGCCTCTTCGTGGGCCGCGCCGGGACCGCCACGGTGCTCTCGGGCTCCGTGGCCGGCCTGGAGGGGGGCTCGCAGCTGGCCCTGCGCCGGGCCACCAGCATGCGCAAGACCTTCACCACCGGCGTGGCGGCCGTCAAGAAGAAGTCGCTCTGCATCCAGATCAAGCTGCAGGCGGTGAGTCCCCGGGGGGTGCGTGGAGCGGCCCCATGCGGAGGGTGGCCGGGCCGAGGACCCCCCTCCCGCCCTCCCGCCCCCCCGGCCCTTCAGCCGCCTCGCTCCCCCCAGGACGCGCTGGTGGACACCCTGCGGAAGTCGCGGCTGCACTTCGTGCTCTGCTTCCTGCCCAAGGCGGACGGCGGGGGCGCCGACTCCCGGGGGCCGTGCGCCCGGCGGGTGAGCTGCAGCGAGCTGGACCTGCACGGGGAGCACTCGGAGGCCGGGCTCATGCAGCTGGACGTGCCCCTGCTGAGGGCCCAGATCCGCGGCTCCCGCCTGCTCGACGCCCTGCGGGTCTACCGCCAAGGTGAGTCTGCGTGCGTGCGAGGGAGAGAGAGATGGGTCTGTGCTTCCACGTGCTGCTAGGATCAGCTCCCCGGGAAGCTCCGGGGGGCTTGGCTTCCCGCTCGCTCGCTTGGGACGAGCGAGGCCCCCGCCCGGGGCAAGCCAGGGCTTGGAGAGCGGCGGCCGGGCTGGCGCACAGGCACGCTCCTTGGCGCCCTCCGCCTGGGGAGTGGCCGGGTGCCGACCGGGGCACCCCTCAGCCCCTCCAGGGCACCCCTCAGCCCCTCCGTTCTGCGTGGGGTTTCTCCCCCGCCTGCCGGCTTCCTCCGCAATCCCCCTTGCAGCCTGCATTGGCATTCCGCTGCCCCCCTGCCCCCAGGGAGCCCCCCCTCCCCGGCTCATCCTTCGGAAAGACACACGGTGGAACTGGTGTTTATTATTTCAAAACCAGGCTGTTAGTGCTCTGGAGCAAGATCGATGCGTCGCGCGGGACCCGGGATCAATTTCCCAGTGGGGGAGGAGGGGGATTCAGGAGCCGGATCGATCACGCTGATGATTAATTAAGACCTGAAGGATCAACACTGCTCTCTTTGCCCATAAATTTAATTGCAATCCGTACACAATTGCCGGCCTGGCGCGGGAAGGCCGGCTCCTCCTCGGAAGGGAGGAAGGCTGGGCACGCGGAGCTCTTGGCTCAGGGAGGGCCACCCGGGGCGGCCAGGTCCCCGGGGACGCCTCTTCCCAACGCCTGGCAGACCGCCACAACCCAAACCATCTTCCTTTGGGGCCTCCTGCCCTCCCTCTCTCCCTCCCGCAGAGGTACAAGGAGTCCGCGGAGAGCTGGAGGGGCCCCCGGGGCGGCACAGGCAAGGGGCTTCCGCCTGGTTCTGTCTCCGGAAACCCAGATGGCTCCAGAATCGCGCGAGCTCAGCTCCGGCTGGATGCAGCCACGCGCCTAGAGACACCCGTGCAGAGGCTGTGGGGGCGTCGGGGGGCACCTCCTCCAGCAATCTTGCCAACCGGCGCCTGACTCAGACGGCGCGAACGGCACAACCAAAAATGGCATTGCTGTGCAGAAAAGCTGCCTCGCCGGGCCGCCGGGCAGCCGCTCTTTGGCTCCCCGTCGGCAGTGACGCCCGGCCCGGTCTGGGGGGCCGGCCGAGCTCCCCGCGTGTGCCAGGAATTCTCCTGTGCCCTCCCTCCCTTGGCCATATTTGGAGCTTGTGCGAAGCCCCGAGCTGGCGGGCCGCCGGCGTGTCTCGGGAGGGCCGGCTGGTGGAGGGCCGTGGGCCTGAGCCGTGCGTTTACGCCTCTTAAGTGTCCAGCACCGCTTCCTTTGAACCTGGGGGAACGGGGGCCCTGTGGCCGGGGGGGCGCGCATGGCTCTCCGAGTCCCGACGCCGGCCGGCGGTGGCACCGCCTGTGCAAGGCCCACGTTCAGCGTCCTGCCGGAGCGGTCCCGGCTGTCCTCTTGCGAGCGAGAGACGGCTCTGTCGATTTGTTATTAGTAGCGCTGCAATGTTTGATCAATTAATCAGTTAGGGGAATGGATTAAAACCTTCTGACTGGCGGCGGGAGGGGTGGCGTATGGCTTCTAATAGAGGTGCAGGGCAAAACGGCCGGGAGCGAGGGCTGCCAGCGTCGGGGCCGTGGCGCATCCTTCCGCCAAGGGCCACGCTCCGTTTCGGGGGCCACATGCCAGGAGAAAGGGGGCGCAGTCAGGAAAGGGGTGCCACTGCCCCTCTGTTTCAGGAGACACTGCGTTAGATTTTCCTGGCTGCTTTCCACCTGGCCGCCGCCTCCCTCTCCCCATCCACCATTTCTGGCCTGCAGGTCACCCCCCACCCCACCCCACCCCACCCCTCCCGCAAATCCTGCCTCAAGCGGCAAACCCATTGCGTGCGGGTGCAGCCCGGGTACAAATTCGGGAGCGAGCAGCGCACCCGCAGCGGTCGCCCTGAGGCAGCGGCAGCCGCGACCTTCCGTCTCTTGCCCCCTGGGGAATTTCCCAGAATCCCGTGCGGCGCAGGGCCCGGGCAGGCCAGCCTCCCCACTGCCCGCCGTGCAGGGAATCCGGCCGCAAAGGGAATCCAGTCTGGGGCCAAGACCGTGTGCCGCGGCTGCCCCATCTGCCCCCCGGCAGCCGGCTGGGCAGCCCCCGGCCTCCCCCCCGTCCCCCTGGCTCCGTAAACCCCCTTCCTCTCGGTGCCGCCCGCAGGCTACCCGGACCACATGGTCTTCGCGGAGTTCCGGCGCCGCTTCGACGTGCTGGCGCCTCACCTGACCAAGAAGCACGGGCGCAACTACATCGTCACGGACGAGAGGCGGGTGCGTGGCCCCCGGCACGTGCCCCCTGGATGGGGCGGGAAGCGGGGGCGGCCACGGGGGCGGCCCTGGGGGGCGGGGGCTGTGCCCAGCCACTCGGGCAGGCAGCGTTGGGCCGGGGTGGCCCGTGCCGCGCCGGCAGCGCCCGCCCCTGACGCCCGCCTCCCCTCCTCCAGGCCGTGGAGGAGCTCCTGGAATCGCTGGAGCTGGAGAAGAGCACCTGCCTCATGGGCGTCAGCCGGGTAAGAGCCGCCCGTGCCCGGCTGGGGGCTGCGGATGGCGCCCCTTCCCCGTGGGAGGGCAGCGGGAGCCGGGCGGGAGGGGAGCGCAGCGGAGGCCGGACCTCCTCCCAGGGCTCTGGGCTCGCCTGCGGTTCAACGCTTGCGCCGTGTGTGCGGCCACGCGCTCCAGGAGGCGCCTCGGCTGCCCAGCGCTGCTCTTTGCTCTGCCGTGTTGCTCGGCTAAGCGCAGAATTCTCCTGCTGGGTCGGGCCATCCGGCCTGGCGTTCGGTCCTTCCCCGGCGCCCGAGTCGGCAGCCTTGGGGGAAGCTCGCGAGTTGGGAGTGCGGGGTAGCAGTCGCCCGTCTCTGGCCTCTGCTAGTTGGAGACAGGTAGACTGCCTCTGCAGGGGGAGGCTCTGGAAAGGGTTGAGCACGTGGCAGGCCGGGCGAGCGAGCCCCTGGGCGGGAGGGGCTGGAGGTGCAGACGGGTTGCCAGAGCGATCCTGCACGCTCGGGGAGCCCGTGGACTCGGAGTGGGCGGAGGGCAAGCCGGCCGAGCGGCGTGGGCACGCTCCCCGCCCCCCCGCCAGCTCGCGGCTCTGCGATGCTCCGGCGTGAAATCGGCCTGGCGGAGCCTCGCGGCCGGCTCCGGGCAGCAGGTTCTCCTCTGCGGAAGCCGCTGAGCCCCCATTGTGCTGGTGCTTTGGGGGTGCCCCGTTCAGAGCCGGTCCCTCGCGGCCCTGGGACCCTCCCGGCCCCCCTGGCGGGGCCCACCTTCTTCGCACCTGGTTGGGGCCTCCCTGATGCCGCGCTCAGTGGGTCCGGGTGGGTGCAGGCCCCACATTTGCGGGCTGTCCAGAACCACGCGACAGGCTGGCCCCGAACGTCCGCTCCCAGGCCCCTCGCTAGCCCTGAGGCCTCTGGGGCTGGTCCGGCAGACCCTTCCCTCGCCGGGGGAAGCCCGTGTCTGTCCCACGCAGGAAGGCAGCCCCGTCCTCTGCGGGGGGGGGGGCCCTGCTTGCTGCCGCCCGCCTTCCCAATGCCCCTTTCCTGGGGGGGAGCAGCCTGCCCCTCGGGGGGCCGGGGCCGGGGCGGGGGCGCTCTCCAGGGGCTCAGCGGGGTGCGTGGGCATTTGCCGGCCTCAGCCGCCCCAGAAAGGGCCGTGCGTCGCACACAGGGCCGCCTGGCAGTCCGGCTTCCCCGGCGCCTGCAGCCGCGCTTTCGGGGTGTGCCGCTGCCTCCTGCGCCCCGTCCAGCCGCCCTCCCCTGGAGCACGGATCCGGGGCGCCTCTGGTGACTCCTCTGCTCCCCCCCCACTCCCCCCGAAGGTGTTTTTCCGGGCAGGGACCCTGGCCAAGCTGGAGGAGCAGCGGGACAAGCAGACGAGCCGGAACATCGCCCTCTTCCAGGCCGCCTGCCGGGGCTTCCTCGCGCGGCAGCAGTTCAAGAAGAGAAAGGTGGGTCGCCCGGGGGCCTGGGGGGGAGGGCGGCCCGAGCGGCACCCCCTCCCCACGCACACGCCTCCCCTGCCCGCCCCCCCCGGCTGCTCTCGCGCCTCGCCTAAAATGGGCAGCCTCCCGCGAGCCCTGGGCCGAGGCCCAGAATCGCCGGCTTTGCACGGAGCGCCACGGGTCCCTGGTGTGGGGCGGCGGCTCTCGGCCCCTCCGGCAGGTACGGACGCTCGGTGGGGGGTGGGAGGCGGGGGCTCTCTCCTCGCACACGTAGCGCCCCCAGGCAGCTGCCCCATGGATCCCCCCTCCTGTCCGCCAGGCAGCCGGGGGGCTTCTCGGGGGCCGGCATGCGGGGATGTGGGGCCAGGGCGCTTGGGGGCAGCCACCGGGCTCCGGAGGACTGGCATGCGCCCCCCCCCGTGCAGTTCCGTGGGGCTCTTGGGGGAGCCGCTGGTGGGGAGTTGTGGGGCTGAAGCGCCGCTTCCCTCAGCGCCTTGCCGAGGGCGGCTGTCCCCCCGCCTGGCCCCCTTCAGACGTGCCGGACCGGGCCGCCTCTCCCATCATCCCCTGGCCGGCCACCGCCCTCCTCCCGTGTCCTCACAGTCTCTTTCCCGGCCAAGTCCGGGTGCCCTCGGGGAGCTGCGTCCCTTTGCCATGT
Organism: Varanus komodoensis; assembly: GCF_004798865.1. Classification (NCBI taxonomy): domain Eukaryota; kingdom Metazoa; phylum Chordata; class Lepidosauria; order Squamata; family Varanidae; genus Varanus; species Varanus komodoensis. The sequence continues at coordinate 184,086 of NW_025335588.1, forward strand.
CCCAGGGGGGCTTCCCCGGGCTGGGCTGCAGCCCCCCCTCGAGGCTCCCTCCACACAGGCCTGCCCCATACCTGCCATGGGGCACCCGGCCTTCCGGGAGGTGCCTGGGAAAGCAGGTCCGCCCCCCCAGGCCAGCCGGGCTCGGGCGCGCAGCCGCAGGGCCCTCCCTCCCCCTTCCGGAGCGGCCGAGGCGTCCTGCACGCCCCCGGCCCTCTTGGCGAGCGCCTGCCCCATCCGCCGGGGGTCGGGCAGCCCCATGCGGCTGCAGCGGCGCCGCCTCGCCCCTCCCTCCGGCCCCCTCCCCTCGCGGAGCTCGCGGGGCCGAGCCGGACGGGGGGGGCGACCCAGCCGGGCTCAAAGAGCTGTGTCAGCTGCTGGGTTTACTGCCGAGCGCATAAACCCCGGCGTCCGAGCAGAGCGGGGCCGCGTTTGCCGGACGATTAGGCTTTACGGCCGGGCGGGGGGGGGCGCGTTTCCACGGGCAGCAAATAATAAAACCGACAAAATGATGTCTAATTTAAGAGGAGGGGCTGCACTCCACCCCGGGGCTCGGCTTCCCGGCTCGGAAGCAGCCCCGGGGGGAAGAGAGCGGGTGGAGGACGCGGCCCTCGGAGGGGCGAGGGGGCCAGCCGCCGGCGGACCCCCGGGGCTGGGAGCGAGGGGGCCCAGGTGTGCCGCCCGGCCTCCAAGCCCCCTCTGCCCCCCAGATCCAGGACCTGGCCATCCGCTGCGTGCAGAAGAACATCAAGAAGAACAAGGGCGTCAAGGACTGGCCCTGGTGGAAGCTCTTCACCACCGTCCGGCCGCTGATCGAAGTCCAGCTCACCGAGGACCAGATCCGGGGCAAGGACGTGCGTACGACCCCGCGAGGGAGGGCGGGGGGCCGGGCCGGGGGGCCGGGGCGGCCAGGCGGTGACCCCCGCCCACACTGTGCCCCCCCGCAGGAGGAAATCCAGCAGCTCAAGAGCCGCCTCGAGAAGGTGGAGAAGGAGCGCAACGAGCTGCGGCTGAGCGGCGACCGCCTGGAGAGCAAGGTGCGGCCCGGGGGCTCTGCGGCCCCCCCGGCGTGGGGCGGGTGGCGGGCGGGGGCAGCCGGGGCGCGGGGCGTCACTCTGGCCGGCAGCCCCTCCGCTGGGCTCGGGGCGGGACCCCCGGCCCTCGGGTTCAGGGGCGGAGCGGCTCTCCGTGGCCCCAGGGGGGAGGCCGCCGCCACCTCTCTCGCCGGGGGCTCCCGGGGGGCTTCCTCGGCCCCCCGCCTGCCAACCCCGCCGCTCGCTCTCCCCAGATCGCGGAGCTGACCTCGGAGCTGACGGACGAGCGGAACACGGGGGAATCGGCCTCGCAGCTCCTGGACGCCGAGACGGCGGAGCGGCTGCGGGCGGAGAAGGAGATGAAGGACCTGCAGGTCAGGGGCTCAGCCGGGGGGCCCCGGCCCGGCCCCCCAGCCGGCACGGAGGCCCGACTGGCCAGCGCAAGCGTGGGGAGCCCACCTGCCGCCCTGCGGCCTCCAGGCACAGTGCAGCCGGATCCTGCCCTCTGGGGCAGCGTGGCCTAGTGGGCGCAGGGCCGGTGCCGCAGCTGGTGCTGAAGTGACCCCCTTCTCCTCTCAGGCCAAGTATGACGCCCTCAAGAAGCAGATGGACTCGATGGAGATGGAGGTGATGGAAGCCCGCCTCATCCGGGCCGCCGAGCTCAACGGCGAGATGGACGAGGATGACGCCGGTGGGTTTCCTGCTCCCCTCTTGGCGGCCATCCAGCTGCCTCCCCCCACTGCCTGTGGACCCGGCCTTGCCAAAAGAGCATGCCAGATTTTTTGGCATCACAGTGAACGGTGCACAGCTGCCTAGCCGTTCCAGCTCTTGTTCCCTGAAAGCTCCCCTAAGTTTCTAGTCCTCATGGTCAGCAGAGGCAAGTTTAGGGGATGGGGCAGGGGTTCCCGATGCAGAGGAGAGGCGTTGTGGCAGAGTGCTTGGCCCCGGCCCGGGAAGGGGGGAAGGGCCTCTGGGTCGGCGTGGGCCCCGCCAGCTCCCCCCTGCCTCCGCGACCCCCAGGCGGCGAGTGGCGGCTGAAGTACGAGCGGGCCGTGCGCGAGGTGGACTTCGCCAAGAAGCGCGTCCAGCAGGAGTTCGAGGACAAGCTGGAGGCGGAGCAGCAGGGCAAGCGGCAGCTGGAGAGGCGGGTGAGTGCGCCCCCCGTGCGGCCCCCGCCAGCAGCCCCCTCAGCTGCCCCCACCCCCGAGGGTCCCACTGCCACCCCGGCTGCCTCCGAGTCGCGAGTGGGCGGCTGGAATGGGGGGCGGCCTCGTCCCCCCCTCCGCCGTTGCCCGGGGCTGCTGGCTTCTGCGCCGCCCACCCACCCCCTTCCCCAAACTCTGGGGGGCCGCGCCGTCCCCCCGGAGGCTTAACTTGGTTGCACGGGGCACATTCCGGCCTGCGGGGCTCCTCTGAAAGCAGATCATGGCCCCGGGGCCACCCATCCCGCCGGTGGCCCCGCCGGCCCCGCACACGCCTGGCGGGGCGACGCTCGGGGCCCCTCGGCCCCCCGGCCGCCTCGGGGCCCCGCGCCGACCACGACCGCCTCCCCCCGCAGCTGGGGGACCTGCAGGCCGACGCCGAGGAGAGCCAGCGGGCCGTGCAGGCGCTCAAGAAGAAGTGCCAGCGGCTGACGGCCGAGCTGCAGGACACCAAGCTGCACCTGGAGGGCCAGCAGGGGCGCAGCCACGAGCTGGAGAAGAAGCAGCGCAGGTGAGCCCCCCGGAAGTGCCCCCCCCCGAAAGAAGCGGGGGCCCGGCCCGGTCACCGGGTCCAAGGCCGGGCGAGAGGGGGCAGGCCCTGGGGATGCTGAGCTTCCCCGGAAAGATGCGCCGGAGACGCGGGGCCGTGGCAGGAAGCTCCCTGCGGGCGTCCCAGCTCCGGGGGATCATGGGCACCCGAGGCCTCCGCACCGGGAGGCGCCAGCTCGGCCAGGCCTGCTCGGCAGGGCGGCCCCTCCCCGCGTGGGAGACACTTTGTGTGCGTGGATGTGGGGCCCCCCCCCCCGGCCTGCTGCCTCCCACCCCGCTGGGTGCCTTGGTCGCGCGAGCCCAGGTAGCCCCCGCTAATGACGGGCAATTACAGCGTCGGGAGGTTGTCTGGAGAGCCGTTAGCAGGGAATGGGCCCGGGGCTGTGCCCCCCCGCCCCCCGCCCGCCGCACCGTCTCCTTTTCCATTACGAGGCTCTCCTCGCTTTTTAAAAAACGTTATTAAGCAACGGAGGCGCTTTCATCTCATTATGGTAATGATCGCACGGCAAAAGGAGAGGGGGAAAGGAGACCCGGCGAGCGAGAGAATCAACCTAATTAATTTCAATTTCCGAGGAGCAGAGCCAGCGTTAATGCTGCTATTTATTACCCAGCGCCAAGAAGAATGGGGATTAGTTGACTGGACGATTAACACGGGTCACTAAATAAGCGGGCGAGCGCCGCCGCCGAGGCAGGGTAGAAACGGGGGCGCGTGCGCCGGCTTCTCCCGGCGGAGCGGCTTGGGCTGCCCGCGAAGACGTGGGGCAGCCCCCCAGGGTCCCCACCGAGGCTTCTGCCCTGAGGCTGGGCCTGGTGGGACGAGCGGCTCGCCGGCTCCCCGGGGAAGCTCCAGGGGCCGCTCGCGCGGTTTGTGGCTGGGCTCGGAACACCGGGTTGTTCAAACCATGGACTGTTGCCCCGTGTGAATCCGGAACCGCGGGTTGATCTGCCGGGCTGTAGGAGAGGTGGGCCAGAGCGGTGGGAGGTGCCCAGCTGCCCTGCGTGGGCAGAGGAGGAGGGAGAGGAATCGCCCAGGGGCAACGGGGCAGCGTGGCTGTGGGTCAGCCCCATGCGCTGGCTGGCCGAGGAGGCCCCGGGTCCAGGGAACGAAGCCCCCGGGGGGGCCAGTGCGAGGCGCCTCGGCCACTGCTCCGCGGCCCACCCGGCACCCCCAGCTCGGCGAGGAAGCAGCCCCGCACCTTGCTGGCCCCCGTGCCTGCCGCTGGCGCCGCCGCCGCATCCGTTGTGGAGCCCCGAACGCACCATGGGCCCCAGTGTTGTGTGCCCCAAGCCCCGTGCTGGGAAGGGGCGGCCACTAAGCCGAAGCGACACCTGTGCCGGCCCGGCCCAGCCGCCTTCCTGCAGAAAAGCTGCAGGTCCGGACCTCCGGCAGAGGAGGAGGCCGGCTGCCCCGCACCGGGACCCTCCCCCTCCCTCTCCCCCTCCCCGCTTGTCTTGCGCGGGCTTCATGGCGACACGGATGTTTCTGCCTGTTTCAGCCTCCCCGTTAAGCGTTTCTAGGGTGCCCCTTCAGCATCGGAGGGGCCGCTGGCGAGTGTGTGGGGACAGGGCCTTCTGGGTGTTGGCCCTCGGCTGTGCGATGCTCTCCCCCAAGAGGCTCACTTCGAAATTGGTCCTGCTCCACCCGTGCCGATAAGATACGGTCGCTTTGCCAAATGCGTTGTGTGATTTAAATTTGACTGCACCGGGGTCCTTGCGGTGGTGTGTGAGCTGCTTTGGGCCCGAATTCTTCCCCCGAAATCAAAGCATCCAGGAGAGCGGGACGCCCCGGTGGCCGCGGGGGCTTCGGGGGGCACAGCCGTGTCTCACGCGGGCACGCCCCTCGCTCTCCGACGTGCGCAGGTTCGACAGCGAGCTCTCGCAAGCCCACGAGGAGGCCCAGCGGGAGAAGCTGGCCCGCGAGAAGCTGGCCCGCGAGAAGGACACACTCATCGCCGAGATGTTCAGCCTGAAGCAGCAGCTCGAGGTGGGTGGCCCCCGCCGAGCCCCATCCCTGAAAGCCCTGCTGCCCCCCACCCCCGGGCGGCATCCCCTGCAGCGAGCTGCCTCCCCCTGTCCCCTCTGTCCCCGCTCGGCCTCTCGGCCGCCCACGCGGGCCTCTCTGGCCGGCCAGACATCAAGCCCCCGTCTTCCTCCCCCTGCCCAGGAGAAGGACTCCAGCATCGCGGGGCTCACGCAGAAGGTCGAGTCTCTGGAGGCCGAGCTGCAGGACCTCTCCTCCCAGGAGTCCAAGGACGAGGCCTCCCTGGCCAAGGTCCGGAAGCAGCTCCGGGACCTGGAGGCCAAGGCCAAGGACCAGGAGGAGGAGCTGGATGAGCAGGCCGGCACCATTCAGATGCTGGAGCAGGTAGGGCCCGGCCGGCCGGCTCGCCCTCTCCCGCCGGCACCGGCTCTGCCGGTTTTCCGGGCGTGCCGCCCTCGCGGGGGTGTGGGCCGCCCCATCCTGCCGGCTGGCTCCCGCGTCACCCGCCGTGACTCGGCTCCCGCGGAGGAGGCGGCGCTGGCTCGGCGGGGAGGCTCGGGCGGGCGACCCAGCCGGCGACTCGGCTGCGCACGTCTCAGGGTGCCGAGCAGCTGCCCGGCCATGGAGGCTGTGGAGGCCGCGGCAGCGCGGCGGGTGAGTACCTGCCGTTCCGAAGCCGTCGCGCCGAGCGGGGCCTCCTCCCGGCCCGTGTGGCTCTTGGCAGTGGGGCGCCTCAGGACCTCCCAGGCCGGCAGGGTGGTGGCGAGCCGGGCCCAGTGGGCCGGAGAGCGTCGCCTCCTCCCTGCCCCCTGGTGGGGCTGCCGGTGGGTTGGGCATCCCTCCCCTGACGAAGGAACACGTCCCTCGGGCGCAGCCGGGCTCCTGGGGGGTCCTGGCGAAGGGGCTGCGGCTGCCACAGAAACCCCCCGCATCTCGGGGGTGCCACAGCCGGACTCAAGCTCGTGCGATGTGCAGAGGGGCACCCGGGAGGGAGCGCCACAGCCGCGTCAGGGCAGCGGCATGGGCTTTCCTGGGGGGCCCCGTGGAGGGGCTGGCGCTGGAGGAGTCTGCTGTGCCCGCCTCCCCTGTCCGGGGTTCCCACCCCAGGGCCCCCCTTCCCCCTTCTCCACCCGACCTCCTTTGGAGACATGGACGCTGAGGAGGGCAGCCGGGGAGCCAGGCTTCCTCACGAAGAGGACGAGGCCCTGGGCCGGCCGGGCCTGGCCAGCATCCCGCTGGCTGGTCCGTGCCGGAGGGAAGGAAGGTGGCCGAGGAAGATGCCCCCGCTGCCTGCCTGCCTGCCTGCCTGCCTCTCGGAGCCGGCCCGCGTGTGCCCGCTGGGGGGAGTCCGCTGCCGGAGCCATGGGCTCGGCGGGGGGAAGCAGGCAAGCCGGCCCTGCCCCTTTCCTCCCCTCGGCCCCCTTTGCCCCTCTGGGTGCAGCCGGGCGAAGGGAAGAGGAGCGGAGCGGAGCGGAGCGAAGCAAAGGGGCGGCCCCTCCGTCTCGGGGCTCACCGGGGCCTCTCCCCCCAGGCCAAGCTGCGGCTGGAGATGGAGATGGAGAGGCTGCGGCAGACGCACGCCAAGGAGGTGGAGAGCCGCGACGAGGAGGTGGAGGAGATCCGGCAGTCGTGCCAGAAGAAGGTGAGGGGCGCCCCACGGCGCAGGTGGGGACGGGCGGCGTGGCTGCACGAGCCCCCGCGGCCGGGGGGCTAGCCCCGCCTGCCCCCCCTCGGGGCCGGGCTGTGGAGGAGATCCCACCCCCTCCCTGCAAGGACCCATGACCAGGCCTCCTGCTCGCCCATCGGGTGTCTGGCCGCCTCCCAGAGCAGCCAGCCGGCAACCGGAAGGGCAGAGTGGCCCGGCGGCATTCCTCCTTCCCTGACTCCCTTCCTGCCTGAGCACACGCCGCTGCCCCACCCGCAGCCTCACCAGGACACGCTCGGGCTCCGCCACGGGGCCTCGCCTCCTTCTGGCTGCCCTGCAGCCGCTCAAGCGCCTTCTGGAGCGCGAGAGGAGGGGGTCCCACAGGGGCAGACGATCCCAGCCCTGCTGTTGAGCCGAGGCTCCCCTTGCCTCCCCACCACTGTGGATTGATCTTTCGACGCATGAGTCCCCCCCGGCTTGCGTTGAAATCTTGGGGCGCTAGAAGGCTCCCCTGAACGGGATAACCCCTCCCCGCGACTGGGGGGCAGTCCAGGGACACAGGAAGCTGAGTCCCAGCAGCAGAAAGCAGCTTTGCCACCGCGAGGTTCCCTCCGGGGCTGAAGGGCAGGGCAGAAGCCCAAATCTTGAATCGCTAACCATGGAGTGCTCATTCAGGGCCGACTTTCTCTGAGCTCAAGGCACACCAGTTCAGTGTCTGGGGCTCTTTTGCGTCAGGTGTGTTACTGTTGCTAGGAAGGCGTAGGTGGGAAGGATTTTTTTGACAGACGGTGGGATGCGCCTGTTTGTCAGGCGGTGAGAGAGAGATCTCGTGCTTCCTTCAGTAACTCTGAAAAGCAAATTTATATAACTTTAATAGACTAATTAATCGGTTGGAGTGCCTATGATTATCCAACTCAAAAGTTCTCTAATCAGTTGACAGGCTGAGCACAATGCCTCTATTAGTCACCCGCGCCGTTCATTCTGTGCGCTTGGAAGCCAGTTTTGACTGGCTCTCCTGCATCCAAAGCGCTTCTGCTGTTCCAAAAGACCCCGTGGGCCCACGGCTGTGCATGCATTAGAAGGGGGGACTTTTGAACCCAAGCCTTTGGCGAGCAGCAAGGATGGGGGCTGAGCTGCATCCCTGAGAGAACAGGGGGGCTCAGCAGGCTGGATCACAAGTGGAGTCCAGCGTGGGCCTGGGGGCACGTGCCCCGTGCCCACGGCCCCGTCCGGGAAGGAGCAAACCCTCCTGCCGAGGGGCCTGCCTTGGGCCAGGCCGAGGGGGCTTTTCCCCCGAAATTCCCTTCCTGCTCGGCCATGGGGGGTGGAGAGAGCTGCTCCTGGGCCCGGAGAGACACGCCAGCAGCGTCCTCCTGTCCGTCCTCTCCCCTTCGCCTCGTTTCTTCCTTTCTTCCACCAGTCAAGCTGGAAGGGGCCAGTCTCCCCAGGCTGCTTAATGGGGGGGGGGGGTCTGCGCCCCGCAATCGCCCTCCTTCGGCCCAGCCCTCGTGCTGGGCCAGAGGCAGGGCCCCCCTCCCACCCAGGTGCTGAGCCCCAGAAAGGTAGAAGGGCAGGTGCGAGGAGGGGGTGCGTTTTGCGGCCTGGCCTGGCCCGGCCCGGCCCTGCCGGGGGGGACCCTGGAGGGGGCACCCAGCAGGGGGGTGGGAATGAGCCCTTTGCTTGCCTCGTGTGCGGCAGCTGAAGCAGATGGAGCTGCAGCTGGAGGAGGAGTACGAAGAGAGGCAGAAGGTGCTGCGGGAGAAGCGGGACCTGGAGGGGAAGCTGGTGGCCGTCAGCGACCAGGTAGGGCCGTGCGGCGCTGGGGGGGGGGGGGGGGAGCAGCCGTGCTTGGCTGGGGGGCCGCAGGCGGAAGGAAAGGGCAGCCGTCGCAGTCCGCCCCGCGCCGGCCAGGGCCCACGCCCGCCTCCAGTGCCCCAGACGGCCCAGGAGGGCCCGGCAAGCGGCTCTCCGTCCCGGCCCCTCACCTTTCCGGTCGCTCCCCCGGCAGGTCAACCAGCGGGACTTCGAGGCGGAGAAGCGGCTGCGGAAGGACCTGAAGCGGACCAAGGCCCTCCTGGCCGACGCGCAGGTCATGCTGGACCACCTGAAGAACAACGCCCCCAGCAAGCGGGAGGTCGCCCAGCTGAAGAACCAGGTGCGTGGCCGGCTGGCCGGCGCCTCGCCTCGCTCGGGGGCGGCCCTGCGCCGGTGCAGTGGGACGAGGCGGGTGGTGTCGCCGCGGGCCCGGGCTCTGGCGGGTGCCCCCCGGAGCATGGGCCCGGGTCTCTCGTGCTCGTGGGGGGGCCCACGCCGCTGCGGGGCGCAGGCACGGTCCTGACCGGGGCTCTCCGTGCAGCTGGAAGAGTCGGAGTTCACCTGCGCCGCGGCCGTCAAGGCGCGCAAGTCCATGGAGGTGGAGATCGAGGACCTGCACCTGCAGATCGAGGACCTGTCCAAGGCCAAGGGAGGGGTAAGCCCCCCACGTCCCTACAGTGCCCCCCCCGGTGCCGTGCGTCCTCCCGTGAGGCCTGACGCACCCGTGCCCTGCGGCTGGCTCCCACGCGGCCTCTGAGGACGCCTGGCTCCCCTGCACAGCTTGGGGCCCGCACCGCGTGGGCCTGGGGGGAACGAGGCCCCCGCTGACGGGCTGCCGCCCTCCCCACTCCCCCCAGCTGGAGGAGCAGCTCAGCCGGCTGCAGCGGGAGAAGAACGACATCCAGAGCCGCCTGGAGGAGGACCAGGAGGACATGAACGAGCTCCTGAAGAAGCACAAGGCCGCGGTCGCGCAGGTGAGCCCCCCGCTGGGGCGCCCCCAGCCCCGTGCCCCTCGCCCGGCCACCCCGTGAAGGACCCCCGGCCGCACGCGCTCTCCGTGGCTGCAGCAGCAGAGGCCCCGGCCCGGGCTGACCCCGCCGTGTTCCCCCAGGCCTCCCGGGACCTGGCCCAGATCAGCGACCTCCAGGCGCAGCTGGACGAGGCCGGCAAGGAGAAGCAGGAGCTGCAGGAGAAGGTAGGCCCCCCCCCAGCCCCCCGGCCTCCCCGCCCGGCCGGAGCCCCAGTGACCCCCGCCTCCCCCGCCCCTGCAGCTGCAAGGCACCCAGAGCCAGTTGGAGTTCCTGGAGCAGTCCATGGTGGAGAAGTCGCTGGTCAGCCGGCAGGAGGCCAAGATCCGCGAGCTGGAGACGCGCCTGGAGTTCGAGAGGACGCAGGTCAAGCGCCTCGAGGTGCGGACCCCGGAGCTGGGGGCGGGCAGGGGTGGGGGGGAGGCGGGAGGCTTCTTGCGGCCGTCGCACGCGCCCGTGCAAGGAGGCTCGGCCGAGGCCCAGCTCGCCAACGGCAAGAGCCGCGTCCGGAGACCAGTCCGGACTCCGCTTTTCACGGCACGGAGCCGGAGGCCGACCCGCTTGGCGGCCGCTCTGGCTGCCCTGCCAGACAAAGATTTCTCTGCCACGGCTCCAATAGCTCCACGTTTTCCCCGGACCGCCAAGGGGACGCTCAGGCCCGGCCCGCTGCCTCCCCGGCCGACTCGGAAGGCTGCCCTGCGTCTTATCCCCGCCTGGGCAAGCTCTGGCAGCAGCCGGCCTCCTGCTTGGCAGTCCCCGGGTGGACCCTCCCCGCCGTCCAGGGAGGCCGCGGAACGCACATAAGCATTCCCCTGCTGAGCACAAGGGCTGCTGGAGCATTCGGATCGCTGCCGTCCTAGGGCAGGGGGCGGCACTGGCCAGGGGGCCCTCGGAGAGACCCCCCGGGAAGTCCACCTTGCCAGCCGACCCCTCCCTCCCTCTGGGCCGAGCCGTTCACAGAGGGCACCAAGGATGGTGACGCAGAGCGTTGGCTGGCGGTGACAGTGCTGGGTGCGGGACGCTGAATGGCAGAAGGGGGAAAGGGGGCCGCAAAATCGCCCGCCCTCCTGCTCCCCTCCGCCCCACGGCCTGCCGGCCGGGCCAGGGCACTCCGGGCCGGGCTCTTCGCCTTCCCTCCAAGGGCACCCCAGGGAGCTGGCCGGCTTTCTCTGGCACCTGTTAAAAGCCTCGCTTTGCATTCCGCGTGGCCGTTCCTTCCTCCGCCACAGGAGCGAAGAAGCTTGAGAGAAGCCTCTTAATATTTCCATACCATTATCCGCCCCCCCTCCCCACCCCCTCGCCCCACCAGCCCCATAAATATGCAGGAGACGGCGCTCAGCTGCCGCGAAAGGACGGAATCTATTTTTCTGCCCACATTACATGCTGTAATTACTTCACACAAAGT
>NW_025335588.1:194841-255051 GCF_004798865.1 Varanus komodoensis
CCCCCCCCAGCCCCCCTCATGTAAATTCATGGTGTGGGGTCCGTTCGTTCCATGAGTGCTCGGGGGGCGATGGAGCAGCACTCGTTCCGGCCGCGCCATCGCCACTGGCTGCCCCCCTCGTGGGCAGCAGGTGGGTGTGGAGGCAGCCCCCCGCCTCCTCTTCACCTGCCGCAGCTCAGCTGGGGGCTGCGACCCCCTTGCCACAGAGGGGGGGCGGCTGGCAGCGACTGGCAGGGCCGGTGGGAGCTCAGGGCTGTAGCCCGGCTGGTCGGCGCGGCCTCGAGACAGCCGGGGGGATGCCGGGGCCCGCGTTTCTTTCCGGGGGTGGGGGGCTGGCAGGCCCCCCTCCAGCCTCGTCAGATCCACTGGCACAGGGAGGGCCGCCCCGGGACGGAGGGGGCGTGCGGTGGGTTTCCGTCCTTTCATCCGTCCTGAAGTGGCAACCCGCAGTCTCCATTGGCGCCTGGAGGGTTTTGCCCGCCTGCCCAGCCCCCCCCCCGGAAAGCAGCTGGTCCACAGGCCAGGGGGGGTTGCGTGGGGGGTTTCTCTGCCGGGGTCCGACGAGCTGCCGGCGTGCAGGGAGCCTGGCCCCCTCGGCCCCCGGAGGCTGACGGTGGGGGACCCCCGTCCTTGGCGGAGGGACGTCATGCCACTGCCCCCCCCTCCCCGGCAGAGCCTGGCCACCCGCCTGAAGGAGAACATGGAGAAGCTGACGGAGGAGCGCGACCAGCGCGCGGCGGCCGAGAACCGGGAGAAGGAGCAGAACAAGCGGCTGCAGCGGCAGCTGCGGGACGCCAAGGAGGAGGCGGCCGAGCTGGCCAAGAAGGAGGCCGAGGCCAGCCGGAAGAAGCACGAGCTGGTGAGCGGCCGCCTCCGGGCGGGCTGGGGTCCGGGGGGCCCGGCAGCGCGCTCACGTCCCGCTCCCCCCAGGAGATGGACCTGGAGAGCCTGGAGGCGGCCAACCAGAGCCTGCAGGCCGACCTGAAGCTGGCCTTCAAGCGCATCGGGGACCTGCAGGGCGCCATCGAGGACGAGATGGAGAGCGACGAGGACGAGGACCTGATCAACAGGTGGGGCGCCGGGCGGGGGGGGGGTGCTGCTGCCGCGGAGGGCACCCCGCTGCCCTTCGCAGTGGCCACGGGAGGGAGGCCTCCGGAAGGCCGCTTGGGGTGGGGGAGCGACCCTCAGGCCCCGCATCCCCAGGCCGGGGGCTTCCGCACACCCTCGCGCCCCCCGCCCCGCCTTCCGTCCTCTCGCCCCTCGGCGCGGGTCGCTGAGCCTTTGCTCCCCTCGGGCTCCCCTTGCCCCCCTTCGCCTCCCGGCCCCGCCGGTGCTCCCCCCGCCCTCCCTGCCCCCCCGTGCCCCCTCCCCACGCCCTGCCCGTTCCTTGCGCCTTACTCTCTGTCCCCCCCTTCTCCCAGTTTGCAGGACATGGTGACAAAGTTCCAGAAGCACAAGACTAGGCTGTGAGGCTGAGTCTCTCTCCCCACTTCCCCGTAACACCGTGTGGCGCCTAACCTCCTGGCATGGCGTGTGGGGGGCCCCCAGCCCCCCAGTGTCGTTGCATGCCCTCCCACGCATGTGCCTTGACACGGAAGCTCTAACCCGTCTTCCACATGCGTAACCCGTAACCCTGGGGCCGGGGGGGGGGGCGTATCCGGAAGGGCGGTGTGCCATGCTTGGGTTCGGGCGTGTGTGGCGGTGGGGGGGCAGCCGCTCAGGGCTGGAGAGGCGCCAGACGCTCTGCCTCAGGCGCCGGAGTCCATCGTGCGGTGGGTGCGCGGTCCCGTGTGAAGTCCCCCCGGGGGCCCGTCTCCGAGGGGGGCATCATGCCCTCCCTGGTGGGGGTGGGGGGCTGCCCCCGATCCCAGGAGGCCCCTCCTGCCTACGTCCCCGTGCTTCCAGCGCAGTCGGCTTGCGTTTCGCTTGCCGGCTGAAGCGTTGCTTTGGGCTCATCAGCGGTTGGCGTCCGGGGGACCCTCAGCCGGCGCGAAGGGCTCCCACGCTGCCGTGCAAAGGTGCGCTCGTCGGCGTGGGAGAGCTGAAGCGCACCAGTGGCTGTCGGCCCACGGGGTGGAAGGCGTCCCAGGGCCAGGCGGGCCGCTTCTCCGCTCGTGCGGACCCAGGGGCCATGGGCTGTTTGATGGTTAAACAACCCTCAGGCAACCCCCGCACAAGCCGCGGAACCCTTGCCGGCCGATCGGCACGCGGGGGCTTCCTGTGGCATGTGAACGGCGCCTGTCATTCGTGAATTGGCTCTCCACGGCCGGGTGCGGAGCTGCTCTCGGGTGGGGAGGCGAGGGAGGACCGAAAGGCCCCCCAGGAACGTTCCTGCCTGGGCTTCGAGCGGCCTGGGTCCCCGACATGCTGCCCGCATGCGACAGGCCGAGAACTTCCCCTGCGCGTGACAATGTCGCGAGCGGCTTCTGCCAGGGGTGTGTGGTCCATCTGGCACCGCTGGCATCCCGCCGGCCACGGCGCGCCATGTTTCAGCCGGGGATCTTTCGTGGCCCCCCCCGGAGATGCCGGAGGTCGAACCGGGACCTGGCGCAGCGAGCAGAGGCCTGCCTTCGCCCTTCGGGGTGGCCCCGTGTCCCGGCCGGGGGGCTGCTCCCTGGCCCCGCATCCCAGCCAGGCGGCTTCACGCGGAATCTCCTCCCGGAGCTCAGGACGGGCTTAGCGGGGCCGTGGCAGGATCTGTCCCGCCTAATGATAAATGTAATTGTGTGCAGCAGGTGATGGAAGGCCACGCGAGCCTCGTTGTCACACAGAATTAATGTCCCGCACAGTTCAGTCTGCGTTTGCCCGCTCCCTGGCGATTTGGATCCCAGTAAACTAATGGCACACTCGGCCGGACATAAATTGCCTTTGACGTGAGGTTTAATTCCGACAATTTGAAATCGCAGCTGCCCCTGGAGTTTGTTTACAGGTCTCCTCGGCTTTCCGTTGTTTCCCCAAGGCAGCAAAATAACCAAGGGGAAGACACCTCCTGGCGTTTATTCCCCGAGCGGGAGATGTCTGGCGGAGCAAGGGGGGGCTCGTTGCTTTGAATTTAACAAGGGGGATTCGGGTGCAGAAGAGGCACCTGTCTGAGCGCTCACGCCATCGAGCGGAGAATCGGCCGGCGGTGAGGGGTGGGGGCACTCACAAAGCCCCCGTTAGACCCCTCTTCTGGGGTGGGCAGGGCATTCTGGACTTCCCAGGGGTCTGGAAGAGCCCTTCCGCTCAGCGCCGCGGGACGTGGGGGAAGAATTACTGAGCCCGCAGAGCTCCGAAGGGGAGCCTCGCTCCCGATTTACGTATAGATACACCGGTTATTGCCGTAATCGTAATGCAAGCAGTAAACGGCGGGTGCATTAGGGAGAGATTTATACAGCCACGGCTCCGGGCGTGCAGAAATGGCTCCTGGCCCCCCCCGCCCACCCCCCCCCGCGGTAACTGCACTTTGGTCCTCCAGGCAATCAATACAGTTATGAACGCCACATATAAATCTGGCGGCGTTAAGCTGGATGGGGCCGTGCGCATATAAATCAGGGGCCGCGCTACCTGCTGCAGGAGGTTCGGGGCTGTAAATCCTCCCGCAGCCGAGCTGGCCGTGTGGCACTGGATCCGCTTGCCGGGGCCGGCAGCACCCTGCTTTCCCTGCAGGCCCCGGCCGGGGGGCAGGCACAGTCCAGCGTGGGCCCAGGAGGGGCGGCCGGATGCGTTCCTGCCTTCCCGGAGCCCCCGTGTCGCAGGGCCCTTCTTGATCTTCGGGGGGGAAATGGGTCGTGCCGGGAGTTGTGGGCAAGGACGGAGCCCCTGTCGGGCCGCCTCTTCGGAGAAGCCGAGCCCCTCAACCCGGCCGCTGGGAAGGGCGGCGTGGCTTGCAAATCCATGGGGCACAGCCAGCCCCCGGGGAACGGGGGAGTCGGCCCGGTACCGGCCGGCCTTGCCGATGCTGCATCTCGCGGGCTCGCTCTCTGCTCTGACATCCCCGTTTTAATCTAGCAGCACTTAAGGGCCCCCCTTTCTTCCCTTCCCTTCCCTTCCCCTCCCAGCGCCGCCTCGCTCCCCCAGCCCACCGCCCTCCCAGCTCCCGCGGCGGCGCTTGCGTGGGGCTATTTATAGCCGCTGAATAGCCGGCCAGGGCTCCTCTCCTCTCCCCGGCGAGCCGGAGCTTCGAGTGGGTGCTGCGATCTTTCCATCGAAGCTCTCGAGGCCTGTTGAGATCTGAAAGGCTGGGGGCGGGGGGCAGGCCGCCTCCGCGAGCAGGCGGGGGGTTCTTGGAGTTGCCGAGCCCATGCCCTCGGAATGGCCAAACGTGCGGGGTTTGGGGGAGCAGGAAGGAGGAGGGGGGACAGCAGAGAGTTAGGGGGGCCGTTCTCTCCGTCCTCCGGCCCCGCTGCCGTCGGGGGACCGAGCATGTGTGCGGGGCGTGCAAAAGCGGCATGCTTTTGGAAGGGGCCTGTCTGGCGGAAGAGAATTCCTTGGCTGCCTCCGGACACCTTGCTCCCGGTGTTTCCTCGGGGCTGGGAGGACCGGGAATGGCACGGCCCTGCGGAGGGCCGGCCTGCGCAGGTCAGCGGTGCCAGTGGCCGCAGAGCCCGGCAGCTCCTCGCCGGGGGGCCGGGCAGCCGCCGTGGGAGCGGCCCAGCCCGGGTGGGCGCGTTCGAAGCCCCGGGCCTGCGCCGGGGCTGCCTTCGGCCTCGGGTCCCGCGGGGCGAATGCAGGCGGCGGCCCCGGGTGGCTCGCCGCCTCCGCTACATCAGGTGCAGCGTTGTCTTGAACCGGAGCTGGATCGGCCCCCCGGCCCATGTGGCCCGGCGCTGGCCCACCGGGGCTTCAGCCGGGAGAACCTGCCCCGGCTGGGGGCGGAGCCTGCGCCTCCTGCCTGCCCTGCCATGGAGCTGTTCTCCTCTGCCTGCACATCGAACAAGGAGCTAGTCCTCATGGTTCTTGGCAGCGCCTTACTGAGGCAGCGGTGGGGCGAGAGAGGCGGGTGCAGGCGGCACAGCCATGCCCCGGCCCCACGTGACCCCTTCCGGCCCTCTGGTCCGGGCCCGAGCTGCAAGGGCAACTTGGCCGAGGAGATGGGGCCGAAGAGGCACCCCCCCGTAAGCCCCCGGCAGGCCCGGCCGGGGGGGCGCGTGTGACCCCTCGCCTCGTGTGTGCTGATTCTTAACCCTTCCCTGGCTGGCCTTTCCGAGCACGTTGCATGCCGGGCGCCCCCCGCCGCGCTCCCGGGGCCGCCCTGACCTCTCCCCGCTTCTGCTTGCAGCGAGGGCGACTCGGACGGCGACTCCGAGCTCGAGGACCGCGTGGACGGCGTGAAGTCGTGGCTGTCCAAGAGCCGGGGCCCCGGCAAGGCGGTCTCCGAGGACGGCAGCCTGAAGAGCAACAGGTCAGCCGGGGCTGGGGGTCCCCGGGAGGCATCGGGCGCGGGCCCCCCCACTTGCGCTCAGCGGCGCGGGCGGGCGGGGGGGCTGGGAAGGGTGGGGCCTCGGCCAGCCCCAAGCCCCCCATGCAGAGTCACGGCCCGGCCCCTTTGGAGGGAAGGGGGCGAGGCGGACGGAGGGTTTCGGCATCAGGACGGACGCATGGGGGGCTCGCCCTTGTCCCCCCCCCCCGGCCTGGTGACTCTTCCGGATTGTGCTAGGAATTCACCTTTGGGGCTTCCCTGCTCCCACATCCTGCAATAGGTGCTGGGGCTTCTTCCCCACATCCCCCTAAAAACCCACCGCAGGGACCACAATTCGGGAGGGAAGCCTTGCCCTGAGACGGAGGCGGGGAAAGGAGGCTGGGCGGGGGTGGCCCTGATCCCCTCTCCCGGGGTCCCCCCATCCCCGGGCAGACCTGGGAACCGTGCCGGGGGCGTCCCCATCGGGTCCCGTCGGGGACAGTGAGCAAACGGACCCCGCAGAGCCCGGGGGCCCCTGCCTGGGAGCGGGGGGGGGCTCCCTCTTGCCCCGGGGCAGGCATTCGGTCCCTCTGCTGGGGCGAGGGTCCGGGTGGCCCATGTGGCATCTCCGGCTTGCCACAGAAGCTGGCCCACAGCGGTTTGCAGCGAGTGTGGGAAGGCCCCCCACGCCCGCTCGTTCCTCGGGGGCCGGGCGTCTCCCTCTGCCCCCACGCCCCCCAGCGCCCCGTGCCGGCAGTCCCGGCCCGCGTCCTCCGCTCTTCCCCGCCATTGGAAGTGACCAGGTATCCGCGGGGGCTATTTATAGCACACCTGTTGCCATGGCAACCGGCAGCCCGGTGCGCGGCGCACGGTCCGGGCCGACAAAGCCCTTTTGTGCTCCGCGGAAGCGGGTGCCCCCCAGGGGCGCTCCACAAAGGGCGCCTCCGCAGCCCCTTCTTGCGGCCCAGCAGGTGCAGGGAGGGCTGCTGGATTGGGGCCGCCACCGGGGGCCTCCTGCACCTGCTCCGGGGAGGGTCTGTGGGCACCCCCTTTCTTGGCCTCCCCTCCCCTCCCCCTCGCAGCCCCCTCCCCACACGCCCCGGAGCGCCGGGCCGGGCGGGGGAAGAGCGGAGGCGCGCTCTTAATTGGCTTAATTTATGCGTCAGCATGGATGTAAAACATTTTGTTACGGAAAATAATGCCTCTCTTTGTGTGTGCCGGAGCCGGGGAGTCGGGGGCTGCGTGCCGCCGGCGCTTTCCCGGTAGTTGACAAGAAAACAAATTGGAAGCGTGGCAGCTGCTCGGGGGGAGGCGGCGGAGCCGAGCGGTGCCCGCCTGCATCGCAGCCCTGGCCGGCGGAGGGGCTCCTTCGGCCCCCCGCCTCGCCTGCTCCCTCTCACGTGCCCACTCACCTCGGCCTCTCTCTCTCTCTCTCTCTCCCTCTCCCCCTTCCTCTTCCTCTTCCTCGCCCGCCTCCCCGGCTGGGCGCAGGCCCGGCCCGCCCCCCGCGGCCAAAGAGGCCAAGGAGGCGGAGGAGCGGCCCGTCTCGGTCATGAGCTCGCTGAGCTACAGGAAGCGTGCCGCCCTCAAGGACTCCATTGGGGGCCACGGGGACGAGGAGACCCTCTTCTCCACGCTGAGCGAGCGCCCGCCCTCTCCCGAGCGCCCCCCCCGCAAGGCCAGGCAGGGCTCGGCGGCCGGCAGCCTGGACGGCGGCGGCGGCTCCGTGGCCTCGTGGAAGAAGCCCGCCGGGGGGCCGGGCGACGCGGACGAGGGGGCCTCGCTGCTCTCGCAGCCCCTCTCCGAGGCCGGCGGCCGCCTCCCCGCGGGGCTGCAGAAGCGCTGGTCCGTCTCGGCGGCCGAGTTTGACGAGGCCTCGCTGCTCTCCGGCCCACTCAGCCTCGGGGGCGCCTCCTGGGGCGGCCGGGAGGATGACGCCCGCTCGGCCCGCAGCCTGGCCCTCTCCAGCCCCGGCAGCCTGCGGCGCAGCACCTCCCGCCTGGACGCCCTGGGCCTGTCCGGCAGCCGCCCGGGCTCGCGGGCCTCCTGGGGCCGCCCGCCGGCCGACGACGCGGCCAGCCTGGCCCCGAGCGACTCCCGCTCGCTCTGCAGCCAGCCCTCGCTGGCCCGCAGCCTCTCCGTGCCCCCGCGGCCCCGCTCCGCCGCCTCGGAGGAGCCGCTGGCCGGCGACCCCGACATCCGGCCCGTCGGCCACCGCAGCTACCTGGACCCGGCCCTGGAGGCGGCCATCAACGAGGTGCTGAACTACAAGCCGGTGAAGTTCCGGCGCTCCCGCCTGGACCGCGACTCGGAGGACGACGACGACGACGACGACCGCAGGAGCGTGCGCAGCGCCAAGAGCGCCGTGCTGCTGGACAGGGCGGAGAGCCCGGCCGGCAGCCTGCGCCGCTCGGCCTCCGCCATGGATTTCTCCCGGCCCCGCAGCACCAAGGGCAAGGGCTGGCGGAGGAGCCCCTCCTCCTCCTCCTCCTCCTCCTCCTCCTCCTCCTCGTCTCCGGAGCCGTCCCGGAAGGGCTCTCGGAAGCACGGCAAGAAGTCCAAGAAGAAGTCCAAGAAGAGGAAGCCGCGCTCGCGCTCGCGCTCCTCCTCGGAGTCCTCCTCCGACTCCTCCTCGGGCTCCACCGTCTCGTACCGCAGCAACTCCAGCGTCAAGAAGGGCCCCCGGCGGGGCAGGCCGCTCTCGGGGGGGGAGGAGGAGGACGGTGGCCCCGGCGGGCCCAAGGAGGGGGCCGAGGCCGGGCGGTCGAGCAAGCAGCGCCGGAAGGCCGAGAAGCAGCGCAAGAAGCAGGTGGACAGTCTGATGATGAAGTACCTGTACCGGCCGGAGAGCGACTAAGGCAGGTGGCCCGGCGTGTGTCCTGCACCGGACTAACCCAACCGGCGTGTGGGGCCAGGGCCTCGGGGGGCCAGGGCCTCGGGGGGCTGCCCTCACCCCGGACGGACGGCGTGTCAACTAACCAGCCTGGAGCCGCGACCGGCACGGCCCTGCATGCTGGCCGCATCCCCGAAGCAAGGCACTCGCGCCTCGCGGTTTCTAACCCCCCGCCCCGGATGCGCTCGGTGGGGCCTCGTCCGTAAGGATTGCTCCGGCTGGAGACCGAGGCCCCTCTGGCTCCGCGTTTCGTTCCCGTGAGGATTTGCTGCAGGAGGGGCTGGGGCGCGGGGCTTGCATCCTCCCGGGCCTTTTCAGGGCTGGGCTGGATTTGGCTCCCGTGCGACAAGGGGGTCTCCAGCAGCACCCCGGCCCGGAGATGCCGTGCGCCCGGCGGACCCAGGGCAGCTCGCGTGTCGCGGGGTTTTCCGAAGGGGAGCCCGTCTCGGGAGGAGCACGGCCCCGTTCCGGGCTCTCCTTCCCACCTCTCTTGGCCGGGGGACCAGCTCCTTTCCGAGGGCCTTCCCTTCGCCTTGGCCGACGCAGGGCAGGGCTGTCCCGGCCTGGCTCCTTCCTCGTGACGTGGAATTGGTCGTATTTACGTCCCAGCTACCCACGTGTTGCCGAGGGTCCCAATAAAGCCACCGTTAAAATAAAAGCCGCCAAACGCAGGAGCAACAAAAGCCATATAAAAGCGTAAAATGATCGTAAGCCACGGCTTTATGCAGTCAAATTAAAGAGCAGCACATGGTGCCTTTTAGCTTCTTTGCAAAAACCCGCCCGCCCTCTGCTCTGGAGGGAGAGCGGCCCGCAATTCGGGAGCCTCTCTGCCGATCCATTCGGACTTGGGGACCCCCATGCCCTGGAAACTGAGACCGGCGCCTCACTTGGCTCCTGGCGGCAGGCGGCGATCCTCTCGGATCTTTCCACGCTACAGAAGACGCTTTCTGTGGCAGCCGTCCGGCCATGAGGACCGTCCCCGGATCGGGAAGCACGCTGAGCCTCGTGGATCCAGAGGCCACGGGCTGAGCGTCCCCGGGGAACGGCCCCTTCCCGGCAGGGGTGTCCTTCCCCCACGCCGGCCGTCCTCCTGAGCGGCGCCACCGCTCTCCCCCCTCGAGCCAACCTCGGCTCATTCACGCGCGCCTTCCGAGGACCGTCCTGCAGGGGCCCTGCGGCTCTCGTGAGAGCTGGGCTTCTTTCTTTCCCTTTTGATAGCCGGTTCCTGGCTCCCATCGCGTGAGTCTGAGAGCCCAGAGGGTCTCGCACGCCCAAGGGCTCGGGTGGGCAGTGGGGGGCCGCCCAGCCCACGCCTGCCCACTGGGGCCGCCTGGCACCCAGCCGGAGTGTTTGGGCTGGGGAACGGGTGTTCCCATGGCCTGAGCGCCCCATCCCCCTCGGGGACGCGGCCACCGTCTCCCCAGGCGCGGAGGTGGAGGGGGGCATTCGCCCCGACGCCCAGCCTGGCACACCGCCTTTCGCAGTCCCTGGGGGCAGCAGCTCGGGGGCTCACCTGCGAGCCCCCGGCCGGCCGGCCGGCCACCGCTCCGCCTTTCAGGGCCGGCACCGGCCTCCCCGTGACCGAGCTCTCCTCCTCTTCCTCACCTTGCCCTCCGCTCTGCGTTTGGCCTGAGACCCGTCCGTGTGCCCCTGCCGGGCAGGAAAGGAAGGCGGCCCAGGGAAGCCGCCTCAGTTTCCCCCGCGCAGAACGCGCCCGCCAGATCCGAGCCCCCCCCAGCCCGTGGGGGAGCTGCGCTCGGCAGCTGCTCCCACCCTCCGCCCGCCATCGGGAGCCTTTGTCTGCCGCGCCGGAGCCGTGACGAGGGAAGGGCGAGTGACAGTTCTGCAGCGAGCGCGGAGGAGCTCGGTCCCAGCCCCCTGCAAATTATTTGTGTATTAAATTGTTTCCGACAGCTCGAATTATCTGGCAAGCAGCCGCAGCCCCCGCCCCGCTCCGTGCCGCAGCTGGGGATGCGGGCGCCCGGCACCTTCCTGCACCGAACGCTCCAGCTGCCATAACAGAAATGGGCCTGGGGGGCCGAGAGCCCGGCGGGCACGGGGGGCTCTTTTCTCCAAGCCTCCGTGCCACCGGCGGGGGGTCGCAGCACTGCGAGGAGCGGCTTGGGTCGAGCCGGGACAAAGGCCCGCTTCTCCCAGCATGCCCCGTGCTGGCACAGGGCATGCTGGGAGTGGGAGTGGAAGGCCCCTTGCCTGGCCCAGCTCAAGCAGGGCAGGCAAGTTGCCTCCCCCCCCCCCCCCCCGGCAGGGCTCCCCTCCGTTCCCAGTGGCTTGCTCCGGAAGGCCGGCCGGAGCGTGGCCGCCGGTGGCTTGCACGCGGCTGATTCCTCCGTGCTGCCGTGTCGGACTTCACAGAGGCCCTCGTTCAGGGGCTGATGGGCTACGGTGGCGCTTTGGCTCTCTAATAAACGCCATGCACCCACCCACAGCCTCTTTCAGGGAGAGGCGGCAGCTGGAAACGGCCGGATTTATTTATTCTTTATTGACTTATTGAGAAAATTTCTGTGCTGCCCCATGCGCCGAAGCCTCGGGGCGGCTTACAAATAATTAGAATACACTAAATTAGGATCTGCCCGGATGCTGGCTGCTCGGATGGAGCCTCCCCCGGTGGGTCCCAGAGGCGGGCCTGCAGGGGGCTCCGAAGGGGGCCCCCCGTCGCGTGCTCGGCCGAGCCCCCCGGCCGGGCTGCGACCCGGCCGGCTTGCCCGTGGGCTCGGAGGGGGCGCGAAGGCGTGGATCCCGGAGCGAGCCCCTTTCCAGCGACGTCCGCACGCCAGGAGGGAATCTCCAAATGGCTCTGCGTAATGAGCGAGCGTCGAGGTTGTCTCTTCCCCTCCTCGCTTCTCCCCAAGCGTGGCTCGCGACAGATAGGGGTGAAATTTCCAACAAATGCCTGATTTGCCACAGATTATTTGCTTAGCTCTGCTAACGACGCGGGAGGGGAAGGGAATAAATCGGCGCTGGAGGGCCCACGAGCGGCTGGGAACAAGCACAGTGAGCGGCAGCCGCGCGTTCTGGCCGCGCCGTTCGCCAGGCGTGGGGCACTTCTGCGGCAGCGCCACCCCCCCGAAAAGCAGTGTTTCGTTCAGGCCTGTGCTGTGGCCCCGTGAGAGCTGTTGGTTCTCCCCGCAGCGCTGCACCCAAGCCCAGAAAGCAGTAAGGGCCAGCTCTGCAGCTGCTGAAGCGTCTCTGCCTTATAAACAGAGCAAGCCAGAAGGGTCCTCCCAGATCATCTAGTCTGACCCCCGGATTTGGCCAGCTCCACTCGCAACATGCTTCCCATAGCCATGTCTAGCCTGTCCTTGAACACCCACACTGATGGGGCCTCAGCGACCTCTCGTGGAAGCCCCTTCCACACCCTCGGGGTCCTAACCATCAGGAAGTGCTTCCTGGCATCCAAATGGGACCTTGGCTCCGTGGGAGCGCGTCCTGCCTTCCTCTGCAGGGGAGAACAGCTCCCTACCCACCTCCGTGTGACACCCCCTCACATACCTGTAAGTCACCAACAGATCCCCTCAGAGTCTCCTCCAGTCTCTTCTCCTTTCTTTCTTTTAAAAGCAAGCTTCTAGTCCCTAAGATAGACTTGAAAGCATGAGTGAGATTCCTGGCAAAAGTTTGAGCTAGGAGGACAGGACTGCACAGAATTGCCGCCGGGGAGGGGAGGGAGCCCCACGGCCCCCTGTAGCCGCTCCCCATAAGTTGCCGGAGACAGATGCGGTAGGCGAAATGAGTTGGTGTCGATGGCCCAGCCGCCTTGTTTATGGAAATCGCCTTTATTTTTCCTGGCTGTGGAATGTGACATCCTTTGGCACAGCAATTTGAAATATATATAGCGTATCAGGCCATGATGTCAGGTGTCCAGAATATTTTGGACTGGACAGTTTTCTGGAAAGCCTTGCAAGGCAATTTGGGTTTATTTGCATAGGGTCATTTGTGTCTGGGCATTTTCCATTCGCACTGGGAAGTCTCCACCATAAGATCTAATTTAACGCGGGTACGAAGTACCAGACCGACGAAGAGCAAAGCTAAAGCGCTTCCCGCGGCCGTCTTTAGTCTCAGCGTGCCACGAGGAGAGGACTGAAATATCCAAGGGATGAGCAAATTAAAGCGCCCACGGAGCGATTTAATGCTCCGATCGGCATCCGGGGCGTTTTTATCGGGATGCTTGTAAAAATTTAGAGGCAGCTGCTTGTATTTCCCTCCGTGCGTCAATGCAGAAGAGGAACGGCGGAGCCGGCAGCGGTTGGCGCCCTCGTTCAGCCGGCCCCGGCTTGGTGTGCGTGGCTTGGGGACTCCAAGTCCCAGCATCCTTCCCTCAGCACCGGGTTGGGGACGGCTGCACAAGCTCGTTTGAGGAGCCCAAGGGCCTGCTGCGTGTGACGTGCCGGGCATGGTCCCTCGGGCTCCGTCCCGGCCGTGGGACGCATCGGTGGAGTTCCCTTTGGCAGAGACCCGGCTGGGCCTCCCCAGCAGGGGCGGCGTCGGGGGCGTGCTCGCGAGGGGCCGCCCGCGGAAAGCTGAGTCCCCCCAGCCCCGTGTCGGCAGCGGGCGGGCGCTCCGTGCGAGAAGGGAAACGCTCCACCGCAGGCAGGCGCTTGCCAGCCTCCCCTGGCAGGAGGTGCCGGAGCGCCAGCCCCCCCCCCCCCAGTGCCGGCCAGCCCTAGACGACGGGGGGCCCCAGCGCCCTCCCCTCAAGGTGCCATCCCCGAGGGGGTGTCCACGCACCCCAATTCCCATCGGCCCCGCCCAGCACGGCTACTGGCTCAAGAGGCTGCGGGTGTGGGGAGCTGCCCCCCCCTTCTGGAGGGGGGTCCTGGGAAGCGATCCGTGTTCCCACGGCTGCTCCTTCACCCTCCGGTGCCACGAGGGCAGCCCAGCCGCCCCGCAGCTTCCCGGGGGCCCCGTCCCCTGCCGTCGACCGGGGGGCTCGGGCATCGTGGGCGGCCCCCCGGCTCCCCCGAGGGGGGGTCCTCCGCCCAGGCCTCACTTTCTCATGCATGCCTTGCTGTGCTGTGTGTGCCGGTGGGGAAGGAGAGCCGAGCTGAGCGTTCGCGCGTGTCCCAGCCGGCAGGGGGCCGGGCCGCGTGCCAAAGCCCCGTGCCGAGCGGGGGGCACCCGCCAGCTTGCTAACATCTCCGTTTCCCCCCCGCAGCCCCCCCGGCTACCGGAAGTCCTTTTCGCACGACAAGTCGGACCAGGAGCGAGACCTCGTTGACGGCGCCCACAGGCCCAAGCACTCTGCCTCGAGCGACCCGAGCGACGCCGACCCGGACGGCCCGCCGGCGGAGACGACAGCATAGGCCCGGACCACCTCCCCCCGGCTGTGCAGACGCGGCCCGTGGCCTGGCATGGCCGAGGAGGCCCTCCGGGGCGACTGCTGCGCTCCTTCCGTGCCGTGGAGGGAAGCGGCCCCTCGGCTCGGACGCTCGTCCTCCTCGCGGCCGGAAGGGGTGGGCAAGCCCCTGCCCGCCGCGGGGCTGCCCCTCGTGCGCCGGACGGACGTCCCGCTCCCGCCAATCGCCTGGCGTGGCCTTCCCCCGTGGCCACAGGACCGGGCCGCTGCGGGCAGGGGGAAGCTGCGCCCCTCTCTGGTTTCTCCCCGCGTGAGAGAGCAAGCGAGCGAGCGTGCCCTGGGGGGCCGGGCGGGGGCTTCCTCTCGCGGCGCCCGACCCTCTCGCCTCGCTGCAGTCCTTCCCAGCGTCCCGTCTTCTCTCGTCGTGAACTTTGCTCGTTTTTCGTTAAACTTGAGCCAGGAGGCGCGTGGGGGGGAGCCGTCCGGGGCCCTGCTCCCCCCAGCCGGGCCGTTTCCTCCGTTGCAAAACCCGGTTTTGGCCCTGGAGCCCCCTCGCTCTTTCCACCGAGGCCTCGAGTGCAGAGCCGCCTGCTTTCGCTTCGCGCGTGCCGCGCCGTCCCTCTCCCCACAGTCTCTCGCACTTGGTTTCGGGGGGCGGCGCCAGTTACCCCGAGCATCTCCAGACCTACCTTTGGAAGCACCTGGGGGGCAGCAGAGACTCCCCCCCCTTTCTGCAACCGCTCGCCTGCCGCCTGGCACCCTGCGTGGGCTCCCACGTCGGACCGAGCCCGGCCACCTTCCTCCCGCGCACCGGAGGTCCAGTAGCCAAACGTGGCTGGATTATTCCCGCCCCCCCCCCCCCGGCCCTTTTGCACGAGAGCTTCCCTGCTTGCTTTCCCGGCAGACCTCCAAAGGCGCCTCCCGCCTGGGTCTCTCGCAAGCACACGCAGGCTGCCCCCTCTGCAACCTGCTCCCCCCATGCTTGCCTGCGCCCCGCTTGTAAGTTATACGCGACCGGGCTCGAGGCCGGGGGCGAGGGAGGCCGGAGGGGGCCTTCCTGCTCCGCCCCGCTCCCCCTGGGCCTGGGTTTGGGGCACCTGTTTTGCACTAGTGCAGTTGATCTCTTCTCTTCTCTTGGCCCCTCCTCGTCTGTCGACTCTGAACAAGAAAATAAACGGCATTTGCGGCTGGGGGCAGCCTCCTGCTCATCCGCATCGTCTTTGGGAGGGGCGTCCGTGGATTTCCTGGGGAGGGGAAAAGAGGGGTGCGCGTTGCCCACGTCCCTCACCGGGGGGAGGGCTTCTTCGCGGCTCGCCCGGGAACGGTAAAAGCGGCTCGCTTTGTCCTTGCGGTCCGCTAGGCTGGGTTTCTGGAGGGTGGAAGAGTCTGGGTGCGGGAACTCGTGGCGGGCACTTGGAGGAGGTGGGCCAGGAGGGCCTCTTGGTGACCCAACGGGCCATGGGAACCCCACGCCCTCCCGCAGTTGTTGAAGTTGTGGGGCGCATAACGCAGCTCAGCATCCGCGTCTCCTGACGCCCAGCCTGAATCTGGGTTGTCGCGGCTTGACTTGATTCTTCCGTGTCCTGCACTCTGGCCTTTGCAAGAAGAGATCCTGACCTTCCTCTTTGCGGCAGCCTTTGGGGTACTCGGAGGGATCTCATGTCCCCCCTCCGTCTTCTCAAGGCTGGACGTGCCCAGTTCTCCCAGTCTCTCCTCACAGGGCAGTGTTTCCAAACCCTGGATCATTTTTGTTGCCCTTCGCTGGATCCTTTTCAATTTCCCTGCATCGTTCTTAAATCTTGGTGCCCAGAACTGGACACAGGACTCCCGGCGAGGTCTGACTCGCAAGGAGTATAGAGGGGCGACCACTTCTCGTGATTTGGAAGTCATACTTCCATGAGAGCCCATTCAAGTAACCTGTGGCAAAGTGCTA
This sequence comes from Varanus komodoensis, assembly GCF_004798865.1. Classification (NCBI taxonomy): domain Eukaryota; kingdom Metazoa; phylum Chordata; class Lepidosauria; order Squamata; family Varanidae; genus Varanus; species Varanus komodoensis. The sequence continues at coordinate 210,359 of NW_025335588.1, forward strand.
CATTTGGGTTTTTGGGTTCCCTGGAATTAAAGCCACCAAAATCTTAACAGGACACCCCGTTTTCTAACCCTAACCCTACCCTGGTGCACACCCCTACTCCTAATAGAGGGTGAAACTTCCATAGAAAAGAGGGTGCTTTTGGAAAAGCCTTCCTAGAGTCGCTTTTTCTGCACAGCTCATCTTTTCTGCCCCTTCTAAAGACATTCCAACCCTCAGAATCATGCCAGGACACCTCGTTTTTCCAACCCTAACCCTAACATAGGGCTAAGTTTCCACTGAAAATGGGGCGATGGAGCATAGAGGAGCTCCGCACCAGCCGTCCAGTCTGGAAGAAATCCACAGGGATCGCGCTGGGCGAGGAGTCTCGGCTGCAGCCGGACTCCATGGTGCACCTTCCCAGGTGCCCCCGCCGTAACCCATAAAAAGCCGCTTTGTGTGTCTGGAGGAGCAGCGAGCGCTGAGACGCCTGAAAGGGCCAGTCCACGCTTCTGCGGGGCTGAGTCCCTCGTGGCCACAGAAGCTGCCCGCGCGACGTTGGGCCTCGGCCTGGCCTACCTCACAGGGTTGTGGTGCGCGCGGCAGAGGGAAGAGGCGTATGTTGGCTGCCTTGGATTCCTCGCAGGGGGAAAGCAGGGAGGACGTGATCTGAGCACGGAGAGCATTAGGCGGCCGTGGTAGCGCATCTCCCTCGCGTGTGGCCTGGCGGGGGGCCCACAGTCGCCCCCTGCAGCCAGCCAGCCGGAGCGCAGGGTGCCGGCGAAGATGATCTTCTCCCCACGGGGACGTGGCACTGAGATGCTAATGTGTTAGCTCGGGATGCCCTTAAAAGAAATCCATGCTCTGGCATTTACACCTTTAAAAAATCCATAATGTGCCAAGAGGCCTCAAGGAAACTCTTCACACTGGGTTTAAAAACACGGCTCCGTCTTTGTTTAGAGCAGCTCCCCAAATTAACCCATTTCTTCCTTTGGCGTCGGGCGAAAATCGCAGCTCTTCCGGAGACCTTGGCATCTGGGCGTCCCAATTAGAAATCGCCGTGCTTTGGAGCGGGGCTTCAAAACGTCCTGTCTGTCCAGCGCTGGACCCACGAACACCCTGTGCCCCCTCCCAGCTGCGGACGTGCCCCATCGGGGGCCCTGAGGAAAAAGGTAGTCGAAAAACCCGCTGGGCCCAAAGCCCCCGAGCCGTGGGGCCGGCCCTCCCGGGACGTTGGGTGAGCCAGCTGCCATGGGCGGCACGTTTGGGGCACAGATTCGTCGGTTGAGTAATCGGGCGCTTGGGCCGGTGATCCTTCGTGCCGCATGGCATTGTGTGCGCAGATAGGGAAGGGGGCCGGATGCTTCGCCTTGGGGGCCCGGCCGTCTGGGGTGGCCCCTACCCCAAAATACCGGGGTGGGATAGAGCTCGGGGGATCGCGCAGGCCCCGCGGTCGCCTTCCGCCCGATCCGCCCCCCGTGGCTTTCCTCGGGAAGGTTTTTTCCAATTGGGGGGGGGTGCGTCCCTTTTCCGGCAGGGCCGTGGGGCAGAGATTTATGCAAATGTGCCGGCTCTTTCCCATTACCATAACTTTCAATAATTAATGAGAACAGCTCGAGGGCTCCGATTCTCTGCTCCTCATCTGCATATTTATTAAGGGCTATAAATGATTCAGGACCCGCGCCACCCACCCGGCGAAGCAGCCGCGGACACGCCAGCCTGGCGCACGCGCCTCCCCCCACCCCACCCCCCACCCCCCCAAAACCTGACCGCTTCCCGGCAGCTGCGCCTCGTCCCTGCGGTGCGCTCCGAGCGAGGCGTACGGCGGGTGCAGACGGGCCGTTTTTGGCCACGGGGCTCGGCTGTGTGGCCAGAAGGACGGGGACCCCCCCCGGCTCCCCCCCCCGGCTCGGGGCCTCGCCGGTTGTCCCTTCACCGGCCGCCCGCAGGCGATGCCCTCGGCTGGCCACGTGCCCCCAGCCCTCCGCTGGCTCGGGCTCGCTCGCCGGCCTCCTCCGGGGGCTCTGGACGGCGCTCCCCCCGCCCCTCAGCCCCACCCCGGGTTCCTTGGGGCTCTGTGGCTTTCCCTGGAAAAGCGCCCCTCTGCTCACGCTCTGTGGGAACGCAAAGCCATGCGAAGACCCGCGGGGAGAAGGGACTGGTCGAAACGTTCGGGGGCTCCCGAAGGCTTACTCGACCCCCCCCGCCCCGCTGCAGAAATATCTGGATTTTGCACGAGGTTTGCAGCGGGAGGAAATGCCATGGCAACACAGCGCCAACATCGGTGTGGCCCCTCTTATCTCCTCGGTGCTGCGGGGGGCTGCCTCTTGGGGGCACCACGCAGGACAGAGGCGTCGGGCCACGTCATCATGAGAAGCCCCAGCCGCCACGAGCAGGCCGGCTGGGGCGGATGGGAGCTGTAGTCCAGAACATCTGGCAGACGCGCAGTCGAGGGAGGCGGGTTCGGAGAGAAGCTGCTCCCAGGCCAGGGAAAGGGGAGGCTGCTTGGGCACTTGGGGGGGCACGACGGGAGGAGCGGGGGCTCGGGTCTCTTGCAGCCCCCCCAGCCCCAGCGGCTTTGCTGCAGTGGGCCCCCCCCCGATCCGGCCGGGGGCCGTGGAGCCGGCGTGGCGGTAATGCGCCTCTATTAAGCTAAGCCATCTAATGATAATAAAACGGAACATTTAACTTTAAAACATTTTGCTCGAGCCTGTGAAGTGTGCCGCGGAGGGGGGGGGCCCTCTTTTTTAATGAATTCGAACGCTCAATGACTTTGAGCTTCTCGCACGACTTTGGGCCGCGGCGCGGAGGCCGAGGGGCGGTGCCAGATTCCCGTGCCCTTTCCTTAATGGATCTTGGGCTGATGGGTGTTGCAGTCGGACGCCAGCTGGGGCAGATGGGCCGGGGGCGGGGCCTCGAGTCCGAAATCCTCTTGGCTGGATTGCGGGCCCGTTGGGGATGGTCCAGCCCCGAAAGAGAGTGGCCACCCGGCCGGCGTGGAGAGCAGAGCACAGGTGGCTCGAGGCATGAAGCCAGTTCAGGAGGGATGTTGGCCGCTTTCCCGGTCCGCGTGTCACAGCTGCGGGACGCTCAGAGCGAGGCTTTTGGGGACGTCGGGAAGCGGCTGATCCGGAACGGCGCCAAGTTGTAGGAAGGCTCTTCGCCCAGGCTCAGCTCGCTCAGGATCTTCCCGACCACTGGCGCCAGCTTGAACCCGTGTCCTGTGGAACGGACAGAAAGGCCCAGTCCAGGCACCCTCCTCGCCCTTCAGCCCCTCTTGCAAAGCCTCTTTCTAACGGCGGGCAAGACAGCTCTAAAAGCGCTCTAGTCGCGTGGGAACCTAGCCTCTGCTCATGTTAGGAAGGCTGGGCGCCCTCCTGACGGAGAAGGCCCTCCAACACCAGTGGCTGCAGTCCTCTGCACGGCAGTTGCTGGGGAACATGGGTGGGAGGGTGGTGACGGACGCTGGGCCTGATACGGCCGATGAGCCAAACCCCCGGGAAATGGGCTCCTCTCAAGCAGACCCAGCGCCCGCCTGGCCCCAAATCCCACCTCCCCCGGAAGCCTGCAGGTTCGGGCACTTCCCGGACTGAAACCAGTTCGGTTCCCCCCCCCCATCTCGTTTTTCCTGGGTGCGATTGGCTCCCCCAGACGTCGTGGGTCTGCGTTTCGGCGCCCGGTTCGCCCGCGCCCTGCCTTCTGTTGGCAATCTGGCTAGACGGGCACGTCGGCGGGAAAGGATTTCCCATCGTGGCGCGCTCCGAATGCCGGTCTTTGCAAACGGAGCGACTTCTCTTTGCGCTTTGGCGCCGTGCGCACCCATGTTTTGCGTCGGGGGCCCCGCTGCAGAGGCCAGGGAAGCGTGAATTTCGAAGGGAAGCTTTGCATCCCGTCGCCTCGTCTGGAAAGTGCAGAGCTGGGCGAGTTGGCCTTCGAAGGGGGTCCAAAGGAGCGTGCGCCTTTCTCGGCCCGTGAGCATCGAGATCCGGCCCCAGACGCTCCCTGTGACCGCCGAGTGATTCTCCTGGCGATGGTTTAATCCCGACCCACGTCCTCGGCGCCCTCGTTGCACTCACCCGAAAACCCTGCTCCAATGGCGATGTTCTGAAAACGGGGGTGCCGGTCCAGCACGAAGTCCCCATCTGGGGTGTTCTAAGGGGGAGAAAGGAGACGGGATAGCTGCGTCCTTCCCGATTGCGGGTGCATCTTGACCAGCTGGCCGCTGCTTCCAGGGCGCTTGGCAGTCTCAAAACCGAGCTATAAAAGACTACAGTAACAATCCCCCCCCCCCAATAGAACAAGAGGCGAATAAAAATAATTTACTGATAAGCGTTCAGAAGAGGGAAGTCTGAGCCGGCGTGTTGGGGGCAATCGATCTCCCGGGCAGCGGAAGCAAAACTGGCTTTATTCCTGTTGCCCGGTGAAGCTAGGAGTTAAAAACGAGTTTAACATGCAAAACCAAAGGTGTCCGGAGTGCTGCTTTTTAATCCGGGGTATCGGACCCACCCCTGCACCCGTTTCCACCTAGCGTGTCGGGAGCACGGGAGTTAGGCCCTCGGAGGGGATGTGGGGAGAAGCGCCCCCATGCCGAGCCGTCTCGCTTCTCGCCTTCAAAACCATTTTTAGCACACGCGCAGCTCCCGCTGACAGGTCCTGTGGAATCCGTTCAGTGTTTCCCGGATTGCCAGGCGTTTTCCGGTCCGCCATCCGCGAAACGCCGGAATGGGATCTTTCCCAGCCAGAACGCGGCTCTGTGCCCGTGGACGTGGCTGCCTTCCGGTGCCTCAGTCGCTTCCCACGTTTGCAATTTTGCAGCCCGTTCCAAGAGTTTGGAAAGCCTCTCCGGACCCCCTTGCGATGCACGTGTTCGGAGCAGGTGCCCCCCCTTCCCGGCACCTGTGAAGGACACGCCGCTGCACCCGCCACGGCCACCCTCCAGCCCCCTTCCCCCCTGTACCGTGTACAAGCAGCACTCCTGCAGGGCTGGCTCGGGGTCAAGCCCTGGCAGATACTTCCTCAGGAAGTCCTGTAGGATCGGGATGTCCGGGACTGGGGTGGCGGAGCGGTCCAGCTGGCCGGGGTCGTCTGGATCCACCCTTGAGCCGTGGTGGTAGCAGATCTACGGGGTCGGGCCGGGGGGGGGGGTCAGGCTGCAGGCCAGCCGCAGAGGCGCTGCCTGTGGGCAAGAGAGCCCGGCTCCCTCCCTGGCCTCTCCCGGCACGGCTGGGCAAGACCCTGGCTGCAGCCCTGCTGCCGGCCAGAGCCGGCTGCACAGGGCATCGGCCCGGATGGACAGGCAGCGCAGCCCTGTCTGGTTGCTTGTTGAGGGTCGGGGGGCCTTGGCAGCAGCCCTGCGGAGCCGCAGGGGCCGCTCGGTGTTGGCCCCCCATGCCAGATGGACGAGGGCTCAGGCTTGTGTGGCTCCTGGTGCCTCGGAGCCCCTTCGGGCCTGGACCCCTTTGCGGTGCCCACCCCGGGCAGGGGGACGCCGCCATGGGCCTCCCCCTTCCCGCAACCCCGTGCCCGGCCTCGGCCGCCCCCACCTGCACGCACCTTGACGAGGCCCGGGTGCTCGCCGGCCGGCAACCCGAAAATGTCGCGCTTGCCGCCGCCGAGGTGGATGCCGATGAAGGCCGGGAGCTGCTCCACGAGGCTGCGGGCGCCGGGGTCCTTGGCCCGCCAGTAGCAGACGCTGATCCGCAGGGGCTGGGGGAGAACCCTGTCAGGGGAGCGGGCGCTCGGGGAGCAAACCAGCTGCCTCTGCAGCCTTCCGGCAGATGGGGGCAGGAGTGCCACCTGCCCAAGCGCCGCAGCCATGGGGGGACGCGGGCAGGCCGCCCCCGATCTGCCCCCTCCCCTTCTGAAGGGGCTCCGCCACTTCTCCAGGGCCGTGCGAACAGGTTTGCCCCTTTACCCCCCCCCAACCCCCCCCCCAGCTGCCCCTTTTTTTCCCCCCCCCCCCGACGGTCCCTTTCGCAGGAATCCTGCCCTCCCGCCCCCTGCACTCCACCCATCACCGTCGGCGGCTCTTCCCGCCCTTCTGAGCGGGTCCGTCCGGTGCCGAGCCGTTCCTTGCCTTTATTTCCACACCCTCCTCCTGGCCCACCCCGGTATTTGCCCGGGCCCCCGGCTGCCCCCCCGGGGCCGTGCTCACCTGGAGGGGCAGGGTCCGGCCCAGCGGGGCCAGCAGGCGGTTGGTCCAGGGGCCTGCCGCCAGCACCAGGCGCCTGGCCCGGTACTCCCCCCGGCCCGTGGCCACGGTGACCACAGCGCCGGGCTGGATGCGGAGCACCTCCTCGCCGTCCCGCAGCGTCCCTCTGAGCCGCCGGAACTGGTCCTGGGGGGTGGGCAGGCGGGAGTCAGTGAGCTGCGGCCCCCAGCAGCGAGAACGGGGGGGGGGGAGCCTTTTCCTGCAGGGTCACTTGAGCTGCCGTTCCCCAACCAGGTGCCCTCCAGGTGTTTCGGCTGCCTCCCTGCCGCATTTCCGACCATCAGCATTTGGGCTGGGGCTGATGGGATGTGCAGTCCAAACATCGGGAGCGCCCAGCCCCTTTGACTCAGTATTTGCCGGGGGGGGGTTGCTTTATGCACGGAGGCACCAGCTGAGGCGGGGGGGGGGGTTCGGTTGCTCTTGGGTTTGACTTTGCTCTGAGTTCTGTCAGCTCCGTTGGAGCCCTTTGGGTTGGAAAGCGGCGATAAAGGAAGCGCAGCTCCTGATGAATCCACCCCCCACGTGCACCCGGGGGCTGGGGGGCTGTTCTGGGAGCCCCCCGGGTGGGAGCAGTGGGTTCTGCTGTCCGACCGGCTGACTCTGGGCACACGCTGGGGGGTCTTTTCCTCCCCTGGAAGGGGCGCCTCTCCTGGGCAAGCCCTGCTGGGGGCCCCTGATGGCAGGTGGGGGGCAGAGCAAAACAGGCCCGGCCGCTCTGCCATCTGTCCACCCCGCCAGCCCGCCTGCCCGCCCTTCCTTGGCGCTCTCCCCCACCCATCTCTCTCTCTGCCCCCTCCTCTCCCCCTCGCCCCCACCAGCCTGCCTCCCCCCGCCTCCCCCTTCTGTGGGTCTCTCTCCCCGCCCCTCCACTTCTCTCCCACGCAGCTGCTTCCGGTCTTCTCTCTCCCCACCCGGTGGGGAAGACGCTGGATCGTGCCTGCCGCAGCTCTGGGCCGCCCCCCTGCAGACGCCAAGCCGGGGCACCCCCTTTGTCGGCGGCCGAAGCAGGACGGGCAGCCGCCGCTGCCCCCGGGGAGCCGGCGAGGCGGCCTTGATGGCGAGGAAGACGATGGGGGGGGGCGTTACCTGGACGGCTCGCAGGGCCCTGTTGGCGTGCAGCACCCCTGCGGTCCGGTCGCACACGGCCATCTCCCCGCCGTGCGGGCAGAGCCCGGGGAAGCGCTGGGCCAGGGCTTCGGGGCACAGGACCTCCCCCGGGACGTGGTGGCGCTCCATGGTGCTCCGGTAGCCGCGGAACTGGGGGTCCTCCGGCCGGCCCAGGACGAGCAGCGGCGCCGGCCTGCGGAAGAGGGCTTGCCGGTGGGGCATTCGCTGGCGAACGGGGCTCCCTTCCCTTTCCGCCTCCCCTGCGCCGCCTCCCCCTTGTCTCCTCACAGCAACCCTGCGAGGTGGGCCAGGCCATGCCACGGGGCCCCCCAGGGAGCATTGGGGCAGCGGGCACCAGAACCCTGGCCTCCCGAGGCCCGCCCAGTGCGGTAACCAGTGCGCCACGCTGCCTCCCGCCCGGGCTTTCGCCCGCTCTGTGCCCTGGGGCTCGGCAGAGAGCCTTGTTGGCTCGTGGGCACAGGGAGGGCTCCACCAGAGCACCCCAGGGGCCGCGTGAGCACAGGGCCAGCCCCTCCGCCTGGGCCCCGGGGCAGGAGTGACCCCCCCCCCAACAGGCACACACCTGCCTGCTCACCTGTACAGCCGGGTCCCGGCCGCCGCCTCCAGCTGTGCCCAGAGAGGGAAGGCCTCTGCCATCATGGCCGTGTAATAGTCCTGCGGGTAGGCGGTGCGGATGATGCGACTCTCGCCGTGGGAGCTGCCCTGGGTGTGGGGCAGGCGGAACTGGGGAGAGAGGCGAGACGCGCCAGGTCGGGTCTGATCCTTCCCCTTCCTGGTCTGATTTGGTGCAAATCTCCCCGCTGGGGTCTGAGGAGGGAAGCCGCACAGATGCGGAACTGCGGGGAAAGGCGCACGGCTCGCGATCGCCAAGGCGAGCCAGGACCATGCGCGGAAGCAATGGCCAGCCTGCTTCTCAGCCGGGGCTCCAGGACCTGCTCCTCCTCCCGCCTCTGAATCCTGAAAACCTCAACTCCTTTCCCTCCCCGGAAGGGGAGTTTTGCTAAGCTCGGTCCTTTGCAGTCAGAACCGGCCGCATCGCCCTCTGCGCCGGCCTGGCCCAGGGGGTGCCGCCGTTCCCACCTGCTGTGCCCGCTTGCCACGGGGCCCCCGAAAGCCGAGGACACGCCGGGACTAGTGAGTGAGGCAGCCACCCTTTGCAGGCAGTCCCCGGGTGCGCGGACGTGGCGGCCCCCTTCGCTTCCTCCCCGGCGCAACCTTCTCTCTCCCGAGTTCTTGCGCTGTGCTCAAGGCACTGCCCGCCTGGCCGACGCCGAGGGGCGAGCCCCCCATCCTGCCGGGCGCCTTGTGGCCCCCGTCTGGCCACCCCAGGCATGAGCGAGGGGCAGCCCCGGCGGCAGTGATGCCACGCCGCCGGCACGAGACACGGGGGGGGGGGCCTTCCATGCGCACCCCTACCTGCTCCAGCAGGAGGGTGCGCTGCCCGCGCCGGGCGAGGTGGAGGGCCGTGAAGCTGCCTTGGATCCCGGCGCCCACCACGATGGCGTCGTAGGGGCTGCCGGGGGCGCCTTGCTCCTGGCCGGCCATGGCTGCCCGGGCGCCTCCACGGCCGAGCGGACCTGCGAGCCGGACAGGAGGCCGACGGCGGCCTTTGGACTCGGCCGCACTGTGCCAGAGCGGGGCGGGGGCTGGACTTTGCCTCCCCGCCCAGCGTCCACTGGCCCCAGTGCTGCTTTGGGGAGGCAGCCAAGCGGGGAGGGGGGCGCTGGAGAGGTTTTCTGGCGTGGACAATGTTTTTCCTCTGGGGGGGGCGGTGGCACAAAGACTCGCTTGTACCAGGATGGCGGGATTAGTCATCCAGCCCCGTCTTCAGAGGGAGGCGTCGTTCTAAGAAGCATTTGGATTGACATTTGGCAGAGCAAGTGGAAAGACTCTGCCCGGTCTTGGCTTTCCTTTTTTAAAGCGGCAAGATTCTAGCCCTCATGGCTGCTCGCAGGTACTTCACCTCTTTTTCTGCTGCGCGTATAGTTACGGTAGCTGTGGATCTTTCTCGTCGTGCATTTTAAGCTGGGCTTTTATTCATTTATCTTTCGCCACGTCGGTTCAGACACGGAAAGGCACCGCGGTGCTCTCGCTCCCCCCAGCTGTCTGTTGGTTTCCAGCTGGTGCGTAGGGCCCTTGGTATTTTGGGATCGGCCTTTCGCCTCTGAGCCCACCCCAGCTCCGAAATGTGGCCTTCGAGTGTGCTTCCAAAAGGGAATTCGCTCCGCAGGCGGAAGGAAGCTCAACACGGCGCTTGACAGCAGCGTCTTTATCATGTCAGTGTGACAGAAGTGCCAATTACGCCCACCCGCACGAGCGCCTGCCCCCACCCCGAATCTCTAGGGCAACCCACAGCAGCTGACAGACTCGCCCCCCCCCTTTGGCCGCCTGCCAGCCCCCGCCGTTCTGGAGCTAGCTGCCCTCTTCCTCTTCCTCTCCCTGTCCTCTGTCCTGGCCTACTCTTTCCGCAGTCCGGGAGGCAGCCGAGCTCAGCTCGCCCCACGGACCCACAGGACGGCTCGCCAGCCTCGCCTTTCCTGCCTCCCGGCACCGCGACCCGGATCCCGCTTGAGCAGTGGGGCGTGTTTGAGCCGCGGATTGGCGACCCGAGCAGCTTCCTGCGGTTTTGGCTCGGCTCGACCTTCGCAGTGGCCGCGAGCCAGCAGCCGAAGCACGGGCCCTCGGCATGTGGCGGCGGTCCAGGGACGGCCCGGCGGCCGGAACGCGCGGGGTGGGCGGCCCTGCGAAAACGGCAAGCCGGAGCCCCGACCTCAGGAACGTCCCGGCTGGCGAAAATGGGAATGCGCAGGAAGTCCAGGCAAGGACGTTGGCGGGCCCTGCAGCCCTGCCTTGCAATACCAGGGAGGGGCTGCGGACCCCCCCTTTGGTCCGCCTGTCTCGATGCCGGAACCCCTGCCCGGGTCGTGGGTGCCAAAGCTGCAGGGCCCAAACCGGAGCCCAGGCGAGGCCAGGGACCGCCGCACAAACCCGCGTCCTTTTTTTGAGCGAGGGGGGGGGACACCTTGAAGGCTTCCCAGACTGAATCCTCCTCCTCAGATCTCATTACCAGAAGTGATGGGAGAGCTGAAGAAAGGTAATGATCAAGTCTAGGTAAGGATTCGAACTGAAGGTCACAATTACGTGGAAATGGCGCTTATGAAGCACATAACCCTTTTTTTTTTAAACAACCTTGATGCATCAGATGTCAAAGTAGAAGTGCTGAGGGTTGATTTGCATAATGAGGGAATGACAGATAACCAATGAGACATTACAGAATGGATGTGGAAATAGAAGGGCGTCTATTTCAGTGACGTATCGAATCCTAAATTCATGGAAATGATATAATTTCTGACATTATCTGTCTTGTTCCATTGATTAAGGCACAGGGGATAAACCGGGAAGTTCTGCTTCAGATGTAAATAGCGCAAATTGTGGTGCTGAAAGACAAAAAGGGAATAAACGGCGCCTTAATGCTTGACGTAGAAAGGAGAAAATTCGATTTTCCAGAGAAGAAAGATGAACATTCGCTTCTCGAACGGTCCAGCGAGAACAACGGTGTGCCTTGAAGTGTGGAGGGACAATTTTCATTAATGCCAATTCTGCATTTGGGGAAGGGCTGGGCGGCCTCGTGTGATCTGGGGAAGATTGGATTTCAGGAATGCATCGTCTTTCCAGGTCAACTGCACACCAGCCTTTTTTAGCAAAAGAACCTGATGCACATTCCTGAAGTGGAAATTACTTTGTGAGGTGATTTCCAAGGGGCAATGAGCCACACGGAAGGGGGAAGAGCTGACTGAGAAATCGGATCCCTTGATTAGAGATCGGCCGAGTTCAGCGGTGGGGCAATGCACCCTGACCCACGGCTGCCCCCCGGCCAAGCTCGAGCGCCGGCTGGTTCCTGCCTTCCGTGCCGTTTTCTGTGCGTCCTAAAAGGCCTCCGCAGGCTGGGTTGGAGCCAGCGGGAGTGTTGGGTTAAATCGGTGCCGTTGGGGGTTTGGGCCCTCCCACGTTGCCTCGGGGTGGCCTGCAGGAGCCCCCGAGTGGGATTCGGCCCCCGGGCGGCAAGCGCTTCGGCACCCCGGCCTCCGCGGCCCCAGATCCGAGCACGCCGTGTCGGCAAATACCCGGCTGCCGCTTGGCCTCCGGCTCTGCACGGCGGGCCGTGACCTCGTGTTAACCTTGGCGGTCTTGCCCCCCGCTCAGGACATGGGGCTTCCCGTCTCGCTTTTATCGGGGGGATTAAGCTGCCGCAACAAGCTGCGCACCCAGGCCAGCCGCTCCAGAAAGGAAGGGGGCACCTTTGCGATTGCCTCCCGGAGTGAATTGCCCCCTAACATCCGTTTCGCTCTCTCGCCGAGGCGGCCCCCTCTTTGCACTTCGATCGTTGGTGTTTCCGAACCGCCCCCTGGTCCAAGCCGCCCGGGCAGCTCGTGGCAATTCCAAGCACAGACACGGGAATAAAGTAGGACCAGTCCTGAGATGAGATGCCACTTTGCAGCAGGTTCAGCCCCTGGGGGCCCCGCCGGAGGGCTTTCGAAGCCCGGTGGTCCCCCGTGGGGGGCAGCCTGTAACCCTCGGCTGCTTCGGACCCCATCTCTAGAGAGCACTAGCTGGGTAAAGCTGATGGATAGGGCGCTGCCCCCTCTCCTTCCGAGGATGCTGGGATTTGTGGTACGACACCTCTGGAAGGCCCTGGAATGGGGAGGGCCCCCTCAGGCAACCAGCAGACTAGTCTCTGCCCCAAGGAACATACAGTCTGAATTCCAGTGGAGGGAAGACAAAAGCAGTGAAGAGATGGGGACAGAAAGACCAACTTTTTGGGTCGGTCTTTCTGCCCAGACTGAGCCCAAGACCCGACTGCAAGATGGCTTTTTCGGGAGGGATGGAGAGAGGCAGATGCCAGCCTGCAGCTCACACGGTTCCTTGAACGTGAAGCAGGGTTTCTGGCCTCCCCCCTCATCGATTAGTAGCTATGTGCCAGGCAGAAATTCAACAGGTGCAGCTTGTGACGGGAAAACTGCACTCGTTGAACTTCTGCCAAGCGTGCAGATGTTAACGGCATGGAGCATCTGTTGGGAGAGAGGAGGAGGAAGAGAAGGGAAGCCATTACAAACGACACAATACTGTGTGGTGTTCTTCACATCTCCGTTTGGCTCGGTGGGCTGGACCCTCCCTGCCACCCCATTGAATGGTGGCCCATAGATGCTAATCATAACCATGACGGACCGTTTCTTTGCAATGACTTTCAAATGCAGCATTTTTGGCACGGCGGGCGGGGGGGGGGAGAGGGAGTGCTTGTAAACAGCTGCTTTGGCTGGCTGGCCCCACATTGCGGAACGAGGCTGTTTTCCTTAAAAGGAGATTGAAAATTTCTCTTATTTGCCCCCAAAAGTTTGGTAAGTCATCAAAAACTCCAATGGGAGCTGAATTCTCAGCCATCTGTGGCAACCAGTTTCTGAGGATCATGTGCTGTTTGGTAGCTGCTAAAAATTAGGAGCTCGTTATGATAAAAGCTTTGGCAACCTTAATTTGGTATTGCAAACATGGCCAAATGCACAGGGATTCAATGCCAGGCTTTGAAATGCTAAACATACAAAGTTCTGGACCTAGTTAGAGATGTGTTGTTTTTAGTTGCTCCAGCTTCAGAATATCCAGTCCTCCCTCCCTCCCTCCCTCCCTTCCTTCCTTCTTCCTTCCTTCTTACCAAAAATATTTCTATTCTCTCTGTTTCTATTTGCATGGAACTTAAATATGGGGACACTCCCTTGTTTTCCAGCAAGCTTTCCCGACCAAGTTGTAGGGATGCGTGGAAAATCGGAACCATCCAGGCCAGGTGTGAAAATGTGTGAAAAACGGGGCGTTGAAAAGTGCACACAAGAATATTTGCGTCCACGGGGAAGATGGCACATGCTACAAGAACTGGTGTGCGCGGCTGAAAAACTATACATGAGAAATGGAAAAGAAGCGCACCTGATCTGAGCTGAAAGACGTTTTGAGGTGGAATTTGGAGAGGTAAATTTTGTGGATTTGTTCATCTGTTACTGACGGCGCCACCATATCGAAATAGTTTGAGAACGGCTCCGTAGGATTTTTTTGGCGAGTTTTTCCGAGGTCGGCACGGAATCCAAAAGTGTGGCAAGGTCTGGCGCATAGGATCGCGCATTTGGATGCCAGGAAGCACTTCCTGACAGTCAGGACCCCAAGGGTGTGGAATGGGCTTCCAGAGAGGTCATTGAGGCCCCATCGGTGAGGGTGTTTAGAGATAGGCTGGACGTCCACATGGTGGGCATGTCATGAGCGGAGCCAGCTGGTGCCGGAGGTCAGACTGGAGTATTGTGCTCAGTTTTGGACCCCTCATTACAGGAAGGATATAGCCAGGTTGGAGTCAGTGCAGCGCAGGGCCACAAGGTTGGTGGCCGGTTTGCAGGGGATGCCGTATGAGGCGAGACTGAGGGGACTGGGTCTCTTCAGCCTGGAGAGGAGGAGACTCAGAGGGGATCTGTTGGTGACATGCAGGTATGTGAGGGGGTGTCACACGGAGGTGGGCAGAGACCTGTTCTCCTCTGCAGAGGAAGGCAGGACGCGCCCCAACGGAGCAAAGCTCAGGGAGCCAAGGTTCCACTTGGATGCCAGGAAGCACTTCCTGGCAGTCAAGACCCCGAGGGTGTGGAATGGGCTTCCACGAGAGGTCATTGAGGCCCTATCGGTGCGGGTGTTCAGAGATAGGCTGGATGTCCACATGGTGGGCATGTTGTGAGCGGAGCCGGCTGGAGCCGGGGGTCAGACTAGATGACCCGGGAGGCCCCTTCTGACTCGCTCTGTTTTCTATGTTTCTATAGTTAGGCGTGACCGGACAGCTGAGTGACGGCTGCCGGCTCTCCTGGGCCGGCCCAGAACTGGCCCCATCCCCTTGCTGCCTGCCCCGGATATGGGATTTGGAGAGGATTTTGGGAAGGCCTAGTGGAATCGGCCTCGCCTTTGTTCGCAGGGGGAGGACCGTGTGGCCGTCCACCTGCTGAGCTTGCACCCTTCCTGCCTTCCTCGGGTGTCCCCAGCTCCACTCCTGCTCCTGTGCACACCCCGGAGCCACCGGGAGGCCCCAGGACAGGATGTGGCCTCGTTCTCCGGCCTCCCCGGGGACAGGCGCCCCCTCCCGGAGCGAAGGCAGAGAGCGGGGCTTTTGCGGGGCCAGTTGGGGGACAATTACTCTTGCAGAAAGAGGTCCCCGCACTGCGGGGAGGCGGGTCTGCCAAACGGGTCTCCTCAGCGGTTTTGCCCCCCCCCCCGATTGCCCAGTGCCACAGCCAGCCGTGTCAGCAGAAAGGGGACGGGCGCCAAGCCCGAGTGGCAGCCTGCGCCCTCCCCGCCCTGGCAGCCTTTTCTTGCGCCCCCCGTCGGGAAAAAGGGGGTGCCCACCCCCCCAGCTCAACGGGGCGCCGGGAACCTGTGTGCGCTTTCAGGCCTCCGTGGCGCCTCCTGTGACTTTTAAAATTTCATCAAAGGCACACGGGATCAAAGCAATGCGGGGGGCGGGGGGGGAGAGGTTGATGTGCTTTCCCCAAGCTTGGGGGGGGGTGATGAGAGAGGGTTGGGGGAGGGGGTTTCTCGGGATGCCACCGCTGAGTCGAGCCAAGCAACGTGGGCGGGTCTCTCTCGGGCTGCTTTGATGGGAAGGGTCCCGGGACTGGTCCCCACCACCCCCAGGGACCCCCCCATCTTCACCCCTGATGCTGCTCTAAGCGCGATTGGCACAATCCAGCTGGAAGGGGTCCAATTTCCCAGCCAAAGAATATGCAAAGAATTTCGTAAATTTGCAGGGCTGACACCTTCGGTGCAGCTTTCCCAAGTGGTTTTGGTTGAGAATAAATGTTGCCGTCTCAGAGCCAGAAAGCCTCTCAGCTTCCGAGGGGAAGCACGTGTGAATGCGTGACGCAGGCCGCCCGGGGCAGGACAGGCGGGTGGGAGCAAGGCTTGCTCCGCGGGGCATCGGCAAGGCTCTTGGGGGGCCGCGGCGCATCCTTTGGATTCTGTGCAAGACGGGGGGCGATGCCCTCATTTTAACCGGCTGTGTCCACGCGTCTTCTGCACGATCTCTCCAGATCCGAGCGCAACGCGGCTCCCCTCATCGTCCTCTTCCATCTTACGCCCGCCACAAGAACCCTGTGAGGTAGGCGGGCCGGGGCGCCTGCGCCCGGCCAAAGCCTCCCCGCCGGGGGTGGCCGGCGCCTGGTTTCATGGGCGTCCGCGAGGCGGGCGGCGCCTTTAAGGAGCGGGCGCGGCCCCCGGAGCGCTCGTCCTGCACAGCTGCGGGGCGGAGGCCCTTCGGAGGCGCCCGGACGTTGCGCGGCCTCCGTGCGCCCCGCCGGCGCTGCCTCGCCCTGCGCTCCCGCTCCGGATGCCGCCGCCGTCGCCGTCGCAGCCGTGAGTCCCGCGGCCCCTCGGGTCCCGGCGCGCCCCGAGATGCGGGGAAGGGGCGGCTCGGGCCCCCGGCGCCCTCGCGGGGTCCGGCGTCGTGGGAGCCCACGCCTTGCGCGGAGGGGGCGGCCGCCAAGGGCGCGCGTCTGTGCGCCCCTCGCCCTTCCCGGCGCGCGAAGGTTGCGCCCATCCGGAGAAAACGCGCTCTTGGCGCCGGGGGGGGGGGCTGCCGGCTGGCGCTGCGCTTTCCGGGCGCCGAAGCGCCTTTGTGCTAAGACAAAGCCCGGCAGCCAAGATGCCCGCGGGACTGGCGCCTCCTTCCCACGACGCCTCCTGGCTCGTTCTGCGGGTCAGCCGACTTTGCGAGCCCACGAAGAAAGCTGCTGCGGTGTAGGCCGTCCCCAAGACCCGCTCGCCTCGCTTTGTGTGCTCGGATCGTGTCCTTTTCTGCGTCGTGGCTGCTGAGGGGGCTTGCTTTCCTGGCGGCATGTTTGGCCCGCCCCCCTGGCCCCCAAATTGCTTGGATCTCGGGTGTTGTTTTGCGCCTGCGGTTCGCCCTCGCCAAGCGGTTCACTGTGTGCCTTCGCTTGCGTTTCTCTGACGCTTTTGTATCCTCTGCCCCCATTTTGAAGGCTTGAAAAGGGAGTCCTGGTGTGAGAAAAATTAAAATTTGCCCAGGTGCCAGTGTGTGGCTGCCCCGAAGCTGCTGGGCTGCAGAAAGGGGGTGCTTCCAACGGCTCCCCCTCCCCCCGAGACTCCTCTGTGGTCCCCGCATTCAGGCAGAGGCCGGGAAGCAGTAGCTGCCTCGCTCCTCCGAAGCAATTTGATGTATTTAGATCCCCCGATACTTCTTGCCACATTTATAAAAGTCAAGGCAGAAAATTAAACAGCTGCCTGCCCAGCGCTGGCCACAGCGATCCCTCGGCCCGTGGGAGCTGATAAAGCCCCCCTCCCTCCTGCCCCCCCAGCTCTTGATTTATAAGAGGCTGATAAGATCAAGTGTTAAGAAACATATGTGGTGGAAAGCAGGGGAACCGGAAAAAACAGAAGGGAGGAATAAGTCCGTGTGCTTCCTCTCGCTGCTGCAATATGGATTTACGGAAAGACGCGGCTGGTATATTAAAGTACGCACCGACGGGGAGACGTACGCGTGAGTGTACATGTGCAGTGGGCATGGGGCTCGCAAGGAGCACACGCAAGCGGCACGCATGGGGGGAGCACGGAGACGAACGTGCGGAGGGACAGACCGAGAAGCGGAGAGAAACACGCCGAGACGCGTCTGCAGACGTGGGTGGAAGGAAACAAAGGCTTTACGTGCAGAACAACGAGCGGTGGGCAGCCACACGCGCCCTGCAAGGCACAGGTGGGATCGGGAGGGGGCCTGCTTGCGTGTCCGACCGCAGCGAGGGGCAGGCTGTTGCTCGAGCCATGAGGGCTAGAATCTTACGCAGCGTTTGGAAGAGGGCTGGGCGGTAGCGCCCCTGCCTTTGCGTGCCGGGTGTCTCAGTTTCCACCTCCGGCATTCCATGAACGAAGCGGGAAGCCTGGCCAGCTGCGGCTGCCCAGGAGTGCCGGCTGCGCTGGTCCAGAAGGACTGGGGCCCACCTTGGAACAAGCTGGGCCTCGGAAGCCTCTCCCGGGGCTTCCAAAGGCTTCATTCGGACACGCCTCATCTTTCTGGCCTTTTGCACGCCTCTCTTCCTTGCTCGCAGGCCTCTGACCGTGGCAGATGGGGCCAATTCGAGAGGGGCAGCTCCTCTGCGTGCCCATCCCTGTGGCACATGGGCTGGGCACTGCGCCTTCGTTGGGTTTGGCCCCCCGGGCTGCCGCCGCACCTGGCAGAGGGGCTGCCCGTCGCCAACCGCGATTCCCTTTATTAGAAAATTTAATGAAAAACCGGGCGAGAGAGAGACGGGGGTCCTCGGCGGCACCCCCCTTTCCTCCCCCGCCCGGCACTCTTCAGTGTCGCTGGCGAGGCAGATAATAAGATCTTGCACAAAGTGTTACAGGCAGAAAATGCGAAGCCGCGTTGGGTGCAGAGACCTCGAGGTGAGAAGGTGCCGCTGCCCTCTTTGCGAGGCATGGCGGGAAAGTGTTGATTTGCCCCGGTTCCCGGCCTCCGCTGTCCGCCGCTGTGCGAGCCCCGGGAGGTACTGGATGGGGAAGGCTTGGCTTTGCTGCTCCATGTTCTTGGATGGGGCTGGGAAGGCGGGAGCCGCTGCCTTCTCCCTCTTCTCCGGAGAGGGTGGCCGGCGGGCGCCCCTTGCTGGCCCTCGGGGCTGGCCGGGCAGACGGCTTTGGCAGGAAGCCGGAGGGCACTCCCCGGAACGGTGTGGGGCCTGTTGGCTGTGGGTCCGGCGTGCTCCCCGCCCGCACGAGGCTCCACCGTTCCAGCACTGCAGCCGTCCGTGTGGGAACCTGGCTTGGAAGGCCTGGTGTGCTGCGCCCAGAGATCCCGGTCCCGGTGGTGGCGCTGCGTTTCTGGCCAGCCTCCTTCCTCCTGCGGGGACCCCAGGGCAGCTCACACCCCAGGCTCCCTTTATCCTCACACGAGGTAGGCCAGGCTGGGAGCCAGGGACTGACCGAAGTCCCCAGACTGGGGGCTCGAACCCGCCTCTCCTGGGTCCCTGCTGCAGCACCCAACCCATTTCCGAATGACACGCCGGGGCAACGGTCCGCCTGGCTGCCCCAGGGACAGTTCCCGGTGCTGTGCATCGCGGCGGCCTAGGCCTCAGCCTCGTCCGGATCGGGTTCCAGCTGCTCCCCTAGACCGAGGAACCCCCCGGGCCACACACAAGCTCCAGCGCATGCATGCGCTCGTTCTCTGGGGTCTCTCCCACAGGCCCTGCTCGTGCTCGCCCAGAGGGCGCCTGGGGGTGGCAGTGCCCCCCCCATGGAGCAGCCACCTGCCTCACCTGCCCAGCCCAGGGCGTCTCCCCCAACCCGCAGGGCTCCCCCCTCTTGGCCCGCGATTTGGGGGCTCTGCCGCCTTTCCAGAGAGGTGCGCACGGGTGGGGGAGCATCTCTGGCCCCATGCGCTACTTGTGCTTCCATCAATCCCCCCCCCCCCGCCATGCGCTACCGTTTAATTGTTGGGAGGTGGAAGGAGGAAGAGCAATTGTCTCTCTGTTTACACATGAGCGTCTTAATAGCTCCTGAATGTCCCGAAATGGGCTCAGGAGACGACGAAGAGGGAGGGGGGGAAGCTGGGCTGGCTTGATCGCTTGTGCTGGGGGGGGGGCAGGACTGGGGCGGAAATTTCTTCTTTCTTCAGGATTTGCTTTCGGTTGGGGAGAGATGGCTTTTCTACTTGAAAATAGCAAGGTGCGTGGAGAGGAAGATTCATCTTTGAGCGAGTTTCCAATTTGCCTTGCTCAGCACGTCCGCTTTTAAATGCCAGCAGGGGAGTATCGGGGCGGGAAGGATGGCGCAATGACAGAGCGGCCGAGGCCTGCGCAGAATTCCTGATGCCTTGTCCTCCCTTCCTTCCTCCCTTCCTCCCTCCCTTCGGCCGGTGGGCGTGCCGGCCACCCCTTGGGGCGACCCAGCGCAGGGGCCCGATGCGGGCTGCCCCTGCACCGCGGCCTGATTGGCCACCAGCCCCCCGAGAAAACGGGGTGCGTTCCCCGCACGCCGCCCACGGAGAGGACCGGGGTGTGTTGCCTGGCTGCGGGTTCAGGGTGGCTCGTGGCTAGCATGCCACGTCCCCCCCCCGTGGAGGCGATGCTCCGGTGTGAGGCAGGCCCGTCCGCGTGTGTGCGAAAAGCACTCGCAGGTGGGGGGGGGCCGCGACACGCCTGGCGTTTGCGTGCGGCGTCTTCCGACACTTCGGCTTTTTTGCACGGCCTGGGACGAGTTGTGGGAACGAGGCCCCCTTTCCCAGGAACTTTCCCCCACAGGAGGGCAGCTCCGGCAGAGGCAGCTGCCCCCACAGATCCATCACTCTCATCGTTATCACGGTGATGAAGATTGATTGATTATTACCCAATTATTATGATTGACTTTCCAGGGCAGACGCATTAGCTGGGGCGGCTGGGCTTAAGGCACATTAAAAAGCACTTTTCAGCTCTGCAAGAAAATGTAAATACCGTGTTAAAGGCGTCCTCAAACCCAAAATCTGGCACGGAGGGAGCTGGTTGCGGGCGCTGAGAAATAAGCAGCGTCTCCACGGAGGTTCCCCCAGCAGGATATTGGACCTGGTGCGATTGCAGTGTTTTAACCAAGCTGTTGGGTGGCTTGGAGAGGGGTGGGCAGGTGGACTCTCTGAGGCGGGGGTTCAACAGGTGTAGCCGCGGAGAAGCCCCTCTCCTGCCTCCCACTGAGTGGGCCTCCGTTGCTGCCGGCCTTTGGGCAGGGCTTAAAGCTGCAGTGCCGAACTTGCGGCCACGGAGACTTGCGTAGCCTCCGGCGGAGGTGGGGGTGCTGAAGCTGCCGTGGGGCAGGAGCTCAGACATGGGGCCCAGATCTAGTCTCCCCTGGGCCAAACAGGGCGCTCCCATATTCCTGAGGAGCCCCCCCCCCCCCCAGCCTGGCAGGGTGTGGCGCTTCCTCGGCTTTTGTGCTGCCTCAATTCCGAACTGTCGGAAGGTAAGCTCCCGGTTGCTGCCTCTAAGAGCTTTCTGTTCAACCAGGCCAGGGTCTGGAGCCTGAAATCCAGAGATTTTGCTTTATTTAGCATTTATTTATTTGCTTTGTCGCCTGCTTTTCTCCCCCCAACAACCCCCCCAAATAGAGCACCAGGTGGCTTTTGCCCTGAGCACCATGTGCCTCCGGAACGCGGCCCTCAGCCAGAAGGGGTTCTGCATTTCTGCCCTGGACACCCCAGTCCCTGCGGGGCCCAGAAGGGTCTGGCTGACCCAGTTCTGGTCTGGGGAGGGGGCGACGCAGGGCGAGGACCCGCACCCTCCTGGGAGCGTTGTCTGCATCTTCCCTTCCGTGCCGTGCGGAGAAGGGGGCTGCTTCGAAGAGGGTCGGGGCGACACGCCATCCATCTCGATTCCCCCTCGCATCTCCAGTCAGATGCGTTGACGTGCTTAAAAAAACGCCTGAAACCTGTTTACCGGAGCGACAGCCAGAAGAACGGGTGAGGGGGCGGAGAAGGATTGCTCTCCGGCGCGGCGGCCCCCGTGCCCGTCCAGCGCCGGTGGTGAGCAGGGAGACGCGGCAGAGAGACCCTGGTCCCAGGGTCTGGAGAAGGCCACCTTCGCCACTCCTGCCCCGATGCTGGCAGAAGAACCGGGCACGGGTTCAAGGGAAGAGCAGGCCCGTGGGCAGAAGCCCATTCGCAAGACACCTCATGCGCCCCAAGTGGAAAACCCCTCCCGAAAGCTGGCCATCGTGGCCTCCGCAGGGTGGAAGCTGGGGTGCCTCTGAATCCACAGAAACATAGAAACAGAGCGCGTCGGAAGGGGTCTCCCGGGCCATCTAGTCTGACCCCCGGCTCCAGCCGGCTCCACTCACGACAGGCCCACCATGTGGACGTCCAGCCTATCCTTGAGCACCCGCACCGATGGGGCCTCAACGACCTCCCGAGGAAGCCCATTCCACACCCTCGGGGTCCTGACTGTCAGGAAGTGCTTCCTGGCATCCAAACGGAACCTTGGTTCCCTGAGCTTGACTCCATTTGAATGCATCCTGCCTTCCTCTTTAGGGGAGAACAGGTCTCTGTGACACCCCCTCACATACCTGCATGTCGCCAACAGGTCCCCTCAGAGTCTCCTCTTCTCTGCCCATGAATTTCAGGGACTGTGCGAGCCGTCACTGAGGCCTGGCAGATCTGGGCAGCTGTTCGTGCCTGCCAATTAGGACGGGAGCAGCTGGAGCTCTGCTTTTATTATGAATATTAACATTAATTCACCCGGCTTGCTCTCGCTGGCTGCCCCCGTTTGACGCCATCCTCCCCGAAACGGAGCTCATGAACGCGGCCTCATCTTCCGGCTGCGGCCTGACCGGGGCAGGACGGCGGCCGGGGAGCCGTGCTTTGGGATTCTGCACGCATTCCCGGAGGTCTCAGGCTAAAGGGGGCCTTGCTCTCCCCCCCTCCCCGGGAAATCCTGCAAATTGGACCGGGGAACGTGTGTGCGCCCCTTTCCCGGCGTTCTCCTCCGCTGGTCCTTTTCGGCACGTCTCTCGGCTGCCCCGATGTTTTGATTTCAAGGGGATGCAGCGAGACCTGCGTAAAATATTAATGGATTGACGGGCTGCCATTAGAAATCCCTGCCTCCCCCCGCCCCCCGCAGCCGAAACCCTCCCAGGGCCGGGACCCAAACCTCGTTCCCGTTTGAGGTGCAGAACGGGGTGGACAGCTTTTCCTCACCAGCCTGGCACGGCCTCCCGAAATCCGTGCCAACTTCTGCACATCGATGCTCCGACGTGGGTGGCTGGGGGGCCGTCGGCCGGGGCGGGGGGCGCCGTGCCAGCTCGGAGCACGTTCTGCCACCTGAACGAGGCACCGTTCTGCCATCTTTCAGGCCTCGTGACGGTCCCATCAGCCCGCAAAGAGCGGAGCGCGAAACCGGAGGGGGGGTCCCAGCCCCCAGCAGACACCAAGCATCCTCCCTGGCTACGGCCTGCCATCCAAGCATGATGGGAGTTGTAGTTCAACGCTGCTGGCAGGCACCATCTTGTGGGGGGGCGGATAAGAGGAAGTGGGGGCCCAAAACCCAAAGGGGAAACTGCTTCATGAATTTGCCCCTCCGCCGCCCACCCTGTTCCGTCCGTTTGTGCTCCTGCCAGGCCTTCTCGGGGGGTCGGTTGTAACGCTCACGTTTTTATCTCTGCAAACACATTTGTCGGCAGATTGGAAAGCCGGGCTGCTCCTTTCAAGGGGAGGGTCTCTTTCCCCCACCCCACCCCGGCATCGCTGGCAATTTATTATGTCCATAAAGCGTTTCATCGCCGTTTCGGCCCCCGCCCCACCCGCCGAGCATCAGCCAGGGAGGGGGGGCGAAGCCTCCCAGATCAGACGCGAATGCCGCGTGTTTGTATATGGTGTTCCTGCCCTCCCTCGTCGACGCGAAGGGGACGCGCAACCCGACTTAATTTCGCAGGCCCGTTAATCCCCCGGGATGGCGCAAAGCTCTCGTGCCTGCACAGTGCGTGCGGTTTTTTGTTCTCCTCTTGATTTCTTAAAATTATTTCTCTTTCTTTTGAGAGAAAAGTCCCGCAGATTGCATCTCATTGGTGGAGATGAATAATACATTTATACGTTTCACAAACTGTGTTTGATCCCCTGGAAGTACCAACGGATGGTGCCCGTCCTTCCCGGCTCCCTTGCTTTGAGCTGTCAGCGGCTCCCTTTGGAAGGGCTGTTGATTGATTAGCCTGGTCTTCTCCTTTTCATATACAAAGAGGCTCTCTCCGCGTCCTCCTCCTCCTCCTCCTCCTCCTCCTCGCAAAGGAGGCCTTCGGCGCCTGGCACAGAGCCGGCTGGCTGCAGCTTGACCCGGCCAGCCCGGCAGGGCCGCACGCCGGAGCCAGAGCCGGGCCCCTTCGATCCTGTTCGCCCACAGGGGGGCCGGCCCACAAGGTCGGGGCCCTACATTCAGGGAGACCCCTGCCCCACCCTGGCCCTCCAGGGACACCTGCCCATGGAAAGGTGCGGGGGCCCCGGGGCAGCTCTCCCTGGCTCGCTTGTGCCGCGGGATCAGACGGCACGGCAAACCCACAGCCCCATGGCAACACGCACGAGCCACATCGCCACGGAACCGTGGCTCTTCCTGTCCGAACCCCTCCAGGCCCGAAAGAAGCCGGGTTGTGGGCCCGCCCCCTGCTTGGCCCCGGACTTCTCCCTTCTCGCCTCCGTTTCTCTCCGGCTCTGCCAGTACACTTCATGGCCGCGCTCGTGCCGTGTCGCCGATATCGGATGTAGTGAGTGCTCAGGGGCAGCTCCGGTGCCTCGGAAAGGTGTGCGATGCGTGGCGACCAGGGTTCTCGTACGACAGGGACCCCCGCCCTGCTGAAGCCCCCGGAGCGCGGATGCACAGCCCCCGTCGGCGGCTTCCTCCTCCGAGTCGGGGGGCGCCTTGACCCCGCCACGCCACCGCTCCCCTCGTGTTCTCCCTCTGCCCCCAGGTGCCCGCCCCTCGCAACCCACAGGCGAGGGTCCCCCTGTGCCTTGGTCCGTGCCCTCCAGAGATTTGGGAGATGCAGGACGGCCATCACGCCGTACGGACCCAGCGCCGTTTCTGGATGGGGAGCGGCAGCCGCTCCTGCTGCCCCCCCCCCCCCGTTAACAAAGCCCCGAAGGGCGTTTTGTGTTCCTGCTTCGGAAAAAATAAGGCTATAATGGCGTCGTTCCATCTGCGAGTGCCTTGTCCGTTTCTAGTCCTTGTGAGGTTCTCCCCTCCCTTTCTAGAAGGCCAAAAAGCCCCTCGCGAGGAGGAGAAAGTCCAGCACGAGGGCATTTGGCAACTCCCCGGGCGTTGGGTCTTCGGCCTGCCCCCTTGCCCGGGGGGCTCCCACCACCAGACCGCGGCCCCTGAGACCCCCCAAGTGGAATTCGGCCCTTTATACCCTGGTTAGCATCCCCCTCCCCCCATACTTGGGGGCTTCTCCGGGAAACCAAATGCAGCGATTTTCCGAAAGCGCCGCAGAATCCCTTGGC
The DNA here is from genome assembly GCF_004798865.1 of Varanus komodoensis. Taxonomy (NCBI): domain Eukaryota; kingdom Metazoa; phylum Chordata; class Lepidosauria; order Squamata; family Varanidae; genus Varanus; species Varanus komodoensis. Next base: position 234,694 of record NW_025335588.1, read on the forward strand.
CAAGAATCCCACTCCCCCAAGGCGGCTCCTGTGCTCCTCCCCGGGGGTCTTTGGGGACGTGCCCCCCCCGCCACGCTGCCACGGCCATGCCGTAACTCTTGCCTGACTTAAACGGCTGCTGGATTTAAGGCCTTTCATTACCCACCGGGGAGCAGCCCCTCCGAGCTCGCCCGGCTGCTGGATATTTATGCCTCGTGCCCGAGCGGCAGCCATAAAAAGGCGAGAGCTGCCGGGGAGCAAATGAAGCTGCCATTTCTGCAGAGGCCTCCGGGTTCAAGTGCCGATTCCAGCAGGTCAGGCGGAGCACCGTTCCGTGCGCTTAAAGCCCCCCCGAGAAAGACTGGTGTCCGCGGAGGCTGGCCGCCCCGGCCCCAGCCGACGCTCGGCCACCACCTGCCGCCCGGCGAGGCTGGCCCAGTGGGCGGCTGCCCTGCCCCGTCTCGGGGCGATTTGCCTCCATCCCAGCACAGGGAAAGCTTCCGGTTTCCCTTGGCACCGGTGGGCAGAGGGCCGCCGGTCCAGACAGGCCCCGTAGCCTGGGGGCTTGTGGAAGCACGTGAAGCCCACGCCCGAGGGCGCTTGTGGCAGCTTGGCCCGGGCGGCCGGCGGTGCCTTGCCACGTGTGAAAAGCGGCTGCTCACCGCCACGCATGCGCGCCACGTGTCTTTCCGTGCGCTCCCCCCACCGGGGTTTAAGCACACACATCCCGTGTCCGTCCTCGCTGCCGGCCGGCCCTCGGCCCCGCCGCTGTGCCCTAACAACCACCTGCAGGCTGGGCGGCTTGAGGGAAGGACAGGCCCGAAGTCCTCGGGAGCAGCACCGAAAACGGGGACTTGAACCCGGACGGCCTGCGTCCCGGCCAGCTCTCAAACCATGCGCCGCGCTGGCACGCAGTCAAACCGGGAAGCAGACAGCGGGGGCCCGGCTGCCGGTTCGTGGCCCGCGGGTCCCTTTTGCGCTCGGCCCTACCGGGGAGGGCAGGAAACTTGGTGTTCTTGGGGCCCCCAGTGCGTGCAAACCCCCCGACTCGCACGGGATCCCCTCTCCCTCCGAGCTCGGCCCGCTCTGGCGTGGGGCCTGCTGCGCATGCAGGGTGCACGGCACATCGAGTGTTTACAAGCGATGCGTTTGTCAGCCGGGTCTCTAAAAGCTGGATTTATCGGGACGTGCGTTTGGCCGTGGATGCTGTTTTTCGGGAGGAAAAGGGAAAAGCCGGGAGAGGGAGAGGGAGAGACTGGAGCCATCAAACCTTGAAGCTCTTGGGAGCTGTAATTAAAAGTGTTAGAGGGAAGGGATGACGTATCTGAACTGCCAGCTGGTTAATTTATGAACTGAACCTGGCAAGGGTTGTGCCAAGATCTGCTCTTTCCAGCCGCTCGGTCTGTATATTTCATGAAATGGAGCCGCCCCGGACCCGGTCCTCTCTCGATCTCCTGTGGGGGCGCGTGTGCTCCAGCCCTTCCTCGGCAAGGGAAGTGGTATCGCTGCTGTCACTATTATTAATCTCATTTCTCCACCGACGCTCTCTGAGCAGTTTACAACAAAGCCCACACCCAAGAACACATGCTACAGTGGAAACATTCAGAATTAAACGTGGACGTAAATTACGCAACGTCGAAGGACCACGAGCAGCCATTTCAACATGGCTGGCTGATGGTCTCAGGCCCCTGGGTGGCCAGAGGGGTCTTCAAAAGCCTCTGGAAATTGGGCTGGCTTGACCTGGGGCAGAAGAGCCGGGCGGATGCGGCACCGGGACCCACCCCCCAGTTCCTCAGCCCCTGTTCGGAGGCTTGCGGCTGCGGCGTGTCCCCCTCTCCCCCCTGCCGAAAACACGCCGCGAGTTTCCCGAACGGCAGCACAATGGAGCGTGTCCCTTTCTACATGCACCAATTTGTTCATTGCATTTTCTTCCTCCTCCTCCTCCTCCCCTTCTTCTCGCTTTGATGCTTGACAGCTAATTAGAAGACTTAATTTACTTTTGCCTTTTGCGTCTTTTTTTTTTTTAAAAAAGACATTATTTAGCAACTAATTGTTATTACAAAATGTTAAATATCATAATTTATATCTCATGCCCTCGCACGGCTAATCTCCCGGTAATTTATGAAGTGGCGAGAAGTGCCTTAATCGCATCTCTTCCATTTTGCTTTTTAAAATAATGATGATCATGACAAGCGCCGTGGCGAAGTTTGGGGCCAGGAAGGGGAATGGGCCACGCTTTTTAAAACAAAACAACACAGAAGTCACTGGGGAAGCGGTGTGGAGAGCCGGGGACGGACGGCTTCGGAAGGATGCTCTGTTTCACAGGTGCCGGAGGGTGTGAGCCGGAGATGGAGATAAGATGGCATTCAAGGGAGAGCGAGATCGGAAAGGTGTGCGCTATCAGGCCCCAGTCCGGCTGGCTGGTGCGGGAGCCTCTTCGCTCGCCGAGGCATCGCCAATGTGCTGCCAGCAATACCCCCCCCTGCTCCGCCGGGAGGGCCCTGCCGTGCTTTTCCCACCCCGGAAAAGCGATCGGCAGCTCCGTGCCCTCGCCTGCCCCGGTCGGCTCCCTTTGCTCCATGGGACTGAATGGGGGCCACTGGGAGCCCAGCGTCCATCCGCAGCCAGGCCTGCGTTTGCCGGCTTGGTGCCATCGTGGGACACGGGCTGGGCGGCTAGCTCTCCTGGGGCCGCCGCCGCAGCCCACACTCGGGTCCCCGATGGGCCACTTTCAGTTTCAGGATTCTAGTCCTCTTCGAGCAAGAGGCCCACAACGGCTGCTAGCTCTGGGGCCTAATCGAACCTCCACTGCAGGGGGCAGTCTACCTCCAAATGGGGGGGCACTTAAACAAGGAGGGGAAAGCTGTTGTGTTTGTCTCGGCTCGTAAATTTCCCAGAAGGCCCAGGCTGGCGGGACTCCTGGAGCCGAGACAATGAGCCCTTTGTGAGGATGAGCGCCTGCGGCTGCGAGGCAGGAGAGCGAGCCAATCCGTTCTCTGTTTAAGCGCCAACTTAATTAAAGCTTCTGGTGGAGGCCGATTGCCCAGGGGACTCGTCGGTGCTGCCGAGGGGGCGGAATCGCTTCCAAGGCCAGCGCGTTCTCTGGTGCGTGTCCGCGCAACGAGCCCCCCTCCGAGAGGCGTCCGGGCGGGGGCCGCGTCACGTGCCGGTGGCTGCTGGAACCTGGAGTCCTCGCGTCCCGGCCCACGTGCAGCTCGCCGATGGCACCGTGAGGCTCGTGTGGGGGCTGAGCAGAGGCGTGAGCCTTTGGGGGCAGACAGAGGGGGCCGGGCCGCTTCGGCGCCCCTAGGAGACGGCCGCTCTGGACCGGCTGCTGGCAGGAATGAGGGGGTTTGGGGGGGAGATGGACAAGGGAGCCCCAGCTGCCCGGTCCCGGGGCCCGATCCTGCCGGGGTCCTCGGCGGGCCACACCGTGCCCCCTCCCCAGCCCATCCGTTGGTGGCTGGTGCCTTGGGCCATCCTGACCCCCGGGACGGTTTTGCTAGTGGCCCGTTTGGGGTGGGGGCCTTTCAGTCCCACGCCCTTGTCTTTGGCCCCGCCCATCAGATGGAGACCCCGGGAGCCCCCCCAAAATGGGATGTGGGTCTCGGCCGGAGGCGCTCTCGCACCCCCGCTTCGCAGCCTCGGCTCTCCGCCCGGATTCGGTGCCCGAGAAGGTTAGCGTGAAAACGTCAAGGGCAGAGGAGGGGGCTTTGGGGGAACGTGGGGGGGTCCAGCTTCCTTCTCGGATTGCATCCAAAGCCCGTCATGCGCAGGGCCCGCCTCGGGTGCGTGGCCGCTGGGCTCACGACGTCTCCGCCACTGGATGCGGCAGCCGCGGGCCAGAACGGGCCTCTCCTGAGCATGGGGACGGCATCACGGAGCAGGGGACGGTGGCGCGAGGAGGAGACGGTGCGCACGGCGCATGTGCCCCCACCCCCGTCCTCGGCACCCGGGGATTACCGGTCGCAGTAAACCGTCACTAGATTAACTCTGCATTTCGCTATTTGCCTCCCACCAATTGGCCATTATATGGAGTGGGGTAATGTCTCCCGGGGGCCCTCTTTAATTTTCTTGTAGTATCTAACGAGCGTAATGTATCGTCACATGGCGTGGCCTCCTGAGCGTTTCGTTTTTAATTTCCCCGTCGCTTGCTCATGGGAGCCGTGCCGCAGGCCCCCGTGCCGTGCCCCCGACTCGCCACGTGGCAGAGGAGGCCCGGTGCCCCCTCCAGGTGTGGTCGTCAGGTGTGTCTGCACGGCCCTCGTGCATCGCGGGGGGGGGGGGGCATGGATAGCTTCAGAAGATGGAGGACCGCCAGGGCCGGAGGAAAAACTGGTGACTCCTGGCTGAGCATCTCAGCCAAGCCCCAGTCCGTTTCCAAAGAGCGGCTGGAGGGGACCGATGGTGGGAGGCAGTCTGTGTGTGTGTGTGGGGGGGGAGCTGCCAGCGTGGGCGCCGTGCAGACCCCCCAGGGGTGCAGGGGTTGGGGGCGCCCGAACGCTCGCGCTTCTCTGATGGGAACCCCGAAGGAGCTTTGCGGGCCTTCTAAAACCAACAGATAAATTGTGGGTTTTTCTCTGTTCCTCCTTGCCGAACGAACGGGGACTCGGCTAGCCCCAGAGTTTGTTTATTTCCTGGTTTCCTTCCTTCCTCCGCCAGAAGAAAGCATCTTGCCGGCGCCTTGATCTTCAAAAGGCAGCGAGGATCGGGCACGGGGGAATCTTTGCCGGCTGGGAAGCGGAAGATGGGAGTGGAGAAGAAAGCGGCTGGGCGCTGGTGCGTGGCGCTCCCGGCGAGGCGCTGGAGCAATGCTCGGCCCGGGTGGGCTGGGGCCTCCTGTGGGGCCGGCGGCGTTGGCGTGCCTGGTAACGGGGGGCTTGCGAGGCCTTCCCCGCTCCGAGGGGCTGCTCCCTCCGGCCACGGGAAAGCCACCTGCGGGCACCTCCCAGCCGCTTCTGTCCTGAACCAGGGAAAGGAATCGGCCTGCAAGTCTGGCCTTGCGAGGGACGTGAAGGGCCCCGTCGGCCGTCCGAGCCCCCCGGGGAGATGAGAAGGGGCAGATCTGGCCACCCGGCCCCCGGCTGTGAGTGCTTCGATCTGCAGACGCCCCTCTCCGTGGCCTCATGCACCCAACCCCGTTCTTTCTGCCAGGCTCCGTGGCCACCCCGTTTGACTTGGCCCTCTCCCGCTGTACCAGTTGAACTGCGCCTGCGCAGATGGATCCGAGTTCTGTTTGGGCTTGGCTGAGCTCGCCTCATTTCTCTCCCCCAAAGGCAGTGTCCGGCATCTCTTCCGCTCCATTTGCACCTCACAACGACCCTGCGCGGTAGGGAAGGCTGCAAGGCTGGGAGGGGCCCAGAGACCCCCTTCGGGGTTCACTCCCTTCACTGCAGCACCCCAGTGTTTGTCCCTGGTTTTTGAGAAAAACTTGTCCGGGTGTGCAGGGTAACTTACGTTCTTAAATGCAAGATGGAAAGGACTTGTGTTTTAGGCAATTTGACGTGAGGGAAGACGGCGGGTGGGTCACGGAGGTCCGTCCCAGCCGAGCCCCCGCAAAATATGTCACATCACACAGAGCGATACGTTGAGGCCAAGAAAATCAAGCTTCCTCTGGCCACGGCCGAGGTCACAGCTCTGGTACCCCATTAAAAACCCCGTACGGGGTGTGCTCAGCTTGGGCTCACACAGCGGAGTGGGGAAGCCCCCTTGTTGTGGGTCGCGCCCGATTTTCCTCCGTCACGGCGTCTTGCTCATTCCCGGGGGACCCCAAAGAGCTCCCGAAGGGGGCCGCTTGGGAGCGGGATGGACGGGCCGCCAGGCGCCTCGCCTCCGATGCCGGCTGGAGGGTGGGCCCCGGCGTGGGAGAGTCATCACCCATCTGTCTCTCCCTCTGAGCCCCAGAAGAGGTCCAGTTGCGACCGCCCAGCGCCGCGAGATCCCCCTCGCCAGGAGAGGGACGGGTCGGTCGTGCGCCGTGCCGGCCTCGCCTGCCGGGCATCGATTCTGCCGGTCTCGGCGCCGAGACGGTGGTGTCACGACGAGGCGGGCGAGCGGATGTGAGCCGTCGGTGGGGCCGGGCGGGGGGACTGATGCGGCTCCAAACCCCTCTCCCGTCTCCGGTGCGCGCTTTACAAAACCGTCAGCCCCGCTTTATCTCAGTTCGGCATCTTCCCGTGGTGGGTTTGCTGTGTCCCAAGCCGCCCCATCTTCCCGTCCTCAGCTCGCTTCATCCCAAACGTTAAGTACCTGAGAGGTCTCATAAATAATTCCCGTGCATCCTTGCGTCCGCCCCGATTAGTTGTCGTCGCGCTGTCAAGTTGTCTCCGGCGTGTTTCTGCGCAGGCCCTCGCGTCGGTGCGCGCATGAGTCTTCCCGAGTGTGGCACCCTGTCCTAATTCCACGGCATTTTTCACGATGTTACAAATGATAGTCACAAATGCATTCCCGGCCGTGAGCGCTTTCCTTCTAATATCTCGCGTTTGGGGTTTTTAAGCGGAAGGGCTGCAAAATTGGGAGAAGCGCGGCATTCAGAGGGTAACCGGGTCCCGGTTTGTGTGGTCCGTCGAAAAGCCGGATTCCCGCCCGATTTGGCTCACGACCCAAGCAGGCCGCGTCCTCGCGCACGGCGGCTCTCCACTCCCCTTCTCTGCGTGCCTTTTTAAGGCAGCCATTGTTCGCCCACCCACCCGCCGCCGGCACCGCAGAGACGCCGCCAGAGCCGTTCTCGATCGCCGCGTGCCGAGCCAAGCCGCACTGTGTGTCCCAGAGCTCCGCTCCTTGAGCGGGGAGGGAGCAGACGGGCGAAGGCGACGGGGTCCCACTTTGGCCCCCGACCCCGGGACCCCTGGGCTGCGGAGATCCGCCCCCCTCGGAGCCTGCCCAGGCGACGGCGCCTCTTTGGCGCATGGCCCACCGTGCAGCACCCCAAATAAAACCGGGAAGGAGAGTCGCAGCCCCTCCCGGCTCGCCCCGAGTGGCTGGCGCGGGGTGGGGGGCTCTGCGTCCTCGCCCGGGACGGGGACCCCGGAGGGGGCGGGATGGCTGCTCGTGGAGCGCTCCTGCGGAAGGAGGCGCTGTCTGCAGAGAGGGTCCCCGGCCCCCGCCGCGTCGCCGGAGGCCGACAGTAACAAACGAGCCGCCATTGCGGGAGCAGCTGCACTCCATCTGCTGTTGGAGTTATTTACTCCTGGAGGCGGGAGAGGTGCCTCTGCCCCGACCCGGAGTCGCGGCCTCCGAGGTGCGGAGAGGACCCGGGCAGCGCCTGGCCGGCCGGCCGGCCGCCGGAGGGGCAAGTCGGCTGTGCATCCCGAGGCCTCTCGCGGGGCTGGGGATCATGGGAGCGGTGGCTGAGCGCGGGCTGGGGGACACAGGCTCAGTGCACCCATCCGCTCCGTCCGGAGGGGGTGTGTGTGGCATCGGGCAAAGCCGGCCCCGCTGCTTGGGGATCCACCCCACGGCGGCCTCCCCACGCTCGGGAACACGCCTGCGGCATCCTCGCAGGGGCAGAGGCGCTCCTGCCTTGCCGGAGCCGCTCGGGACCAGCCTCCGGGGCCCGAAACACCGAGCCGAGCCAGAACTGTCCCCATGCGCGCGCTCGCTGCGGAAGCTCACGCCCTGGGCGAGGAGTCCCAGCCGTGCCCCCTGCAGGAGCCCTCGGGGGCTCCGGGGGCCGGTGGGGAACTGGGGCGGGCGGCATCCTAGAAGGCGCTCCTCCGTCTCCCTGCCAGCAGCCCATAAATTCAGGCCAGTCAAGTATAAGGAGCAGCGGGCTCCTGGCAGACCCCCCCCCCCAGGGCCTCTGCCACATTATCCCCGACCCGCGTGACAATTGATGCCTGCGTCTCCGCGCGGTGGGAATTCCACTTCCGAAGCGGCCCGCTGGGGTCAGGCGCCCCCGGCACGGTGCCCGGCAGGAGTGAAATATGCGGCCTGCCCGGCGCAGCGGCAGCAAGACGGATGGCCCCGCGCGGCCGAGCGAGGCGAGGGCCCACGTGGGCGCGTGATGGCCTGGTGCGCGTCCCGGGCCTCCGTCGCCCCAGCGCTCGGCTCCCGCTCGCCCGGCCCCGTGGCACTTCTCTGGGGCCTGCGGCCAGTCCCAGGGCCAGGCTCGGAGCCCCAGGGAGGGCAGCGTTGCCAGCAGAGGGTGGGGGTGGCTGGGGACGCGTCTGCCCAGAGCGCCACTCCTGCCTGCTTCTGGGGGGCACGTGGAGAGGTGCCCGGCACCCGCCTTCCTTCCTTCCTTTCCTTTCACTTGCGTGTGTCTCTTGGAAGGGCATGGCTGTCCAGGTGGGCTCTCCCGATGCCAGAATGCATGGGAAAACTGAAACCTGCTCAGCTTCTGTAGGGAAAGACGAAACCCGAAGGGCGCGAAATTAAGACACCGGATCCGAGTGGGGGCGAGCCGGACCGGTTGCTCCCGCAGCGTATGGGGCAGTCCGCAGACCCACTGATGCTTTAGGAAATGTAAAAGACACAACTGGGAGGATTGGCGCCGGGCTTGCTTTGTTTTCCTCTCCCCTCCTCCTCCTTCTTTCCTCTTGGGCCAATGTTTAGATCGTGCTGCCTGAGGTGGGGATCGTCTTGCTTTGAGGCTGGTTGGTGTCTTTAGGCTACACTTAGCATCTCTCAGGGTGTATCAGGCACCGTCCTAATGAAATGCGCTGACGCATCTTCATGAGGGGAAAGGAGGCCGGCCGGATGAGGTTGGGGTCTGGACGAGGTCCACCTCCCCCTATCATACCCGCCGGCTGCAGCCCATCTTACCCCCTGTCCGATCCACCGAGTCTGGTCCTGTCCCGTCATCCAAGGTGCCTTGAAGGACGTCTTCACAACAGGGGCCGCAGCCTGGCGGGCAGATTTTCCGGGATCCGGTTGCTGGCTGCGTCCCGAGCGGAGCCTCCAGACCCCGGCTGCAGGGTTGCTCTGCCTCCCTTGACAGGTTCCAGCCAAACCAGCAGGCCGGGCGGCATCCCTGCCGAGGAGCGTGCCGGCGTGGCGCCCCGTGAGCCCCGGGGCCGGGCCGAAGCTCGGGCACACACCCCAGGCTCCCTGCGGTGGGGTTCCCCACGATCCCCGCAGAGCTGCGCTCGGCCCCAAGTGAGCTCCGCCGCAGGGAGCCGGTGCCGGGCGCTTGCCGTGGCCCGGTTAATTTTTGCTGAGCGAGATGTTTGTTTACGCCGAGCGGGGCAATTTTAGCTCTTGTTTTTCCGGAGCTGTTTACCGATGCGGGATCCCATCAGCCCGGGTTAATCATATTTCCCCCGCCCGCCACCCGCCGCCCCACATGCTTCCCTGCGCAATCAAAGCGAACGCGGCTCCTCGTTTCTGAAATTAAAAGCAGACGGCTGTCCTTTGTGCCGGGGTGACACTCTAACCAAGATTGATTTCCCGGCTGTCGCGGCGGGCCGGCCGGATTTAAACGGATCGGTGTCGATTGCGGGAGGCTCGTCTCTTCCCGAGGCCGGCTTGGCCGCGCTGCCTGTCTCCGGCGCCCCTTTATTGATCCCCTGTAAGACTTTAAGTCGTCCATGGCCCGTCAGCACCCCACGTGAGGCAGCGGCAGGCTCCGGATTAATTGGAATAATGAACCAGCGTAAACGCCGGCGCTTGGCCGCCCCCCAGCACGGAGACCGGTGTGCGGAGCCGGAAGGGCATGCGGGGTATCCCAGCCGCGGCGGCGCACACAGCACGATTGCGACCTCTGTGCTTCTGTTCCGTTCATTTCCCTCTTTTCCCGGCGAATCAGCCATGGTGACTGGCTGACTCGGCTCCCTTCGAGCCTCACGACCACCCTGCGAGGTGGGCTAGGCCGAAGAGGCGGTGTCTGCCGAGTCCCAGGCCGGCCCGCAAGCGACTCACGGCACGCTCATATCCCCCCTTCTCCGAAGGAGTGGCACGAGGCGGGGACGATGGCCCTCTTGCCCAGAGCCCTTCGGGACTTGGAGAAAGCCCCACCGGCTCCTTCTAACAAAAACCCTTTAGTGCAGGCTCGGCTGAGCAGGAGCACGTGGCCACCGTTCGCTCATGAGCTGGAACCGGAATCCGTGGCTCTCCAAGCCTTTGTCTGCACCGCCGCGTGTCTTTGCCCAGAGGTTTGCTCTGTTTGAGTCTGGCTGCCCATCTCAGGCTTTCAAAATCACGTGCCAGTGGAAAGCCAGTTCTCCTGTGAAGCTTGAGCCGTTCGGAAAGGTGCAAGGGAGCTTTTCCACCTGCCAGTTCCTGCAGGAAGCCGTATCGCACCCTCGTTCGTGCGGGAAGCCGGTGCTTGATGCTCAGGCATTTAAAATTTTAACATCCGTCCATGCTTATGCGTTTAAAGAATTCTGAATTTTTTCAAATGTACGATCCATAGAATCGTCCAACTTTTCCATGTTAAAAATGCATCAAAACTGGAAAATATCGCTGGTCATTTTGTAGCTTTTCAAATTTCTTTGGAGCATTGCTTTCTGCCCATTGCATTGGCTCCTTATCTGTTGTGTGCCGGTGGAAAAGAAAAGCGCAGGCCGGGATGCAGCCACGGTGCAGAGACGCACAATACTGTAGCGGGTTAAAACACGAAGCAAGAGACTCAACAGCCCCGGAAAAGAGGGAGCTCTCCAGGAGCACCGTGTCTCTGGGGACCTCCTCCCCAGCCACAGTGCCAGAGCTCAGGTCCCATCTGCCCCAGCCAGCATGGATGGTCGCAGTGGCAGCCCAAGGCACGTGGGCTACGGGGACCCTTCCGACCCGCACGCTGCGATGCCGGGACAGAACGGTGTGCTCAAAGGAGCGATCCACGAATGCGCAAGCAGACGGGCGCACCACTCGGCCTCGCCCTTCCTTGCGGCTGCAAAGGCTTTGCCTGTTGGATTTCTGCCTGTCCCACCGAACGCAGCCGCCCACAGCCCTGGCCGGCCGCGGAAGCGATGCAGGAACGCGAGCAGCTGCTCTCCCGGTTGCTTGAATCGCCCGGTCTCGGCCTCGGGCCTCCGGGAGGCGGCGTGAAGTTGGCAGGAGCTGCCAGGAGAGCCGACAGATCAATTAGGGGCAGTGCCTGGTTCGCTCTGCCGCGTGCAAGTTTCTTTGGGTGCTCATTCTGCTGCTGGATGAGGGCGTTGATTGGCGATGACAAGCGGCCTTTCCCCGGGGGGCGGGCGGGCGGGCGGGCCTGCCAAAACGGAGGCGCATCCGGAGCAGGGCCGTGCCGTCAAGTCGGAGCCGCGGCGAAAATGGACAGCTGCCGCGTCAGGACGCGCGGCTCTCGATAATTCCTTCTCCCGCCCGGATCATCGGACGGAAGAGGCGAGGCTGGGGGCACGGGGCTTGCCTGGGAGCGGGGGCTTGGCTGTGCCTGAAAAGCCGCTGGCCGGTGGCGTGAGCGGACACGCAGGGTGCCGCCGTGGAAGGGCCTGGCTCCGGAAGGGGAGGTGGGCCGGGGCCGGGGCGAGGGGGTGGGTGGTCTCTCCCTCCCCGGAGTCGGCTTGGCTTATCGGGAAGGGGAGCCTGGCTCCAAACTGGGCCCTGCTTGGTCTGCCCATCCTTTTCGCCACGGGAGGGTGGCTGCGACAGGGAGCCTGGGGGCGCTGCCGGGGCTGGAGGGGGCCTTCCGCCGGCCACGCAAGAGCCCCTGCAAGGACCCTGCCCCAGGCGGCCGAAGGGCTCGGCTGGAGCCTCTCCAGAGCCTCCCAATCCGGCCGCCAGGCCTTGCAGAGGCTCACGATGCTACCGCGCCGCCACCGATGGAGAGGAGCCAGTGGCTGGCGCATGGAACGGCCGCGAGTGCGCACGGGGGGGGGCTCGGGATGAGCTGCGCGTTGTCAGGGAGTCATTTTCCAAAGTACATGTTCCACGGCTCCATCTTGTAATTACCGCGGAGGAGGGCGAGGGACTTAAAAGCCTGCCGGGAAGCCGTTTGGACAGCTGCTGATTATCGCAGCGCCGGCCGGCCGACAGGTGTGGCGTGTGTGCTTCTGGCCGCCGGGCCGGGGCTCGTCTCCCTGCGTGGCTGGAAGGAGGCCGGCGAGCGGTTCTGGGGTACCGTGCCAGGGCTCCCGTTCTGCCCCCTGCGCACAAAGACCGGGTGAGGGGAGCCCCACCGGCCCTGCCTGCCTCCTGGGGGGGCTGGAGGCGAGGAAAGCGGCCGAGCCCGGCACGGGGGCCGCTTGCGGAGCGATGGAGAAACGGCTCCTGGAGCCGCAGGCGGGCCGGCCGGCCGGGGGCGCGTTACCAAGGCGAAGCGGTTGCTGCGAGCTGGGGATGCAGGCGGGCAAGTGGTCTGGTGAGGCGGCGGCTCTGCTCTGCCGAGATCGGGAAAGCGCGTCGCCAGGATCAGGCTTCTGGTCCCAAGCTGGCGCCGTGCCCAGTTGCTCAGGCGGAGAAGCAGAGCTGTGGGTGGGGTGGTGTAGCCCCTCCGCATTGCAGCCTGAGCTTGCAAGGTAGCCTCCGTGCTGTCGAGCCTGTTTGGAGGTGGGCTTCAGCACCTCGGATGGCACCTTCACAGTGCAGACTGACACCCGGGGTGGGTGCCCCACCCCGCTGGCTTCACCCATCTACCCTGCAGAAGTGGACGCTTTCTCAGTCGCCATTCCTCCCACGCTCACTTTCCACATTTTAAATAAGACCTTTTTGCCCTGCAAACGGAGAACTTTTAAAATATTGCTAAGTTTTTAACCAAACCGAACTGAAGCGCAGGTCTTCTGAGTGAAAAGACAGTTTGGGGGCAAAATTCACCTGCTCGTAATGCCTCCTTCGTAGCAGCCCCAAATCTCTGGGTTGCGGCTTTGCTATTACGTTCCGAATCGGTTGCAGGCTCTGGAGTATGTCCAGGAAAATGGGAACGGAGCCCTCTTGCTGCAGGATTTGGGTCATCTTTCCTCACAGACTCCTTCCCAGAAAGTATTCCTGAAGCTGCAGGTAAAGGGCATTGAGAAGCGTCGGAGGCCAAGATGGCGAAGCTGGATGAAAGGGGAATTCTCATCCAAGGCCATGGGAAGGAATCGTTATTGTCCGGGCAAATAACAGGCGTTGCTCAGGCCAGGTTTTCCTGCCGCTCTTGCCATTCCTGCCTTCCAGCCCCTCTCCTGGGTCTCAGAAAGAAGAAAGACCCTCTCACCAGCCCCGCAAAAAGCTCGTTTTTTGCAGAAGCGTCACGTTCTCTTGCCATATCGCAAATGTCGGCCAGTTCTTCTCTGAACTGAACCAGAACAAAAACCCAGCCCATCCCCAGAGCCGGTGAGGGACGCGACTCAGTCCCCGTCCTGCCGACGCGCCAGGCATCCTGGGCTCGGCTGCTTCGCCGGCAGCGTGCCAGGCAACTCCTGCGGGGGCTCATTAGCTCCGCTCCCCAAACCGCCAGAAAGGACGGCGCGTTCCCGTGACGAGCGAGCAGCCGCTCTGCACACGCCTGCCAGCAAAAGCTGGCGTCACGTGGCCCCGGGACCGTGGCAGGTGTGGAGCCGCCGGGCCGGGGGGGGCTGGCCCCTGACGGCGACGCTCCCCCATCACGGCGGGCCGGGCGGCTTCCCTGCCACCCCAGGCACACCGGAAGGAGGTGGTTCAGATGGGAGGAAGCGGCCGTGGGGCTGGGGGGGAGTGGGGGGATGCTCAGAGACATCGGAGCAAAGAGGCCCGAGGGCCGGCCCTGAACGCGTGCCGACCGAAGGAGAAGGGCACCGCGGGGACGTTTGCCCGCATTTCGGGGGGGGTGCCCAGCGAGAGAGCCCCGAGGGAGACGGCCGTGCGTGGCTCCGCCGGCTTGCGGCTTGTCCGGGGCCCGGCTTTCCAGCAGCCTCGTCTCCTTGCCCCACATCCCAGGCCTGGCCTGCGTGCAACAGCCTCCGAGTGGCTTCGGGGCGCCCCACACCTCAAACGCGTGGCGGGCCCCTCCCCACCCGCCTTCTGCCGCTGCCCCCGTGCCAGGCAGCCTCCTCGGCACCGAGGCTGCTGTCTGCCTGGGCCCACGGCTTCCCGTGAGGCGGGCACCGCCCCGTGGGCCCCCCGGGGTAGAAGCCACCCATCTCGGGGGGCAGGGCTGGGCCCAAGGAGCAGGCCGGCCACCGCTGAGCTGCACCACCCCAAAGGGGGGGGGCGTGTCGGCTGAGGGCCCCCGCCAGCTCCAGGGAGCTGGTGGAGCTTTTCGGCGTGAGCCCCCTGCCCAGACGGCGGGAGGGAAGCCGGCGAGGCCGCGTGCCGGCCAGGAGAAATGCCGACTCTTCAGTTCTTGCTCCCGTAATCCCATTTCCACGCCAGCCTTCCCTCCGTGCCTCCAGATGAGAGAGCTGGATTCCCCAGAATTATTTTCCAGGCACTTTCAAAGGGGGAATTAAATCTGCAGGGCTAACGAAGCCGGGCCCAGGTTGGGCCTTCAAAGGGCATCGGCTGGGGGCTGCAATTTCCCCCTTTATCTCCGCGGCACCCGTGCCAGGCGGTAATGGGAATTATGCCGGATAGCTTGGCGGATGCGTCTGCGATTGAGGTCAGCCGGCTGAGCCGCTCTGACAATATCCTTCTCATCTGAGCCAGGGAGACAGCCGAGCGTGGGGGGGGGGGGGGAGGCGGGGGGGCGGGAAGGGAGGAGCCGGGGGAGCGGGGGGGCTGCTGGCAAGGGAGCCCCCCCCCACCCTGCGGCTCCCGGGGCTGAGCCGGTCTGGGAGGAGGCGGGGGGGCTTGGCTGTTGCAGTTCTCGCCCACCTTGTGCCAAGCAGCTCTCTGAGGCCTTGGAGACCCTCCCCAGCTTGGAAGGCGGCGGCGAATTTGGCCCTGAGGAGGCCGCCAGCCTCAGCCTCCAGCGTGGCCCTTTTGTGGCTTGGTCTGGGCTGCCGCTCAGTGGTGCCAAGCGGGGGGGGGGGCTCCGGGAGCTGCAGCCCCCGGCAAGCCGCCTGCCCGTGAGCCCCTTTCCGCACAGGGCCCGCCAGCGACCGGCCTGACGTCTGTGCCCCGGGGCTTCCTCAATTCCCCCTGGAGGGCATTCCAGCCGAAAGGGCCTCTGACCACCCCACCCCACCCTGTCCGGGGCACGAGGGGTGGAGGGGCCGCCTCACGCGTCCGAGGAGGAGGGTGCCGACGCTCCGGCCTGCCCGGCCCCACACGGCTTTCCGAGATCCTTTAAAAGGAGGCTGGGCAGACGCACGGAGGAGTTCCTCATGCCGCATGCCCCCTCCAGCGTCAGAGACAGTGTGCCTGGGTGGGACACACTGGGGAAGATGGGTGGGAGGGTGCTGTGGCCGGCCGTTGGGCTGCGGTGTGAACGGCGGGCTCGGCTCTGGTCTGGCCCAGCAAATGCCACCCGGTCAATTATGGTTTCCATTTTGGACCCAGACGCCATCTTTGGCCCCTCTTGTTCCTTCCTTTGCCGTCTGCCCCCTCCCCCAGTTCATTAGGAGTCTGAGAACAGGTTTCCCAAAGATCTGGCTTGATTAAAGCCCATTTGTATATCATGATATTAAAAAGTTCCAGTTTGCCGACAAAACGCAACCTTTCCGGCTCTCTCCCGCCACCCCCTTCTTCTTTTTAAGTTGCTTTATTGCATTAAACATTTATGCTGGAGCAAAAGATTAAAGAAAGTACATCTGATTGCACAAGTGCCTCGCAGTTGTGGGTGCGTCTGGGCTACTTTGTCAAAATCGCCCTCTTTTCAGTGGAACTTTGCCCTCATATTAGGGTTAGGGCTGTGCAGCTGGGTAGGGTTAGGGTTAGAAAAACGAGGGGTCCTGGAGCGATTCTGATGGTTGGAATGTGTTTAGAATGGGCAGAAAGGATGAGCTGCGCAGAAAGACCTACTCAAGGAGGGCTTTTTCAAAATCACCCTCTTTTCAATGGAACTTTACCCCCATATTAGGGTTAGGGGTGTGCACCAGGGTAGGGTTAGGGTTAGGAAAACGAGGGGTCCTGGAGCGATTCTGATGGTTGGAAAGTGTTTAGAGTGGGCAGAAAGGATGAGCTGCGCAGAAAAACCTACTCAAGGAGGGCTTTTTCAAAATCACCCTCTTTTCAATGGAACTTTACCCCCATATTAGGGTTAGGGGTGTGCACCAGGGTAGGGTTAGGGTTAGGAAAACGAGGGGTCCTGGCATGGTTTTGATGGTGGGAATGTGTTTAGAAGGGGCAGAAAAGATGAGCTGCCCATGATTCAGAGCCACAGGCTGGGCCTTTTCCGTTGCTGGATGGGCCCCTGTTCCCTCTGCAAGGAGGACGGTCAAAATCTCTTCTTGCTGGTGTCAAAGTGCAGGACACGGAACAATCATTTCAAGTTGCGACAGCCCAGATTCAGGCTGGGCGTCAGGAGACGCTTCCTCACGGTCAGAGCAATAAGGCCGTGGGACCAGCTGCCTGGAGAGGTGGGGGGCTCTCCCATCCTGGAGACACTCAGAAAGGAACTGGGCAGCCTCTGAGTGGGGTGGTGTGACGTGGTGTCCTGCAACAGCAGGGGGTTGACCTGATGGCCTTCAGGGCCCCTTCCAACTCTGCTATTCTGGGAATTCGGGCTGTGGTGGCAGACTGGACCCAAACTGGGGGGGCCCCCCTTGCGCCCCAGAGGCTCTGCACGGGAAGGTCTCCTCTCCAGCTGCTTGCAAAGCGCTTCCTTCGCCACCTCCGAGGGGGGAGGGAGGGAGGGGGGAGGGCCCGGCTGCAAGAGTGCGGGTAATTTCTTGCTACTAAAAATAACGAGCCCGTTTTACAGCAGGCCTCTTTGGTCGGAGCATTTCAGCGGCGCTTTGTAGATGTGAGAAGCCGGGCGGCTGTGGGGGCCGTTTGTTCTCCCTCTCGCGGCTCCCCCTCGGCCCACCTGAGCGGCTATCAAAGCGCCAGGCCCCGACCCGGCAGTGATCTCTTCCGGAGACGCGGCGCCCTCGCTCTCGCCTCGGGCCAAGCCTTTGAGTGCGAGGAGGCCCCCGAGCCGCTCGGCGGACAGTGCCGGGGGCAGCCGTGTGGTCAGCGCGGCTCGGCCGAGCCGGCTCCGTTTCAGCCTTGCTGGGCCTGGTGCCACACGCCGTGGAAAGAGCGCGGCTCCGCGGAGCGATGCGAACCGTGCGCACGGCCGTGGCTCCGGGCCGGGCCGTGGAGGGGGCCACGCCGAGCCCTCTCCTCTGCCCTGCGAGTCCAGCAAGCCGCGAGTTCTCGTCCCGAACCATTCATTCATTCAAAATATTTCTATGCCGTCCTATTCACAAAAAGCCTCAGGACGGCTTGCAGCATAAAATAAAATATAAATTCCCGACCCACACTGGCTGCAGTTCGTCCAGAAGGAAAACCCTTCTGCCACTTGAGAGGCACCGAACCGGCGGACTGGGGAGCAGGCCGGTGGTTCGTTTGCCTCGTGCTGCGGAGGATGCTAACGTGGGGATGGGCTTTAGCACCAGCTCTAGGGCTGGGCCCAGAAATTCTGGTCAGGGCATGGCCGGGAGGAGCCCCCATCCCAGCTTTTGGAAAAGACGCTTCTCTGCTGCAAACCGCCGTCCTGGCCTGGAAGGAGCCCTGCGTGGGCTCCTTGTGAGGTGGCCCCATCGATCCGAAAGCACCCAGCACTGTGCGCGTGGCCGCCGGAGCCCTCGCTCGGCCCATAAGGAGGGTGCAGCCGTGGCCCCCGCGGCTGTTTCCTCTTCCCTCCTGGCCCCTCCTTCCTCGTGTGTCGTGCCACAGGGGCCGTCCTACCTTGCCCGGTGTGCGCCAGCCACTCTGGGGGGCTCACATCCCCTCTCCGTGGCTGAACAAATAGCTCGGCGGATGAACACCGCGTGGCCCCTAGCTGGCCTCGCTTCAGGCAAGTGTCGCTCTCCGGGACCCGCTTCCCAGGCCAGTCACCCAAGCAGGTCCTGCTCCGCGCTGGGCCGCGCTCAGTCCTTCCCGGGAGAGCCGGGAATCCGTGCAGGAAAGCGACGCGGGGCGGAGCGTGGTACCTCATGGGACGGCCAGCCGTCGCATCGAGATCAGTAGGGCGGGCTCTAACCCCACAGCAGAAGTGGAAAGGGCTGTAGGACGTCAGGAGCTGAGGCTGCAGGGCTGCCGCCACGGAGGAAGCCCTGTCTTGACCACCCGGCTGGCCTCTGCCCTCACCTGCCTTCCAGAACAGCCTCTGATGCCTGTTGAGCAAATTCTGGGCAAATTCTGACACCGAGATGGGCCACCCTCCTCATCAGTCCGAATGCCCCTTTCTCTCTGCAGGCCCTTCCCTCGGAAACTTTCACTCTCTCTGGGAAGACAAAGTCCAACTCTCCCCTTCTTAAGACGGTTTCCTCCACCTCCCAAAAGCCCATCTGGATGTTGATTAGCAGTGTATATGTCTAAATAAGTAGCCACATTTCTCAACAGCTCCTCCACCCCTCCCAGCCCTTGCATGGAAAGAAATGTCCAGAAATCAGCCTGAAGCAATTTCGCTGTTAGATCTTTCGAATGCCATCTGCCTACATGGAGGAGCCGTCTCAATGCTTCTATCAAATCTCTCTGCCTCAGTAGGAGGTTAAAATTCAATTTAAAGTATTTTTTTAAAGAAGTTTTTTTTTCTTAAAAAAAATGACTCAGAGGATGGGAGCAGACTTCTGGAGGCCGTTGCAATCCATTAACTGTATTAAATAAAAAAGGAGAGCTGCTCGGATTTAATTCTGCGTGGTGACTGCTGCCCCAGAAGCGTGGCAGGCCAAGAAATATGCCACTGTTTAGGGCAGTCAATAAGATTCTCATTCTTTAGAAATAATAATAATTATTAAGCCGGCAGAAGAATTGGCTGTCTTGACCATGATATACTCACCGCAGGAGCGGGAGAGCTCTGGAAGAGGAAATCGGCCCTGTCTGGGCTCGCCAAGGGGCCTTTTGGGGCCGTGCGTGCGGGTGTAGCGGCATCGGGACCCTGCGGGGTGGAATAGCGGCACTTTTTCATGAGCGGCGGGACGGACCTTGTCTCCCCGCCCCGAACCTGAGCAGCAGTTGCCAAGGAGGGAGGGCAGTGGAATGAGTGTGAGCGAGAATTGTGCCTGGTCGGGGTCCTCAAGGAGCCATCCAGGCCTGGCTTTGGCAGACCTGCTCCTGAGGGACATGGGAAAGGCCTGGCAGCCGGCACAGCAGCCTGGATTTGGGGGTCTTCCGTGCGGCGAGCGGGGCTGAGCGCCCACCTCCTCTCCGCTCATCCTGCTGTCTCCGGCCACGCGGAGGTGCCGGAACAAGTGGGAGCTGGGAAGAGGGCTGCTTCCCCGGCGGCCCCTCTGCCTCAGGGGCTGGTGGCCTCCAAGCATTATGGTCTGGAGACTATGTGGAGCGACCCTCCGCTCTGAACCTTCAGAGTCCCTGAACTGCAGGCAGATTCCCCCCACGGAGGCAGAGCTCGCCCCCGGGCTGAACGGACGGGCCTGGCTTTGCAGTTCTGCCGAAGCAGCTCAAAACCCGAGCGTGGCTTTGCCCCGGGCCTCCGCGTGGGCTTGGGTGCCACGCGACTGGGACCCTCTCACAGGGCAGGATTCTGCAGTCAGAATTCCGCTCCGCACCTGCTACGACCTTCATGCGGGGCTCGCTTCTGCGCGCCTCCCGGTTCGGAGGATGCTACAGGGGGGGCCTGTGGTGGTCTCCTCCGGTGGTGCCAGGCTCCCCCCAGTGAGGCCCGCCTGGTGCCGACATCATCAGAGTTTTTGCCTCTTCTCTTGGGCAATAGAGATTGGGATTTTAACAGTCTTGGTGGTGTTGTCGCACATCGTTCAAAATAGTTGTGTTTCGGGTTCGGTTTGCAGTTGGAGTGCCTGCACGCTGTTCTGTAGCAAGGTTAGGGTTTTAAGCCTTGCAAGCCGCCCGCGATCTTTGGCCATTGGCGATACAGACACGTAATGAATGTTTAAAAATGAAATATTTTTATTTCATAATGGAGTGGACGACGGAGGCACGGAGCGCAAGTACGTGCTGAGGTTGGAAGGCAGCCGTGTCCGTCTGTTCACCTCCCTGTGGGCAGAATACGCAGGATGGAGAGCAGAAATACATTTCTGCCTAGGCAGCAGAAGAGCTCTGCGCCAGCTCTGGCCCAAACCAGGATTTAGCACCTAGGAGAAAATAGCCGCCTCGTTTCCAGCCAGGCGCGTCAAGTTGCTCCAAGCCGAGAAAACCTCGAATTGGAACCCAGGGGCTGCTCCCCCTTCCCAGTCCTCCTTGGCGGTTGTTGTTTGGGCAGATGGGGAGCGGCATCTCCCGTCTTCTGCAGAGCTTGGCTTGAGAAGCCACAGGCTTCCAACTATAATATAATGATAATTAAGTTCTTTCCCCCCCACCCCACTTCTCCTATGAGCCCGGATTGGTGCTGATGCAGCTGCCTGCAGCCTTGGCATTTATTGAGCGCAAAGTAATAATTTATTGCCCTTTGTATGCTCAAAAGCTATCTTCATTATCCTGCGAATTTGAAATGCCTGGAGAATAGGAGGGGGCCTT
>NW_025335588.1:255151-272764 GCF_004798865.1 Varanus komodoensis
TGGCGCGCCGCCGTACTCGCAGCCTTACGGTAAGGAGCTGTCCGCCAGCACCGCCCGGCGCAGACGCGAGGCGCTGTCCGCGGTGCTGCTCGGCGGCGCTGCTCGCTCGCTCGCGGATCGCGGATCGCCGGATCGCCCGCCGGATCGCGCCCCCCCGCCCGGGGCGGCCCCAGCCCCGGCCCCAGCCCCAGCCCGGCACCGGCACCGGCCGACACGGGGGGAGCGGGGCGCGCAGCCCGCCGTGCCAGCCCCGCGCGATGCGCCCCGAGAGCCAGCCGGCCATGGGGGGGTCCCCGGCGCCCGGCCGCCGCCGCCGCCGCCTCCTCCTCCTCCTCGCCCTCCTCGCCGGAGCCCGGGTCCAGGCGCAAGGTAGGCGATCTCTCCGGGGGCGCTGCTTTGTGTTGGGCGGGGGGAGGGGCTGTTCGGGCTGCCCTGCGGGCGGCGCGGGGGCGACTTAGCCGCCCCCAACTAAAGTGGCGCCCTGGCGTCCTTCGGCGTGCCCGAGAGCACCCCCGATTCTCAACATCCAGCGTTTCCAATATCTCCGAGACTTAAGCCTCTGCTCCCTGCCTCTTCCCTCCCTTCCCCTGCTCGGCTCGGCTTCGCAGTTCCCCGCGAGCCCATCGCTTCGGGGTCCCCCTTGTCATTACCCGATTGCGCATGTTAGTTTTACATTATTTTTAATTATTATTCGTCGCGGTGGTGGCGTGTGTCTGCTCCAGGAACATAAAGCAGCATTAAATCGTGTTTTGCCCCCTTTTCAAAGACTCGATCCGTCTCCCCGGCTTGCGTCCCCTCTCCAATCTGTACAAACAGGCGGGGGGCGGGGGGGCTGGCACCATTAGACTAGAGCTGGCTGATTCGTGCTGTGAAGGGGTGGTGGGGGGGTCGCCAGGCACCTCAGGTTAACCCCCACCTGCACATCCCAAGCTTTGCTTAAGCCCGGAAGGCTTTGCCATTCTCTTGGCTTGGTCAAAACCAGAGCCTGCTTCTTGGAGGAAACTTCTCCGAGTTTTTCCTACAAAGGCTTGTTTTCCCCCACTGTTTTAAGGCAGAAATGTTGTGGGAAGGGATCCTTCTGGAAGCCTGGTGCCCACGGGATCTTCCCATGGGAGTCACAGTCCTCCTTGAGAAGCGGTCACCCTGCTCTCATTCTCTAATCCAAGTCATTTACCTCGCCTGGCCAAGACATGGACTGGTTTAATCCCAGATCAAGCTGGTCTGAGCGGCCACTTAGCTCCAGGAGCTTATGCCTCTCACCTATAGTGGGGGCAGGGGGCCTCTTGCAAGCACGGGGGTCTCCAAGGTTCCCCCCGTCTCCATGCATGAAGGAATCAGATGGACCCAGCTACGGATCCATTCCCTGTTCTTAATTTCTCCGTACTTTTTCCCCTACGAAGGAAATGCTTACCAGTTGTGGCTGCCAAGTTCTTCCTCCAAGATGCTTTTGAGTTTAGACAAAGTACCTTCCCCCATGCATTTATTTAATGTTTGCTTTTATACTGACACAGCTTTATTTTCACGCTAATTTCTCCGAGGGAGAAGCCTGCATGTGCAAACTGAACGGCAGCAAACACATATAAAACAGTGTCTGAGCTCATCTCCCCTTTTTAGAAAATGCTTTCCAGAAAGATCTCTGCTCATACACTTAAGAGGATTCAGAAGTGGGTGTCGGGCAAGGGGTGGCTGTTCTGACGGAGGCCCTTCTCCGCCACAATTTCTCCTCTCCCGTCTCGAAGGACTGTGGCCCTGCAAAGCTGCAGTCGTGCCTGCGGGACCCACCCCGGGGAACTGCAGGGCTTGCGGGGTGGCCATTCCCACACGGAGACCGGGGTCCATTCTGGGACTCCTCAGCTGGGCTTGCAGAAAGGAAAGGGTGTAAAAGGAAGAAGTAAAATATAAAGAGGTTATTTGGGTCTGCTTTTGAAAGACGTATTTCCAAATTAGGGTTGATACGTTGGAAATGACAGCGGCTGTAAACCTTCCCAGGCTGTTGGTTATTCTGTAAATGTGTGTAAGGGTTTTGATGGGGTTTTTATTCCTTTGGGTAATATTTTCTCTCTCTCAATCTCTCTCTCTCTCTTTCTCTCTCTCTCTCTCTCTCACACACACAAATGTTAATGTGTGCCATATTACGGTTGGGCACAGTAGCCAAACCCCTCTCCTAACAATAGATCAACAGGTTCATGTCCCCTTGATGTATTGAGAGAGAAATATATCGATCGACAAGCATGTTTTGAAAGGGTCTTTCCCCCAGACACATGGGGGGGGTGGTCTGGGCAGCCAGGTTTACAGCAGAGATCAAAGAGGTCTCCCCCGGCATCTAGTAAGATCACCTTTCAGAGAAAGCAGCGGGTCCTAAAAGGGTTTGTTGTCACCTTAACAAAAATAGACGCGGCTCCCCACAGCTGGCTGGGGATGCTGGGAGTTGCAGTCCAAGGCATTTGGGGGGGCGCCAGCTGAGAGGTGCGCCTAAGGAAGAAGCACATGGCTTGCTTCTTTCCCCAGGCTGCCTCCCCCGGGGGTGGGGGGTGCTACATGGGTTCGTAAGGAACTAAAGCCGAGGTTTTCCACAACATCGGGAAGATCAGTCTGAGGTCCTCCCTTCTGGGATCAGTGTGGACTTTGGGCCGGGAAGGACTTTGGACCTCGGTGCCATCTCTAGGAACCCCCGGGGTTATTTTCTCTCTGTGCAGAGTTGCTTGACCTGAAAGTTTTGCCCTTGCAGCCGGCAAAGCTGCTTGGAATTCCCGCCTGCAAGGAGCCCCCCCACGTTTAAGACCCACAAGAACAGACGAAAATGCACGGTTAGAGAAACCGGTGCAGGTGGCGGGCTGAGAAGTCGCAGAAGGGAGGGCGCCCACGAGGGGAATAAGGGGGATCCGAGGTGGACAGCCCCGGCACACGGAGGCGATGCGCATTCGCAGGCCAGCCCCGACGCTTCGTCATGAGCCGGGGCATTGGGGATAGGGGGGTTTGTGGCCGCCCGTCGGCTTGTGGCTACCGGCCCTTCTCCTGATGGCTTGCAGGTGTCGTCTAGTCCCCTGGGAATGTGGAGAGCAGCCGTGGGTGCCTTCCCGGGCTCACGGAGCCGCCATATGTATAAACACACCCTGGGGAGAGAAAGAGAGCGAGCGGAGCAATTTTCTGTCTTCGGCTTCCCTCCTTCTCTCTCGGGCTTGCAGAGCCGCAGCGCCGTCCCAGGCTGGGAGTTCTGCGGTGGGAAACGGTCGGACAGGGATATTCCCGGGGTCTTTTCTCTTGCTGACGGGAGGGAGTGGGATTCCCTCGGAGTGCGGAGTTGGTCGGCACGGATCCTCATCGGTGGTGTGGGATGCAGGGGCCGCCTCCCCACATTTGTGGAGCAAGAGGCCTCCTTCCAGCGGAGCCGGGGGGCTGGCTGGTGCCAAATTGGGAAAGCTTGCGGGATTAAGCGCTCGCTTCTCCTCATCGCTACCGCTTAGGCCTTGATCCTCTACTTGGCCATTAATTGAGGACGGACGGATGGATTGTCAGTTGGGGAAATCAGCCTTCCAGATTTGTTACAAATCCCCCATTCGATCCCGCGGAAAAGCTCCGATATTAACTCTCTTGCTGGGGACGGTCACAAGCCAATGCCTGATTTAGCCTGAGATGGGTGAGTTATGTTTGTAATGACAAGGAGAGCTACCGAGAATTCATCCTTTCTTGGAGGGCTTCCCTGTCTGAGGACACAATTCATTCACTTGATCATTTTCTCTCTCTTTCCCCGCCTTTATTTCTTCCCCTTCCCTGAAAAGAAGAAAGACCGATTGTTTGAGCTGTCAAGAGACGGAATTGGTGGGTCTTTTGTTTTCAAGCGCAGCGGGGCTGGGCTGGGCCTCCAGGCCCCAGAAACTTCCAGAAATTTTCTAGCATCCTCCATGGAAGCTGGGAATGGGCAGGGAACGGAGGACTCCAGAACCAACCTACCAGAGCCGTCCCCTCGGGCTAGCAAAGCTTTCGAGCCTAAATCTACCATGCAAGGCAAGTTTCAATGATCGGTCATGTCTTCCCAGAAACGCTGTGAAAATGAATCTTACAGATGGTTCACTGCCTCCAACAGCGGTATTCTGGGTGAGCTGTACCTCTGGGGCAGCTGAGATCCCAACAGCCACTCAGGACTGCGGTTTGCTCGCCATGGGGCTGCCCTCAAAGAAGCTGCAAAATTCTGGTGCAAAACTGAACGGGTAGAAGGAAGGTCCAGACACGTGGTCTCCCACGCTGGCCCCGCTCCGCCGGCTGCCGGCACGTTCCCGGGCTTGGTGTCTCGTGTCTGCACCTTCATGTGCCTCCTTCGTTCGGGAGGCAAGGCTAGGAAAAGGGCCTTCTCCGCGGCGGCTCCCAATTTGGAATCCCCCCCCCACCCCCTGCCTATCTGGTGCCAACACGGCCCCCCTTCTGCCGAAAGTTAAGCCTCCCCTCTGTTCGCGGGCATCAGGCTCTCGATCCAGTCCTGGGGAATGTTTGCATCTGTCTGTCTGCTCCGTTGATGTGTTTGCCGCTACTTAACACGGTATTTTGAAAGCTTTTTGTTCCGTGTAAACTACCCGGAGAGCATTAGCTGTTAGCAGTACAGAAAAGTGAGAAATGCTGCGAGACCAGATAGGCTGGGTGGGCGCCCCCTGGGCTGGGGATGATGGGCGCAGCTGAGATCGGGCGTGCCCGGATGAGCTTCCGGCAAAAGGTGCTTTCAAAAAGCGCTTGAGGGGCTTCCCAAACGAGGGGTGCCAGGCTGGGTACATTTCAGGAAACGCCAATCTGAGGCCAATTCCCTTGTGCCGTAAAACCCGGGGTCTCTCACTTCTTGAGGCCCCCGCGGCTGAGAGAGACCAGGCAGCCCCTGGCCAGCGGGGAAGCCCTTCTCTGCCCCAGATCCTGGGGTCAGGCCTGCCTCGCTCCTCCAGCCATCCTGTCCTAGACGCTGCCTGCCAGGGGCCCCCCCCCGCTTTCGGTGCCGTAGGACCTCAGCGGGGCTGGGGACCCCTCCATCAGTGGGGCTCCTCATCCACGCCAGCTTTTACTCTGAGCACTGCAGGAGCGTCTCACTTAGCCCCCGAGTCAGTTCACCCCCACGGCCAGCTCCTGCACAGTTCAGGCGAAAAGCTGCAACGGATAAGGGACCGGACCGACCGAGGTATTCCTGGGGGAGCAAGATCGGCCTTTCCTATGGCCAGGCTGCTGAGAGGGAGCCGGGGGAAAGTGGAGCCGTGCCCGCTGCCCGCCAGGCCAAGAGGAAGAGGGGACACGAGTCCGAAGGGCCACAGCAGTAGCGGTGCACTTTTCCCTCTGCCAGACGGGGTTCCCTGCCTTGAACCCCCGAGCGAGAAAGTTTCTGGGTTAGGGATGCGGGGAGAGAGCTCAGCCTCGCGGGGGCCGCCTCCTCCCGCTCTTTGCCTCGGCACCAGGGCATTGGGGGCACCAGCAGGAGGCCGACTCGCTCTGGGACACGCGCAGCCAGGGTGGCGTGGTGCTCGGTGCCGGGCCGGGACTCCGGAGTCCTTGGTTCAGGTCCTCACACAGCCACGGAGCGCCCTGGGTAGCTTTGAGCCTGTCCCCCTTGCAGGACGGGGGGGATGTGGGACAGAAATGAAGGCAGCATTTACCCTCTGCTTCCTCAGCATCCTTGCCATTCTCCCCACCCCCGGGGAGAGAAAGCAGGTTTGGGAATTTCTTTTATTTAGAATTGCTTCCAGGCTGCCTTTAAGGGTCGAGCCATCACAAGGTGGTGTATGGGATTTCAAAAAACACATCAAATTGGCAATAAATAGCCAGCGTGATTCTGCAAAGCAAAACTAAAGCGCAGCCCTAAAATCGACGGGGCGGAGATTATGGGAACAGCGGCGAAAACCGTGACGGGGTGCCTGCAGGCCCGCGAGTCCAGGGCCTTGGAGTCTCCGCCATGCGAGCTGGTCCAGGACTGCGGGGCCGGCACTGGAAAGGCCCCCCCGTGCCTCCACCAGCCGAAAGGCGGATGCGAAGGGCCTTCCCCGGAGCTCTGCAGTGCAGCACAGGCGGGCCGAGCCGAGGCGCCGTCCCGAGGGGGATCCGGGGCCAGGCAGAGGAACGCTCCACCTGGGCTCTGGCGCACGTGTGTGCCGGCGAGCACGGAGAACCGGCAGCGGCCTCCCTCCCTCCCTCCCTCGCCCACCCGTCCTCCCTCCTTATCCCAAGAGCAAACAGTGTCGGATTTGTTCTGCAGCAAGTACAACAGCTTCTCTCGTGGAACAAAGCATTCTATTAAAATGCTGCCGAAGTTCCTCGGGTTCCGGAGGCTGCTCTCCACACCTGTGTGAGGCAAGCGTCTCCCGAGCGCGGGGGAGGAAGGCCGCCTGGCCGGGCCGTGGGGAGCTTCGGCACGGGGCTGCGGAGTGTTTTCAGCGCTGGCCCAGATAGCAAACTTAGCCGTGTTTTTTAGCATAATGCCGCACCTTGACGAGGGTTCCCGGCCTTTCGGAACGGGGAGGAAACGGCACGGAGGCCGGGAGACCCCCAAGCAGTTGGTGGCTTGGCAAAACCGGGGGAGGCATGGAGACGGGGCTGTGGGGCTCCGGGGGACCCCGAGAAACCTTGGACTCTTCTCCGTGGGCAGCCGCGAGGAACTTGGGTCAAAGGGCGTCCACCTTTCGCGGGCAGGAGAGCCGGGGGCCAGCCTCACTCTGCAAGCCCACAGCTGTGCAGGCTCGCTGCCCATGGAGGGGAGGGTTGTGGCCGTGGGGCTGCCGAGAGAGAAGCCGGGCCTGGCGCTCGGCAAGCCTGCGGGAGAGCCGCGGAGGCGGAGGCAGAGGCGGGGGTGGGACCGCGCTGCTCCGGCAGGCTCCGATTCTCGTTCTCTCTGAGTGCATGAAAATTGCAGCTTTCCAGAGATATCTGTATTTTTAGCCCGGGCTACGCGTGTCGTAATTAATCTCGCTAAGGGGGCTGGGGAGCCGTTTCATCTTTCTCCTTGAGAGCGCCAGCGTGCAGCGCCTTCCCGAGCCGAGCCTCTCCCAGCCCAAGGGCGTCCAAGAGGCACTCGGGGGCCGGGGGACGAGCGAGCGGGGAAGGCCCTTGGGCGGGCACCGGTCTCCGTGCCCCGGGGGCCACGAGGGGCCCTGGCCCAGGCGAGAGCTGCGGGCCAGTGGGCCGGCCCTGAGGGTGTGCCTCCTCCGCTCCGCCTGGAGAAGCCGGGGACGGGGACCCAGAGGGGCACGTCTTGGTGGGGGTCTTTCCGCATGGATATGGCCCAACGGGAAGGGCAGCCGGCTCCGGGAATGCCTCCCCTTTCTTCCTGGTGCTGTGATTCCCCGCGCCCCTCGCGCGAGGGGGGTGGCTGCCCCGCAGCCGGCTGCCCCCGCGCGTTGCGCCGTGCAGAGATGAAATCTTTCTGTGGGTTGTACATCTGTCAGTTTGTATTTTGATATTCTCGGGAAAATGACTAATGCTTGCATTAGTCACCTTTTTCTACCAGGGAGTGTTCAAGGAGAGACAGACAGACAGACGCACGGACGTTTCCAAGATGGGAGAAGGGATGTGAAGTCTCTGCCCCGGCCTGGGGCGGAAATAGCCACCCGTCGGTCGGTGCTCGTATGCCGCAGGGGGTCGCCTCCGTGTGGGATGCCGCTTGGGCCCCATAGATGCTCCAAGATGGGATGCGGGCCAAAACAGGCCTCCGTGGGGCACGATGGACGGCAGACCCTTTTCCCAGCCGCCCTCGCTCAGAGGTTCCCCCGCGTTTCCTCTTCCAAACACCGGGCGTGCTTTTCTGGACGCTTGGCTGCCGACAAGAAGAGCTTGCAGCTAAAATAGGAGGGTGGCTTGGCCGCTCCCCCTTTTGGCTTTTGGGGGACGCACCCCCAGCCCGCAGCCCCCGAGAGCTGCTGTGGAATGGAATTTGGCCTGCAGCCTGCAAGGGGCTCCCCCCCCGGTGGGTGTCAAATAGAAGGATCTCCAATACGAAAGGGTGTTGGTGGCAGGGGCATGAAGGCACACGCAGGTCTCTGATCTGGGGCTTTAGCCCCCCCTCCCCATGCTCTGGGTGTTCTCTGATACAACGGTCCAGTGTTGAGGGAGGGGAACTCCGCACATGCACAGGAACACCTTTACTTTCCACTTCCGTCACTTTGCAGAGGGATCCTAGCATTCAAGCAGCCTTTGTGTGGTGTGGAGGAAGCCGGAACAATTTGGGGGCGCCAGCCTGCTTTTCCCACCCCCACCCCCCGCTCTCTTCACCAGCCGAGGCGAGATGGGGAGGGCACCGTTCCCCCCAAAGAGCGTGCTCCGGGCCTCTCCGGCAGCCTCGCCCGGCACCGCGGAAGGCAGGCGGCGGAAGGCAGGCGGCCCGGCCAGGCCTTCAGGGAGGCAGCGGACTCGCCGCCCGGCTTCCGGAAAGGGCAGTCAAGGACAAGCGTGCCGTCTCCTCGCGATCCCACGGGGCCGGCAGCCACGCGGAGCCGACGTGGGGCCAGCCGGCCGGCGGCTCTCTGAGCTGCTCCGGCTCCGTCCGCCTGGTGTGCCACGTCGGAGAGCGGCCCCCTCCCCGGAGCCTTCCCGGGAGACCTGCCCGGCGCGAGAAGGCGCCCGAGGCTCTCCGGGGGCTCCCGAAACGAGGGAGACGGGGCAGGCGAAGGAGCGCCGGCCGGCCGGCCGCTCGCTTGCTCTTCTCCGGCTGTCCGGCCCCGGCGGCTCTTTCGGGAGCAGGGGACACTCCTCCTCCGGCCCACCCCCATTGGGGTCTGTCTCCAGTGGCCGCCCCTATTTTGGCGGGCGTCGCTCGGCATAGCTCCTGCTCGGGGTCCCTCTGCGTTGTGCTTTCTGAGCCCCCCTTGCTGCCGTGGGAGGGCCGTGCCCCCGAAGGCGGCTCCGAATCTCTCGCAGGCCATCCGTAACGCTGCTCCCCAGACGTTCTCGGCTGAACGCTCCCATCGGCCCCAGCTGGCCACAGGCACCGGCGCTTTCAGCCGTGCCGTGAGAGGCGGCCGGCTGTCCCGGATGTTGGAGCACGTCGCCCGTCGTCCCCGGGCAGGGGGCTGCCCGGGGCGATGGGAGTTGTATCCTCTGCTCCCCAGGGAGCTGCGCTGCTCGCTGGGGGAGCTCCCTGCAGGGGGCCACCTCGGAGAGGCTGTTACGTAAAGCGCCAGATGTGAGGGCGGTAATCCCCTCGCTGTCCGTGACGTCGGCGGCGCTGGCAGGATCATGCCTCCCGGCCCCCAGGCACGCGGGGAGCCTTCTGCGCAAGGCCGGGCGCCGGAGGGGGGGCCTCGTGTGTCAGGGCCACGGCCTGGGCGCCTCCCCGTCCCCAGGGGCCGAGAGGGATTGAAACAGATGGCAGGTCCTGCGGTGCCAGTTCCGCGTCTGGGGGGCGGCGCGCAGCATTGTGCAGGCCGGCAGGAGGGGGCTGCCCGGCCCAGCGTGGCTCGCCCTCGGACCTATGCCCAGTCGGGCGAGGGGCCTGCCTGGCCCCCTCCTGCCCCCCGACCGGACAGGCGCCACCTCTCTGGGGCTCAGTCCGTGCAAACCAAACCCTCCAACAAGAGCCGGTCCTGCCCAGGTGATGTCACATCACAAGGGTCGGATTTCACCCTTTGCCTTCCGGTGCCCGCAGCACTGAATCTGCTGACCCGACCACCACCTCCTTCCTTCCAGCAGCACTCTCAAGTTCCTAGTCCTCAGTGAGGCTGCCCCCATTTCCTTCCTCCTTCGCCCTCTAATCCTCCCCTAAGGTGCCGTTCACCAAGGCTGGGGAGAAAGCCCCTTTGATGGCGGTCCCAAACTCCAAAATTCCCTTCCTCACTAGCAACCTTCCGAAAATGGGTGAGAATTTTCCGTTTTTAGGAGGGCTTTTAGAAAATCAGAGACTTCTTGTGGCAATTTGTTTCTGCTTGTTATTGTTTTAAATATGTGGGAAGTTTGGTTTTGTTCTTTTGCTGTGTGTTGTATTTTTCTGCTGCTGTTGCCACTTTATAGGAGAAGGCTGTTTTTTTAACCATTAAACAAATATTTATTTGCTGCCTAGCCTTTGGAGGTTGGGCAGGACGGAAACATTGAAAAATAGATGCATCGGAGTTACTTTGCCTGTTCTGCCCGAGGCCCTTCTCTCCGCTCAACATCAACATCGTCTGCAGCCCCCCCACCCCGCCGTTCCCCCCCTGAGGCTAAATACGAAACCAATTCCCACCCTTCATTTCATCCCAAGTATCCAGGCACTTATTCCAGAGACGGCCCTCCACCTCCGCCCTAGCGACCAGGCTGTTTTTGCTCTGTGGACAGCACCTCTGCACATGTGCAGAGGGCCACGTCCCTAATCCATGAAGGGAAGCCGTCACCGTGCCGGATTCGGATGTGGGGTTCCAGCCCCTGCTCCCCGCCCCCCCAGGGCTCCTGAGAAAGATTTCAGCCAGTTGGTGCTGCTCAGCCAGCCTGCCTACCTTGCAGGGTTGTTCTGAATATCAGATGTGGGGGGGGCTTTCCCAAGCCCTTTGGAAGAAAGGGGGGGAGCGACCCAAGAGCCCCGCAACAAGCTAACCTGTCTGCAAACAAGGTGCTAGGCAACCCCCCCCCCACCCCAGCAGGTAATTTCAGTCCAGAGACCCTGCCAGCAAAGGGCAAAGGGGCCCAGCCAAAAGAAGGGCCTCAATCTGCGTAACGCGCTGCTGGCTTTGGCCCTGAGCCGGGCCAGGCGTGGCCACGGGGCCTGTGGTGCCATCACCCCGGCAAACTGCCCCAGCTCGCCATATCCGCACCCTTTGGGACTCCGAGCGAGCCGTTTCTGCATGGCGGGTCCGTGTCCATGCCGTGGACTCTCACAGAGACACTCCCGATCACTCGGGCCCCTTCCTCTGGCGCTTGCTCGCCCGCCCACTGTGGGACCGGGGCTCCCGCACATGTGGCCCGGGCACGGCATGAGCGGAGCCGGCTGGAGCCGGGGGTCAGACTAGATGGCCCGGGAGGTCCCTTCTGCCTCGCTCTGTTTCTCTGACTTTATGGGAAAGGACAGGGCCGGCTTTCATGCCCGTGCGCCCGCCGGTCTCCGCGTCGTGCGCCCAGGTGCTTTCCCCGACACCTTCTCGCGCTGGGCGCATGGCGGCCGTCCCCATGTCCCACGGTGCGCTTGGAGGGCGGGGAGGAGGCGAGCGGAGGAGAAGGCGCCATTAATTGCCGGAGCAGCGGGGAGGGGCGCGCGGAGCCTGCTGCTCCAGCTTAATGATTTTTAATGAGCAATTACCTTTCGTCATTCTCCTAATTTCTGAATATCAATAAAGTTAATTAAACACGGCATGTGCCATTCTCTGGCACCGCCGTGGATTGAAAGCTGGGAGAGCTTTCTGGGGAGAGGGGCCGGCAGGGGGACGCCGGGGGGCCCAGGCAGGTGTCGGGCGAGGTCTGGGGCGGACCGGCTTGCTTGTGACGGCCGGGGGGCCCGTGGCAGCAGTCCTCCCCACAGGGGGGCTGTGAACGGACTGGGGCTGGCTGCACGGCTTGGGGGGGCGGGTGCCCAGATGCCCCCAGCCTGCTGGTCCCTTTGGCTCTCCGTGTGGCTGCCCTCGAAGACGCGTTAACTCGGTCGGTCGGTCGGTCTGTCTGTCCGTCTGCCTGCTTCCCGGTGCTGCCTCGAACCCGGGGGCCCTGCGAGGCTTGGGACCCCAGTGCCTCTCCCAGCCACAACCCACCTGGCCCCTCCGCTCACCCTTGGGGACCATCCCCTGGGGGCCACTTCTGGGGAAACACGGCTGGTGACGGCAAGGAGCGGGTCTCCTCTGCGCTGGCCCCGATTCTGGGGCGAGCGCCTCCCGGAGGTCCCCCCAGCTTGCCTCCCCCACACCCAGGTCCCTCACGGGATGTGAGCGCACAGGGAAGGGCAGGTCTCCCAACTCTCGTGCTTGGACTGAAGGTCTTTGCTTAGTGGCTTTAACTGTTTTCATTTGTATATTTGGGAGGTTTTTTTGGGGGGGTATTTTACGGCCTGTATTTGTGGTCTGTGGCTTTTAAGGAGTGACCCTGCTGGAGAGCTTTGGCGCCTGGGGCTCCTTCAGCTGAGGCCAGGAAGCCCCCGGGGACTGCCTGCTGGCGGTGGGCCGGCCCAGGGGGGAAGCGGCCGGCCGGGAAAGCAGGGACGCCCTTTGAGCACAATTCTTCCTTTGGAGGGGCATTTCCGCCTTCCAGAATTTGGGGAGGGGGAGGCACAAGCGCCAGGAATCTCAGGCAAACAGCGGCTGGAGGAAAGGGGGTGGGGCCGGGGCTGGCCGGGAACCCCGTGGGGCCGGATCGGCCCCTGGAGGGCTGCCAGGCAGCCCACGCTCTGCCCCCCCCCCCCCCGCTTGGGAAGATCTTTCCCAGGGCTGGACCGCACCTCTGGTGTGGGGAGGGTGTTAGAGGCCTGAGCAGACGGGGAGCCGGTAAGAGACCCCGGCTAGCCCACTCCCGGTCGGAAAACCGGGCCACCGGCCCTCCTGCCCCGCTGCGGCCCCCGGAGCCCAATCGACACCCATTTGCGACCTTTCCGGGTGCCGCCGGCGCAGCTGTGGACTTTCCATTCTGCCTCCTGCTTCGGAGTGGGTAATTTGGCCTCCAATCAATTCTTTAAACACGCCCGATTGAAAGATTGCCTTTTGAAACGCTGCCCATAAACAGCGCCGTAATGGGTTCAGCTCGAGAAATAAGCAGCCGGCAGGATAACCCTCCGTCAGGAGTCTCCCTCGCGGCTCCGTTTGCGGCGTGTCCGTGTTCCGTCTCCTCGCCTCCTGACCTACCGTTGCCCAAATCGGGCTGGAATCGGCCCCTCGTGCGTGCCACCAACACCACAAAGGCATTTCTTCTTTCCTCCCGAAGCTTCCAGATCTTTCCAGCGGCTTCCAAATTGCCCGGTGAAGGGACTGGCGAGGAAAGGAGACCGGTGCAGTCCTGGGGCACAGAGGGATCCCCGCGGCTCGCGGCAGAGAGGCTGGCCAGCCCAGAGTGGAGCCTGTTTTGGATTTGTGGAAGGGAGACGAGGCTCGCATGAGCATGTGCCAAGGGCAGGCTGTGATGCCTGGGCTCTCATGGGGGTCTCAAGGGGTTCTGGCAAGCCCATGGTTCTGCAATGGGGGTCTGCATCGCCTCCCGCCGGAGCAGCCTGGCCCACGAGGACCAGCTCTGGGGGAGACGGGCGGAGGAACGAGCGCCAGGCAAGCCAGTCGGCTCAGAGGCAGCCGTTGTGGTTCAGAGCACAAAGACGGGAAAGCTGCCGCTTCCCCCCCCCCCCTTTCGACACGCCACATGTTTCGGTTGCCGCGGCCCGTTTTATTTTCTCCGCAGCCCTGTCTCTGGCCATCAGGACTGCTGAACAGACCCTCCAAGTTCAGAGGCAGTCTATCCCTGAGCGGCACACGCTGGGGACAAAGAACTGGGGACGTGCGGCATTTTCTAATTTGACAGGAGCAGCTCCGTGTTTGTATTTGATGAGGCTATTTAAATTGAAATTACGGGAGCCGCTCCGGAGAACGCCATTTGAGAGGCAGCATATGAATAACTCTGTCCAGGCGGCCGCTGGGGTAAAAAAGAGACACGAAACCCGGGCCACTCAGCAGCGAGCGGGGCCTCGGCTCCAGCCCACCGCCATTTAGGCTTGATTTACTTAGGCACAGCATTCAAAATCTGTCTCGGCACTGTCTGTGCAATTTCCCCTCGGAGGAAGATGCTCTGGGCCGTGTCCCCGGCAGCCGGTCTCTGCTCTGCTCGGCACGGCGAGCTGGAGGCGGTATTGCGGGTTCTGTGTGTGTGTGTGCGTGTGTTTACCCACTCCGTTCCCCGTGTCCGTCCCGTGCTCCTGGGAGAGAGAGCCGCTCTGCTCCCGCTCGGATGTGTGTCGCGGCCACGGAATGAGTCCTCGGTGGCTGCGGACGTGCCAACGTCGGGGTCGGCCTTTCGTGGCGCACGCCGGCCCGGGAAGGAACTCTGCTCGCTGGCCGGAGGGCCGCGCCAAATCTTTTGACTGCACGGAGGCATCATTTCGGGAATGATGCTCTTGATCCTCCGGGTACCACGGCATGTATAATTCAGGTGCGGTCGCCGGCTGAGCCGGGGGCTGAAATATTAATTGGCTTGGAGAGCGCCACTCTGACCCGGGGAAGAGGCAGCCAGGGGCTTGAGAGCGTGGCCAGAGGTTGCTCGGGAGACCAGCCTGCGCATCTCTCTCTGCCCCCGTTTCGGCCCCGCCTGGGCCCGTCCAGGTGGGGCAGGTGGAGCCGGAGTGCTTGCGTCAGCTCGGTTCGAGAGAAAGCAGATGCGCAAAGCAGAGCAAGACTCGGTGGGGGGGACGGGCCGCCCGGGGCAGCGGCTGCGGGTCCGGAGGCGCGCACACCTGGCCGGCACCGCAACCCCAGCCGTGCGCAGCGCCTGAGCCGAAGATGCGGAGACTTCCGGTGCGTGCGGAGATCTCGTCCGCAGGGAAGCAGCCCGTGTGCACGGGAGGTGCTGAACCGTGGCCCGGGGGGCCGCATCCGGCCCCCGGAGGCCCCCTGAGCCTCAGCCCTTTCCTCTGGCTCCGCCCCCTCCCCCAGCCACCTCTCCTAAGGTTCAATTCCTGGCAGGAGAAGCGGGTGGAAATGTGTGGTTTTAGAGGGGGCTTTTTGCCCTCGGCCACGCCGAGCCCCAGCTCAGGCCCCCAAGACCTCCTGCGGCGGCAAACGCCGATCCCTTTGACGAGCCGGCCCAGGCCTTGGCGTCCTTCGGAGTCTGAATGCGCCTCCCTGTGTGTGCACCTCGTTTTCTTCCACTAAAGAGCTTATTCGACGTTCACACAAGATTCCTTCCTCTATAAGATGGAAGGAACTTGGATTTCGAAAGACGAATGCAGGCAGGAGGAAGCGAAATGGCTGATTCAGCCCTCACGCCCCCGACCAGGAGACTGTCTGATCCGAAAAATAATCGTTCTGGGTAGGCTCGTTTCCAGCCATAAACTCCCTTGAGAAGGAAAGGAAATAATCAGAGCATCTCAGTTCTTATGTCCTCCAGAAGTTGATGATTTTGGGTGGAAATATGGATGGATCCATTTGTCCATTTCGATTTCTCTCCATTGTCTCTTTTCTTATCTTAAATTCAGTTGCGATCAAACACTGATCCCAGCCAAACTCTGCACATTTTTAAATGTTTGCACACGCCATTTTTTAAAAAAATTTTAGCACATTTTTGCCAAACGCAGACACACATTTTGCAGGGTTCTTAATGCAAAAAGGTATTTGATCTCAATGCAAAAAGATATTTTTCTCCCTCATATTGACTCACTGCAGACAAGACAATCCACAGTCCCCAACCCAGTGAAGACTTGTTTGCAGTTAACAAGCCATGGCTTATTATCTTGGCTGGATTCAGACAAGCGGATAACCCCCACTCGTGTTTTCAGAAGCTGGTCAGAAAATAAATTCTGACTCTGAAAAACCGACGTTGTGTTCAAGATTTGGACTGCAACGTTCAGAAATAAGGGGCTTACTCAAAGCCTCATCCATTTTCTAATCCTTTAAATTGGGGGACATTTATTAAAGGCAACATGGTACAGCGTTCTATGTCATTAATACTGAAGCAGCCTTTGATTATTAACTCCGAGCTCCTTGGATGCAAAAGTAATGAAGCACCATCGATCGCTTGACGGACAGGGAGAGATAAAGTTGTAGGCATGTGCAGAGAGATTCACCTGCCGTACGCGGAAGAAAACAATGCGAGCGAATAACCGGACGTGTTCTGACTGGCGAGTCTTCCGTGCCGCTTAAGCTAAGAAATATGCACCTAAACTAGAACAAAACAGTCCAAACGATGCCTTGGCGAGTCCCCCAAGAGCGTGTGCGTTAGCGACGGGGCTCGTAACGAGGGTTTCGTTATAAATATGCAATGTATACGCGCACATAATATTTCCACGGCACAAACAATAGAAAATGTGTCTGACACACGATAAAGAAACTGGAGATACGGGGCCGAGAATTCACTCCCTTTCTGGATGAATTGCTTCTGAAAGCAGCTCTCGCTGCTCAAGAACAGAAAGTCTACGGCTTGTTTTTCTCTGGGAGCCGAAGGGGGAAATTTATTTATTGAGAATTTTATTTGTTTGGTATTTTTGTATGCCGTCCCATCGCCTGAGCCTCGGGACGGCTTGCATAAATGCGAGATTTTCCAGGCTTTGCTGCAGCTTCCCTCGAGTTGGGACAACGGTGCCCAGCCAGATGCATTGGCACTGCAACTCCCATCTTCCCAAGCCATCCAGTTGGGCGGCCCTCGCTGCATCTAGCGGCAGTGAGTTCCACAGTTCGGCACCCACGTCCACCGGCTCCGAAGGTCCCCCCATCCCGGCTTGCAGGGTGAGCACGTTGGGTCTGCGTGTCATGGGCGATTTATTTCCTCGCCTCCTCATGGTGGAAATTCTCCGCCCTCGGCTCTTCTCGGGGCTTATCCTGTGCCCGCTTGAGTGGCAGTGACCAGATCTCCAAGGGCGGCTGCGGAGTTCCCGGACTTAATTTGCAGCTGGGTTCCAGGCCTTTCTCCCCGCCCCACCCTTCAGCCCCCAAGGACCCCCACCCTGGCCAAGAGAAAAGCAGGGCAGTCTCACAAGGGGCAGGAGGAGCCGAAGCCGCGGAGGGAAGAGCCGTCATGGGTGGACTTCTCCGGTTGGAGAAGCCGGAGCTGGAAAGCCAAGCGGTGGCAGGAGGACCACGGAAGTGCCCCTTGGCCACGTGGCTCCCTGGGCCAGGCCCGCCTGCAGCCTGGCCTGCCTCACAAGGCTGTTGTGCTGAAACGGAGGGGAGGTTTGTTGGCGTGGGCGCCTTGGGTTTCTTTCCAGAAGAAGGCTGGGCGTCCGTGTAAATGCAGGGACCTGTCGTGTGAACACGCGCGATGCAAGAAGGCGTTCTCCAAGGCAGACCGATCGACGGTCCCGTCCTCGCGGCCGTCGGAGCCCCGGGCGCCGCTTCTGGGGAGCGGCAGCGGCTTCGGTCCCTCCCGCCACCTGCCCAGAGATGCCTCTTGCATTTTTAACACACGCCATCGTGAGACGACAGCCCTGGCAGCTGATGCCGCGCTGCCCGTCTGTGCCTCCGACAGACGGCCCAGCTGCCGGCATGGAGGCGTGCCAAGCAGAGGCGCGAGGGAGGCGAGGCGGCCTGCGTGGAAAGCGGGGCCGGCTCCGTCCGCCGCGCTCCCGCCCGCCCCGTGGCCTGTTTGGGAAGACGTGCGGCAGAGCGGCGAGCGGCCCCGGCAGCGGCCGTCTTCGTCTGGGGTGACATTCGCCGGCTCCGCTGGATTGAAAACGGGAAGGAGACGGCCGGTCCCCGAGCGGAATCGCCACTCTGCTTCCACAGACCGTTCTCCTTCACGCTTCCTGCCTTCGTGGCAAATGGATCCTCAGCGCTTAGGCGCAGTCTATCTGCGAGGACCGGAGAGACTTCTGGCAGCCTGAAGCATGGCCCTCTTGCACCGATCAATGCCTTAGAGGAGGGGTTTGGGGCTCTTAGAGTGTGGGGGGGCAAGAGACTCCCGCATAAGTTGACTTCAAAAGGACCCCGTTGTTTCAGGAGCTGCATGTAATTATGTCCCCTTCTCTCTCTCTCTCTCTCTCTCTCTCTCTCTCTCTCTCTCTCTCTCTCTCTCTCTCTC
>NW_025335588.1:272864-302751 GCF_004798865.1 Varanus komodoensis
GGGGGGGGGGGGGGGGGGGGGGGGGGGGCTGAGGAGAGGCGTTGGTTTCAAAGTGGCAGGAAGTGCCCCCCCAGAGCGATAGCACGACCCCCAAGGAGAAGCCAGCCGGGCGAGAGACGCGCAGCGGTCCCACTGGCTGCTGTTTCACCTCCGTGCTTCGATTTGGAGGGTACTGGGGCCTCTTATTGGGAAAAGTTCATGCTGGAGCCCGGCTGTGCCTACTCAGGAGTAAGCTTCCCAGGGTGCGACCTTTGCCGCAGGGAAGGGGGGCAGGATGGGCACGGTCCGTGCCCCCCAGTCGTGGGGGCAGCCCCGCAGACACCCCAGGCAGACCCCGACCGGGGCTTCCCCGCCCGCTGTCCAAGGTGCTTGAGCCGGTGCAGCGTCTCGCGAGCCTCGGGGCTCCCCGTTTGGCGCCCCCAAATGGCGGCTTTCTTGGGACCGAGGAGGCCTGGCCCCCCGAGGGCCTCAAGCGAGGGCCGCGAGGCAGGCGGCCCGGGAGCCACGGGAGGAAATGACGGCCCGGTGAAGCCCCCTGGGGGAGCCGGGGGCACGAGGGGCTGGGCCCGCCCTGCCCGCCGGGCCCGCAGCCGGCTTGCCCCTCCTGGACAGCTGGTGCGCCTGCAGCGAGGGGGGAGCGGGGCGCGGCGGTGGGGGACGCAGCCGCTCGGAGCCGCCATCCCCACGGCTCGTGGAAATTGCCGCACCAATGCGTTTTCCCCGCCGTGAGAGCATTGAATCGGGATTACGCGGGCGGCGGGGTGGCCCAGGCGCAGAGCCGTGGGGCGCCCGGCTCCTCGGAGGCAGGGTGCAGCACTGTCCGGGGGAGGCCCGTGCCCCCATCAGTCAGCCACAGAGGCTGCTGCGGGGGCCCCACGGGGGCCCCATGGGCTTGGGAGGCCCGGCCGCCTTGTTCCCATTCCGCTGCACCCGCGGACTTCCCGCCGCCGCCGGCCTTGCCGTGTGGGGCCGCTCCAAAGCGGGCACCCTCCCTCGCCGGGACCCCAAGCCGCTGGGCCACGGGCCACCTTTCCTGTCCTCCTCTGCTCCTCCCCCCGGTCGCCGGCCTCGGCCCGGCTGGGCGATTCCAAGGGGCGGGAGAGCGTGGCTGGGGGCCGTGGCCGAGCGGAGGCATCCGGCCCGGGAGCGCCCCTGCCCTGCCCTGCCCTGCCCGGCCCCCCCAGAGATCCGTGTGCGCTCCTGGCAGTGCGAGGGGAGAGCACGTCCGGCGGCCGCCTCGCCCTGGCCCCTCGCCCCGGCCCCGGCAGCGGCGGGAGCGAGGCCACGAGGCACGGCCGCCCGCGCTGGGACCGGCCTCCTAGTCCACATGCCTGGCCGTGAAGCTTGCCGCGGACTCTCGGCCCGGCCTGCTTCGCAGGGTTGTTGTGTGGCTAAAATGGAGGGAGGAAGCGCCTATATCGGGGAAAGGCATTGTGACATAGGAAGGGGCGGTTCTGGGCTTTGGGCCCGAGGCCCCGTCCAGTGGCGCCGCTCGGGGGGCTGCGGATTCTCCCCCACGGCGGTTCCGGGCTCGGCTTGCTGGGAGCAAGGAGGAGAGAGCCCGGCCCGACGGGCCCCGGTCAGGCCGGGACTCGGCCCACGTGCCGGCGGAGGCCGCGCTAATGTTGGGAGTCCCATGCAGGCCGTAAACACGGTTCAGTGGGTCGTTAAAACCAACACCGCCTAATTAATGAGAAGGCACGGGGACGCCGGTGCCACCTGGCAGGAATTACGGACATCTGGCAGAGGGCGGAAGCGGCTGCCTCCTTGGCGGAGGGCTTCCCCGTCTGGCTGCGCCTCCCCCTGTGCTTGGCTGCAGCCCCCATCCTCCCTGGCTGAGGAGGATGGGAACTGCAGTCCGGCCCATCTGGACCCCCACCCCGCAGTCGGAGGAAGCTGCCGTCTCACGTGCCTTTAGCAGGCCGGAAGCTCTGCACCTGCCTTCTCCAAGCCGGTCCCCTCCGCTGTGCTGCACTACGAAGCCTAGCATCCCCCACCTGGTACGCTGGGAGGTGCAGTCTTCCACGGCGGGTCTTTGGGAGAGGCCGTCCTGTGCTAATGCCCGGGTGGCTGCCGGTCGCCTTGCAGTCGGTGCGCCGCTCGTGGGCTTCCCCCCGCCTCGCGAGGCTCCAAACGGGAAGCCAGGCAATTAAATTGATTGGCAGGCAGGACTTTCCGGACAGACAAAAGGGCATCCTGCCTTTGACACACCATTAATGCACGGGATCCGCCACCTCGAAATCTGACGGCTGCCGGCGGCGGAAAGAGGGGGAAAGGCTGGAAAGATTTGCAGGGGGTGCGGGATCCAACGGAAGTCACCCTGACGGCTCAATTGAACCTCCTCGCTTGAAGGCAGTCTATCTGCAAATGCCAGGCTCTGGGGGCAAGCCAGATGCGGGGCAGCACAACACCCTGCCGGCCTGTGCGTGGCGCAAGGCGCGCCGCCTGCAGGCCGGGCCGGTTCCTCACGCGCCCTTTGCGCCAGGCGTTGGGAATCCGGGGAGCGGAGGGGCACCCCGGCGGTCCGTGCGGCGCCGT
Organism: Varanus komodoensis; assembly: GCF_004798865.1. Taxonomy (NCBI): domain Eukaryota; kingdom Metazoa; phylum Chordata; class Lepidosauria; order Squamata; family Varanidae; genus Varanus; species Varanus komodoensis. The sequence continues at coordinate 275,403 of NW_025335588.1, forward strand.
GGGTGGCGTGCACCCCAACCACCCGCCTCGCCCCCCAGCTCAGCCCCCGCCTCGCCCCCCTGCAGGCCGCTCCGTCGCCGCAACACGACTGTAATTTCAAAACATTGTATTTGATCCGTCACCCGTCATTTGTCATTTCTGCCTCTCCTCCCGGGAGCCCGGCGCGGGGGCATGTGACAAGTGCCAGCGAGCAGACGGCTCGGTCCAAGGAGAGCCGTGCAGCGCACAAGGTCACACGCGACCGTCCCCTGGGCTGCCGCATGAATATTAATCCGGCCGGGCTCCGGGGGGCTTCGGGGAGGCCGGGAGGCCGGGGGACGTGGGCCGCCGGGCTTAGCGGCCGAGCAGCCTGGGGGCTTTGCGGGGTCGGGCGGGGGAGATGCTGGGATCCCTCCGAGCACAGAGGAAGGAACCCAGGAGAGGCATTGCTGCGGCCGGAGCTGAGCTCTCCTGACATCCAGCTCGGGGAAGAGCCAAGTTCCTAGCCCTCAGTGTGTGCGGGCCGGCCTGGGAGCCAGAATTGCAGCTGGACGAGGCTCCCGGCAGGCTCCACCGTGCGAATCAGCAGCTGCGGGGAGAATTGTGCCAATAACGGGGAAGTGCATCAAGCAGACGCGGAGACGGCTCTCCGGCTGCGGGGGGCGTGTGCCACATCTGCCCCGATGGGGACGGGGTCTCCCGAAACAGCGTCTTCCGAGGCCCCGCCTGAGCCGCCGATTGTGTGAGGGCAAGAAGGCGTGTGGTGCGGCCAGCCGCCTCCGCTCGCTTGGCCGGGGCTGGTGGGGTGCAGGATTTGGGGTGCTTTCGTCATGTTTTGCCGGCAGAGCCCTGGGGGGCCGCTACCCCTGCCACGGGGGCGTCCGATCCCCCTTCGGAGGCACCCAAGCAGGGGCGTCCAGCCCCTCCGGGATGGAGCCGACCGTCCTATCGGGGCAGGTGGACTGCGCCTCCCTGTGGAGGCTCCATTCCTAGCCCGCGGCTGCAGCGGCCTCTCCCTTCCGCAGCAGAGGGGGCTGTGGGGCGGCGCGTCTCTGCCGGGGCGAGGCAGCTGGCGCGCTTCAGCTCGTGGCGGAGGAGCCCGGCTGATTGAAAGAACGGGGACGCGGCCGCCAGCGCCACCTGCCTTGGGGGCCCGGCTCCTCTCGGCGGCCGTGGAGCAGCCAGCCTCGAGCCACAGCTCCCATCATCCCCGGCCAGCGTGATGGGAGGGGGCAGCCGCGAGGCGTGTGGGCCCACGGCCCCCATCAGCCCCATCCAGGAAGGCCCAAGGCCGGCTGGGGGCCCACCGAGAGCGGAGCGGCTGCCAGCAGCACCTCCCCTCCTCGCTTTCACCCGGCCTTGGCAGACCCGTTTCGGGACCCAGTGCCGCCCCCGCTGCCTGTGCCCAGGGGGGCTTCTCCCGTGCAGGCGCCCCCGGCCCCCGCCCACGCACACACGTGTCTGCCGGGCCCGGGGCTTAATGGGTTCTTCGCAGCTGCCAATTCGATCCGGCTGCAGCCCACTGCTCCGCAGGCGGGCAGGCGGAGGGCGATCGTTTGCATAAACTTTAATTAGGGATTAAGGGGGGTGGATTTTAATGCTCCTTGACATGTTTCGGAAAGATAATGCCATACCTTGGAGCCAGCAGGGTGGCAGAGGGCGGTGGGAAGTGCGCTGCAGCCGAATGCGGAGAGGAGAGGACGCCGCGCCAACCCAGCTCCGTTTCTGGAACTGTAGGAAAATATGGAAAGCTACAGGACGGGGAAAGCGGCTCCTTTCCGCAAGACCCAGATAGCCGCTGGCTGGAGGGATAAAAGCCCCACAAGCCGGCGCAGAAGCAGCCCTGATGCTCGACTTTCCTCCGCAGAGACTCATGCAGAGACATCGCGGGCAACCTCCGGGGTGGTCTGCTCTGGTGCAACTGGGAACCCCCACCAGGGATGGGGCAGGAGGGCCTACTCAGCCCTTCCCAGCCCCGCTGGAGTGCCGGCGCCGCAGGGCAGGGCTGCCGTGTGAGACCTAATCCTGTTATGTTCCAGCTATGCTGCGCCAGCGCACATGACAAATGACCCTGTCAAAGGGGGCGTCCGTTTCCATTAACCTGTCTGCACTGCCGGTTCTGAGCGAACTCCCCGGTGCCTCCCCAGGCCGTGCCGCGGTGCTGGGGGTCCCTCGCAGGCAGGGGGGCCGCCTCGGCCAAACCGAGAGAGCAGCGGTGCCGGGTCGCTGGCTCTTCGTGGCAAATGCGCGCTCTGATGAGAGCTTCCTGTGCGCGTGGAATCGGCATGTGGACGGGTCGTATCCTAAAGTGGACGGGTCCGATCCTGCCCCTCAGGGCCAAGAGGAGAAGCAAAGCTCGTGTTTGCTTTGAAATTTGCACCAAACAGACATTTGCACTCAGAGGTGCGACCGTGCGAGGGCCGGCCACGCGGAAATGCCCGCGCTCGTGAAAATCCTCTTCATGCAGGTGTCCCGGAGCGGTGCAGAGCTCTGCGCATGCATTCCAACTGCGTCTCTTCGGAGGCGTCTGCGCAGAGCCGGGTGCATTTCCCCGCAAAACGTTGCCTCGCTCGTCCGGTCTCTTCCCCCTGTGTTCGTTCTGGTGAATCCTCAACGCTCCGGAGGGAACCGACGTGAGAGCCCGGAGATGCTGGAGACGGGGCGGGAGGAAACGCGGGAGGAAGCGGGAAGGGGCGGCTCTGCTCCCCACGTGCCGCAGGGGCCCGAGCGCATGGCCGGGGTCACCACCAGGGCAGGGCGATGCATCAGGCCGCTGCGGCCCCGGCTGGCGTTGCCGCGCTGGGCTGCGATGCCAGCTCCCTGGCTGGCCCGCGACGGATGGGCCTTGGCACGGAGATGGGCCCTGGGCAGGGGGCTTCCTGCCCTCCCTCCCTCCCGCCCTCCCTCCTCGGCTGGGCTCTCCTTCCTCTCCTCTCCTCTCCTCTCCTCTCCTCTCCTCTCCTCTCCTCTCCTCTCCTGACCAGGTGGCAAGTGGGAAGGGCTCTCCCACGCCCGGGACCCTCGGCCACAAAAGCCGGATCTGTGGCCAGGGATCGTCAGGCCAGCGAGGGTGGGCAGCTGGGCCACGTGGGGGGCGGCAGGTGGCGCACCGGAGCTGCCCCGGCCCCGGCCCCCAGCTGCCCGCCTCTCGAGCGGGCGATGGAGAGCAGGATGGAGAGCCGGCGGCTCTGCCCGGGGGACCTGCCCACGTGGGCTGGCTGTGGCCGTGCGGCAAGTCGCCCCGGGCGGGAGGCCGCACTCCTCCGGGACGGCCACCCTCGGCCCTCCGCGGGGGATCCTTCCCGGCGTGGGGGGAGGGCCGGCTCTTGGCAGCCACGCCGGGCAGGCTGCCCCACGCTCCCCCCGGCAGCCCCGGGGCCGGTCCCACTGCAGGCTCGGAGCCGCTGCCGTCACCTGGGTCACGCAGCCCCCCGTGGGGCCTTTATTAGCGTTTCAATTTATTTACCCGTTTTGCCGCACACAAGTGCCCGTTTGGCGGTTCCATCTCATTATCGGCACCATCAAGGGAGCAGCGGGGAGACGCATCACAGCGAGAGCAGCGGGAGGGGAGGGCGGGCGGGCGGGAGGGGAGGGGCGGCTGTGGGGGGCGGCTGTGGGGGGCGGCTGAGCGCAGCGCCGGAGACGGCCGGGGGGGCCGAAGCCGCGGCAAGCTGGCTTGGCTTCCGGAGTTGGCACCTTGGGCCGTGGCCCCTCCGAGGGGCTACTCCCGGCAGGCCCCCAGGACGGCCCCCGGCCTCGCCCCCCTTCTGCCCCAGACTCCCTGCCTCCTCGCCCGCCCCACTCCGGCCCAGGCAGTGGAGGGGCCAAGATGGAGCCCCCCCTCCGCGTCGCAGGGAGGAGAACAAGGACGCTGCCACCGGGCCTGGCAGCCGTGGGCCACGGGGTGGGGAGGCCGGCTCCCGAGGGAGGGCGCCCCAAAGTCGGGCCAGCGTGCCACTGCGGCCCCCGGGGGTCCCCGGGCGGCCCTCCTCCGGCGCAGCCCCCGTCCTCTCGTCTCTCCGGGCTGCCGCGCCTGTCCCTGGTCCCAAGCAGCCAGGACGCCTCTCCGGGGGCCGGACGACGGGCAGGGACAGCCCTGGCCCCACACCCTCGTCCCAGCCAGCGCTCCCTGCCTCTCAGCCCCCGAACCTTTCTGCCCAGTCTGCCGGCAGGCGGCCAGGGGATGCGGCACAGGGACACGGCGCCTGGAAGAGACGAGCTTTGGGAGCCGCCGAGAGCGAGCGGGAGGAACCTCAACCCACGTTTAACGAGCCGAACCCAGGACATTGCGCTAATCCCCTATTAAAACCTTAAAAGGAATCCTGGCGCCTTTCCGTATAAACTCATTAACTTTTATGGCGTAATAAATGGATTCTATTAAAACATAATTCCCTGCTTGCTGGGGGGCAGGTTGGCGTCCTCTAAGCATCGGAAGCAGCGGCTTCCTGCTTCTCGCTCCGTCACGTCACGTGGGGACGCGGCCGCCACCTTGGGGAGGCCGAGGCTGGTGAGGAGCTTTTGTCTGGGCCAAGGAGGTGCCACGAGGTGGTGCTTTACCGAAATGTAGCCGTGGAAACTTTCCCCCGGCAGAGTAATTCCTCCTGCTTACGTGAGCCGCATTCTGGGCCCTTTTGGTTAGCTCGCCTCGATGCAAGGTCGTCTCCCAGCTAGGATGGGGGGGAATGCAAATGGAGAGGCAGTGCGGTGTAGTGGTTAGAGCACTGGACTGAGGCTTGGGAGAGATGGGTCGCTGGGTGACTGGGCCAGGAACTGGCCCGGCCTGGCCTACCTTTCAGGGCTGTTGTGAAGATGAAAAGGCGAAGCGGTGGGGATTTGTTGGAAGAGGAAAAAATGCACACGGTGGTGGAAGTTAAAAATGCATTTTAGCAGGAAAATTGCCTGCCCGAATGATGTCTCTTAGGCAAGAACCGCAAAATGATGGGTGGTGACCCTCGTGCCCAGACGCTTCGGTGGCACCCGTGGCGGTCCAGGGTCGGAAAAGGCAGAGGAAGCTGATGTGCTGTGTAAGCTCCCTGGGGCAGAGCCCTGCCTGTCCCTGGGGGTGCCCCGCGCCCCCCGAGGGAGCCGCCTCCGCCTGGGCTGGGCTGGGGAGGGGCGGCCACGTGGCCTCGGCAGGGGCTCCTCGCAGCCGCTGCGTGCCGGCAAACGAGGCCGGGCCCCGGGGAGGCATCCCTGACAGTTCACCGGCTGATGGAGCAGTCTTGCATTGCGCCTCGCGGCCCTAAACGGCGCCGTGCGCACGGCTCGGTGCGGAGATCGTGCGGCCCCGCGAGGGGCGCCTGCTGGCGCTCGCTCCGCCTGCGGCTGCCCCGTCCCGGCTCGGGGCTCGCGCGCCAACGGCCTCCGCGCACGGAGCAGGCGCCGGCTGGCCCCCCGCGCGTCGCTTGGCGCCGGGATGGAGAGCTTGCCGAAAGGCCGCTCCCTCCGAACCGGCCCGCCCTGCAGGGCTGGCGCTCCCCGGCACGCGGCGCCTCTGAGCCGCAGCCGAGCGGCGCGCGGCCCGTCGACTTCCGCGCCGCTGCCCTTCCGCCGTCCCTCTCGGCGCCGGTGCGCCGACTTTTCGCAGCCTCTCTGCTGTTTGCACGCACCGCCTTGGGAATATGAATGAAAAGGCAGTGTGTGTGTGTAGATTAAACAATTCTTTTCCAGCGGGTGTTTGACTTCTGCTTCTCCCCCTGCTGCTTTTTTTAGATGCGGCTGTCAGATTCCTTTTGAGCTCGGCTTATTTGGCTTTATAGCACGGCTCGGGTTTCTGCCGCCTTCCCTCGCCGCTCTCCCTCCGCATTTTGTTCTTTAAAATTAATAATAACAGATTGCGCAGCCGGCGCGCCTTGCCGGGGCAGCTGCCGGGGGAAGACGCGCGCGGCCACGTTGGGTTTCTCCGGGCGGCTGGCGGGGGGGCCGTGCTGGACCAGACGGATGGCGGCCTGCCCGAGCCCCGCCCCTTCGCTTCTGGCCCCGCCCCCCGGGCACGGCCCTCGGGGGCTCTTCGGTCTGGGCTCCGGCCCTTGGGCCGATAGGTTGGGCACCACTGCTGCCGGCAGCGGCCGGAAGGGCTTCACCCCGGATCCCGGCCCCTTCCGCCCTCCACCTGCCCGGTTCAGCGATCCAGCCGTCCGTCTTCTTCATGAGCCCGTTAGCTGCGGCCTAACGGCCTCCTGGCAGAGCTTGTCTTTGCAAAGAGCCGTCCCTTGACAACGGCAGCCTGACCCTTCTCCTCCAGCACCAGCCTCGGGGCTTCGAAGTCGCTCCCCGGCTTCGCCTTCTGAGCCGCACGGAGAGGAGAGGAGCAGGGCGTAATCATTTCTCGAACTCAGCGACGGCTGACGGACCCCTCGCAAAGCGGCTGCCCTGCTCATCCATCACTATTTCCCCGCTCCCTCGAAATCAGCCCCTATTTATACCCCGGGGAAACCTGCTCGCACCGTGAGGTCCTCTTCCCCCCACCACTGCTGTTCTGTCTCTGCTCGCCAATTACACATTTTCTCATTTGAGTAGCTTCTCAATCTACTCCTGCGACCGCTGAGCAGAAGCCAAAGCTGTTTGGTGCTTAAAAAAGCGCTGCGGATAAAACCCGCGGTCTCGGGAATGAGACACGGAGCCCTGTGGAGCTCAGAGGGGCTGCCCCATCGAAGCTGTCCTCTCCACAGCGACATGTCACTGGGCAAGACGGCCAGACCTAATTTAGATGGGTTTGTAAAAAGAGGGGGGGATTAGACACTTTCTGGGTCCTTTCCTCCTCTGTCAGAAGGGGCTTTCTCTTGAATTGCCCCCAAACTCTGCTGTTGGTTTGTTTATGGAGCTTTTCTTCCACAAACAAGTGCCCAGGCTTTTAGAAAGCAGTGCCTTTTTCGCCATGCCTTTGAATTCCCGACATTTTCCTTTTCCAGTGTTTCTAATCCATTGCTCTTAAACGAAGTGCTTCAAATGAGCGGATCCACGGCCCGGCTGCTGTCCCCTGCCAGAGGCTGGAGACTGGGCGGCTGCTCCGTCCCCCGGCCCTGCTCTCGCGGAGCTCCCTCGGCTGGCTTTTCACGGCGCCCTCCTCTCTCTCCATCTCCCACGGCAGGCCTTCCCCCCGAGGAGCCCGAGAAGCCCGGAGGGCCCGAGGCCGGCGGAGGGCGGACCGTGCCCCCCACCCCGGATGAGCCGGAGCGCGAGGCCGGCTTCGTCACCACCGCGCCCACCCTGAGGCTGCTCAACCACCACCCGCTGCTGGACGACCTGCTGCACGAGGACGCGCTGCGCCAGGTCCCCTTCCTGGCGGCCGGGCTGCTCGGGCTGGGGCCAGTCCGCCCGGGGGCCGACGTCGCCCTGGCCCCCGCCAACAGCCTGGCCGCCCCCGCAGGCCGCCCGGCCCCCTCCGAGGCCGCCGCCCCTCCCCTGAGGCCGGCCGGGCCGGGGGTCCCCGCCGCCCCGCTGACGACGGCCCGGGGGCACCCGGAGGCCTGGGGGGCGCCGGGGCAGCCGGGCCCCCAGACCACCCCCAGCCCCTGCCGCACGGAGCTGCCGGAAGCCCGCCCTGCAGGGGCTTTCCAGGAGGGCCCCCCCAGCGCGGGGCCGGCCACCGGCGTCGAGTCACTCGTGGACACCCCCACGGCGGAGCCCGAAGAGGCCTCGCCCGGCGCGACAGCCGGGGAGGATGGGACGCCCTCACCTGCCGCCGACGTCGCCTCCACGGTCAGCGCCTTGCCGCCCGCAGGTGCGTGGAGTGGCCGGCGGGGGGAGCTGCGGTCTCCCTAGCCTGGCCTGTGCGCTTTTCTATGTCTAGACACCCATTCAGAGGCGGGCTCCGGCTCCGGGCTGGAAATAGACCGCGGAGCGCCTCGCCGGAGCGCGGAAGGCTGCAGCCACGGTTCCCATGTGCCTGTGCGCCCGCTGCCCAGATGCGAGCTGCGGAGGGCCGGTGGGGAGACGCCCCCACCCCTCCGCCCCGTCTGCGGGGCTCTCGCGAACTGGCTTGGGACGGCGCGCCACACCCCAGGCTGGCTCTCGGCCCGTCGGCTGCCCCTCGCCGGCATCCGGGGCCACCGTCTTCCCCGGCTCTTCCCTCGGGACGCGGGGAAACCTCGTTGCGTCCGTGCAAACGAGTCTGTGTGCAAATCTGAGACTTCTGTTGCTGCTGCCGCAAGGGTCGGCACATCCTTGGGAACCCCGGGAGTTCCTGCAACTCGACAAAAACCCAGTCCACGCCAGAAGCCGCGGGCCAGGCGCCTGCAGAGCTGCGCTCGCTGGGCTCTGCGCAGAATCCCCGGTCCTGCCGAGCCGCTGGGAATACGCCGGATGCGAGCGAGGAGCCCCAGGGCCGGGGGCGGACGATCGCTTTGGGGGAGCCCCGCTGGGGCCGCAGAGAGGGCTGGCAGCCTTGCTCACCCGGCCCTTCTGCTCCGCACCGCAGGGTCCTGCAGCTGGAACCTCACGGGCCCCAAGGGGTCGCTGGCCTCCCCCGTGCCGTCCGGCATCCCGTCCGAGCGGGGCGTCCTGGAGTGCGCCTACACCATCTCCGTCTACCCCGGCTACGGCGTCGAGATCCGGGTGAGTGATCCGGGCGGGGGCGGGCGGGGGGGAGCTGCCGGGCTGTGTCGGCCTTGGGAAGGCTCCGGGCCGCTTCTGGGGGTGGGGGGGCAGAGGGGGCAAAGCCGGGAGCCCCGCTGGGCTCGCCTTGGAGGGCCCCCGAGGAAGCCCGGGCTGGGGGGAAGACCCTGCGCACACGCCGCCGGCCCCCGAGCGTGCGTGGCCAGTTGGGCCCCCAGGAGGGCCCCCCTGGGGTGCTGGACTGGCTGGGCTTGGCCCCTGCGCCAGGGTTCTGCGCCCCGATCCCGGAGTCGGATGAGGCCAAATCCAGGGGGGATCTGGAAGGCGAGTGCTTTTCGGCAGGGGTGCCCGGACCAGACAACGGGGCGAAGCTTTCCTTGCCAGCGCAGGGACGAGTTGTGGCTCCAAAGGGTTTGCAAAGGTTTGGGCGCTCAAGAGAGGAAGGGGGGGCACTGCAAGGTCTCCTCTCCACCGACGACTCCGGTCCCGCTGCGAGCGTGAGCTGCGAAGTAACTCAGACTGTGGGATTTGCTTCCACCGGTCTGGACGACTCCAAAAGGGGAATAGACCCATTCTTGGCAGATGGGACCACCCATGTGGCTAGTCCTCATGGCCCTGTGCCAGCTCCAGGATCAGAGTCTGTCTGCCTATGTATGCCAGTTGCTGGGAAACATGGGCGGTGTGTTTCCCAAGGGGGCAGCTGCTCGGCCACCGTGCGGACCGAAGGGCGGACTCGACGGCCCCTCGGCCTGATCCAGCGAGGCTTTTCCTGGCTTCCTGTGAACTCCTGCTTCCTGGGGACCTTCTGGGAGCCAAAGCAGGGCCTCCCGTGTGCCAGAGGCTTATGTTCTTCTCATGAGGGATGCGGGGAACGCACGGCGGCCAGGGAGCTACCTGAGGATCAGGGCTTTGCGGTGTGCGGGGAGAGAAGGTTGGCTTCCTTGGGGAGACGGAGGACCCGGCCGATTCCCCTTCTTTGCTAACCAGGACCAGCGGCCGCTCCCGGGAATTGGGGCGCTCCCCCAGGGCGCCTCGGAGCTGCAAAGGCCTGACGTGGGTGGCAGAGAAGCGGAAAGCCTGGGGGGTGGGGGGCGCAGGGAAACGTGGGGCTCGCCAGCCGCGAGGAGAACTAGCTGCATTTTATGAAGCAGCGCGAGCGCAGAGCGGCGCCCGGGGGGGAGGCAGCCAGCCGTGGCTGCTCCGAAACACCGAAGCAAATGTCAAATCGATACCTGTGGCATTTGGCCGACATTTCAACAATACCTGTTCCCCCAGCGCCTGCCCCCTGGGGCTTCATTAGGGCTCTCCGAGCGAGGCTTGCCAGCGGCGGGGGGGGGGGGGCTCTGGCGCATGGGCCAGGCTGGCTGATTGCCTGCAGCCCCGAGCGGCAGCAGGGGCTGGGGGGCGCGCGCGGCTGGCGGCCCTCGAGGGCCCTGCTGGGGAGTGAGGAATCCCCCAGGCGAGGTGTGAAAAACAGGCAGCGGGCCCAAGAGCCGGTCTGTCAAACCGAGCTTTCGTGCAGGATGTCCTGGGGGCTTCGCTTCTCAGCTGGGACCACGTGGGTCTGCCTCTGAGCTGGAAATGGAGAGGCGGGCGGCTGCCTGCTGCCCCCCGGAGCCCGGTCCACCGAGCCCGGCCGTGCCGGCACGGACCGGCAGCCGTGGTGCCCCGGGGGGCTGTGGGGACCCCTCCAGCGTCCCACGTGCCACGCAGGGGCTCCCCGCTCGCTGCAGCCCTCTGCGGCGGGAGGCCGTCGAGCGGCGCTCGCAGCAGGACGGAAAGAGGGGCCGCCCCCCACGGCCTCCCGTGAGGCTTCTCCCAGGGAGGCCACGCTCTCCCGGGCCACGTTTCCGCTCGCTTGGCCGTGGCTCCGGCTCCTGCCTGGACGCCCCGCTTCTCCGATCCTTGCTGTGCATCTCTGCTCTTGGTCTTTTTTACCCCTTCCTGCTGGCCGCAGGAAGACAAGGAAAAGGGGAAAGGGAAGGGAAGGCCCTGCGGCTCCCAGGATTCCTCCCCGCACATGCCAGGAATTGTAGTACTCCACGCTGTCGAAACACACAAACCTTTGTCCACCCCACTCACAGAGGCCTGGCTCTGAGCCGGCTGGCCCCGTGAGGGGCAAGTGCCACCTAGTGACCGAAGCTGGTACGACAGGCTTCGCTTGCACCGACACGTCGCAATTATTCTGGCCAAAAGCGGAATGACCCCGAAGTGCATGCGCCTGGGCTTCCTTCTCACGCAGGCCGCATTCAGGCGCCTCGGTCGGGGTCTCGGCGTGAAGACACCTTCCTTCCCCTGTTCCCCTTCCCGGTGGGGGCTCACGCCATAACCTGCCCCCTTCCGTTCCCGGCCATTTCTTCCGCCAGCCCTTCCCCGAAAACTCCTCAACCCAAGCCATAAATAGGAACCTCGAAAGCCCAGATAGAATTTTAAAAACAGGGATCGATAGCCGGGATTTGCGGGGAGGCAAAACCAATCTGAGTTGCTTCCGCCCCGTCCGCCCCAGCCCCGCGCCGCCCCTTCAGAGCCGCTATCCCATAAATCACGCCGCATCCCAGTGTGCCACGGAGGGGGACACTGCCAGCCATCTGGCTCTCGGTTCCCCACACTTCTGCGCCCCCAGCCGGTCCGTCTCCGGCACCTTTGGTGCAATTAGTGCGAGGAAGCTCCTGTCTCTGGCCGTTAATCACCGAGCGGTGCGGTTTAATTACCGTAATTAATATACAATCACCACTCTAACGAGAGACGGGGACCGCGGCTCGTTCATCAGGATAAGCTGTGTTGCTGCTGCTGCTGGTGATGCGGCAGCCATGGGGCTCATGGGACGCGTGCAGAGAGCCGAGGTCCCCCTGCCTGCCGGGAGGCACCTCCGAATTGCCCCATTCAGCAGACACCGGTTTGAGCTGGAGACAACCGGCACTGTGCCAGGATGTAGCAGCTGGCAAGAGTGCCTCTGAGCATGTGTGGAAGGCCCTTCAGAAGAGGCCAAAATACTGCAGATTGAGCCGAATGCCCGTATGAGGACCCACAGCATGTGCACCAAGAGTGGACAGAAATAAGCGACGGATCGCGAGCGTCGCAGGAGAAAGTAAATTAAAAGAGCGGCTTGGTCGCAGCCCCTGTTCTCCCTTTCTGCTGTTTGGGAACCGTCCCACAAATTTTGGGGAAGGCTTCCCCGGCCCCACTGGTTCCTCACCCCTTCCAAGGACCCGAGGCGGGACTGGGGAGCGACGCGTGGCGGGGTGGAAGCTTCCAGAAGGTGCCCTTCCTCGCGCGTCGCAAGCACAGCGAGAGGAAATGGTTCGGAAGTGCTCATCTGGGGATAACTGACAGCCGGACGGCCGAGAAAGATGCTCCAAGATGCATATTTGAATATGAATCGCAGTGGGAGCGCGATGCAGATGACGGATTGATGCGCGATTGCGAGGAGGCCGACATGGGGGAGCAGCGGATCCGTCCATCCCGAGTGGCAGCGTCGGGCTCGGGGGGGATTGCTCGGGCGGAGGGCGCCATTTAGCCCTGTCGAAAGGGGGCGGGGGGGAGAGGGACTGGGGGGAGGGGGCAAGGGCGTGCGCAGAGTGCCGGAAGCGGGGGGCAGGCGCTTCTCTGCCCGTCTCTCGAAGCCGGACCCCGTGGGCCAGCCCACGAAGCTGAGGGGTGGGAGAGGCATGCAGCCAAGGGAGGCCACTTCCCACCGAGCAGGGTGGATGCTGGGCTTTGCTTCCGGGACGTGCCGGGTGGCCGCCCGTCCGAGGGGCCTTTCCAGCAGATTGCACAGGATCGGGGGGGGGGGGGGCTCAGCTGCTGGGGAACACGGGTGGGGGAGTGCCGCTGCAGCCTGGGGTCCTGAGGGCCGCAGGCTGGCCCTTGATGGACCGTGCCCGGATCCAGCGCGGCTCTTCTGGGGCCCCCTGGCTGCTCGGTTGCCGACACGCCGCCTCTTCCCCACCTTCGTGGCCCCGGCAACCCTGCGAGGCAGGCCAGACGGAGGATCCGGGCCCGGCCCAGCCCGGCCATGACGCCGTCGTGCGCCTTCACATCGCTCCGAGCCGGACGATCCCCGCCGGGCGCCTCCGCTCACTCCCTCTCTCTCGGCAGGTCCAGAACATCAGCCTCGGCGAGGGCGAGACGGTGACCGTGGAGACGCTGGGGGGCGCGGAGCCCGTGGCGCTGGCCAACGAGTCCTTCCTGATGCGTGGGCAGGTGATCCGCGGCCCCACGAACCAGGTGGCGGTGCGCTTCCAGAGCCCCACACCCGCCACCCCGGGAAACTTCCAGTTCCTCTTCGAAGGTGAGACGGGCCGCTCCTGCCACGGCTGTGCGGGAGGGTTGGACCGGAACAAACCCGCTGGGAAAAGGACACAGGCAGAGAAGGGCGTGCGTTTGAATGCGTCAGCTTGACCGAAGCTTCCACAAAGATGGACCGAATCCATAGCAGCATAGAAACAGAGCGAGGCAGAAGGGGTCTCCCGGGCCATCTAGTCTGACCCCCGGCTCCAGCCGGCTCCGCTCACGACGTGCCCACCATGGGCACGTCCAGCCTGTCCTTGAACATCCGTGGGCATGTCCATTTCCCCACTCGTTTGCGTTTTGAAAGCAAGGTGAGGTCTGAGAACCATTAGAAGGGGCATTTAGCCTTTGGGAATAGGGAAAACCATCTGGAAATTGGGGGATTGCCCACCCTGGGAATGAGCGATGCATAATTGACCTGGGGAACTCCCTGCTGCAAGATTGTGCCAAGAGAGCAGGGGAGTGGTTGCGACTCTCCCGCTGTCCGAAAGCCGGGGAGGCTTCTGTGACGCTCGATCCAAGTCCCGCCAGGGTGGGGTGCGAGCAGGGAAAGGCCAGGGCCCCCGACTCCCACTACATGGCCCGGCACGCGGACAGGCAGCGCCGAGAAATGCCGCACCGCACCGCGCCACCCCGCCCAGCCCTGGCACACGGGCGGCAGCGCCGTGGCGGATTTCCCCTGCAGCTGCAGCGCAATTAGCTAATTGGGAACGTGCTAATCGCTACCGGAGCTAATCGCCACGGCTGCCAGGTTAAAGCGGGCACCCACCAAGGAGACTGCACTTAACGAGGAGATAATTGGTCCCGGCAATTAGCTAAATTGGTGCACTGCAAAGGGGGCACTGTTGCCGATGTAGACCTGCGCACCACATCCGACGGCGCGGCTCTCCGGATCGGCACGGCCCGGACCCCTCCGCGAGCCCAAGCCCCTGGCCGGCGCCCCCAAACGGGTGCTGGCATTTGTGCCCGGAGTGGGAAGGGGGCAGCGCCCGTCTCTCGCCCCTTCCCTCATCCGGAGAGCCCGGCACCCTGGAGCGGTCGGAAAGGTGGGATCTGGGACCGTGCTGTGCGCACGGGGGTGCAACGGTTCTCCCCCTCGGCGGGGGCGGCCTGCGCACACAGCTCAGCAGGGAAGCGCAACGCAGGGAAGCGCCCGCCCGGAAGCAGCGCGGGGACAGGCGAGCCGCCTCACCCCACGGCTCGTTCGTGGCCCCACAGGCCCAAGCGGGCAGCCTGGGAAAGGAGGAGGCTGCCGGTCTGGATCGGCCCCGGCGAGTCAGCCCAAGGCTGGAGGAACTCACGGCTGTGAGGAACCGAATGATCTGGCATCGCCGTGGGAAATAGGGAACAAACGGCGAGCTCCGTGGTCAGCGGAACGCTGGACTTTGTAGGTGGAGAAAGGGACAGGCGGCACGCGGAAGGTCCCGGGATAAATCCCGACACATCTGCGGAAGGTCCCGGAATAAATCCCGGCACACCTCCGGGGAAGGGCAGGGCCGGAGGCGGGGAGCTGCGTGGCGAGAGCTTCCGCACGGAGCTGCTGTCTTCGGAATGGGGACTCGGAACAGCAGGGATGGCGTTGGAAAAGGGAGCTGGATTACATCCTGCGGGAGAAGGCGTTTGGTGGCTGCTAGTCCTGGTGGTTGCCCGCCCCTCCAGCATCTGAGGAAGCATGCTGTTGTTCCCCGATTGCTGGGGAACATGGGCTCTTTGAGCAAGAGTCGGCAGATGAGAAATGTCCCGGACTCGCCCCCAGCCTCTGGCTCCTGGGCAGTTGTGAAGGCCAGGCCTGGACGGAGAGATCAGGGTCGGGTGAGGGAGAGATGGGCCAGTAGAAGTTACCTGGTCCAAGCCCCCACCTCTGTCCCGGCCCCTGAAACCGGGAGCCACGGGAAGGGCCGTTCCCAACCCTTCCTTTAATAAGTCCCTTCTTCTGCAGCTCATTCACCTGGCTTACGCAGTTCACGAGTAAACAGAGCCTGCCCTTGGGCTGATGATCTGAAAGCCACAGCACGAGAGGAAAAGCGATGGGGAGGGTAGAGGAAAAATAACGCTGCCTCAAGCTGAGTTTCAGTCTTGTCTTCCTTTCCCCAGCCTACCTGCTGAGCTGCGCCTTCCCCGCCCGTCCAGCCTACGGAGACCTCTCAGTCACGAGCGTCCACCCCGGTGGCCGCGCCTGCTTCTCTTGTGCCGTCGGCTACCAGCTGGAGGGCCAGCACTGCCTCACGTGTCTGAATGCCACGCATCCGTTCTGGAGTGCCCCGGAGCCCACCTGCGTCGGTGAGCGAAGTCGCGGGCGTGGGGAGGGGAGGGGAGGGGCTGGCGAGGAAGCTGCTGCCTTCCATGTGCGCCGCCCAGAAGGAAAGCTGGGGTCCTTGACGGAAAATCGGCTCCCCAGGCGGTACTCCTTCCAGGCGCACCTTCCAGAGCCAAAGGCGAGCGGAGGGCGAGCGCTGCCCAAGCCTTCGGCGCTGTTGCAGAAACGTGCTTGTGAAACACACGCGCTTCCACAGTGTGCGCTCCCCAGGGGCCCTGGTTGCAGAGAGGACGGTGCAACGTTTCCAAAACACGCGCTTTCAGTGCGCGTCCGGGGGAAAGCAGGCACCAGACGCCACAGCCATTTTCACGGGGAGGGAGGCGCCCACTCCGATGCCACCGCGAGTCAGGACCCATGCCAGGAGGGAGATCGGGGAAGGGGGACGAGTCCCGAGTTGGGGGACCCCTCCCGGGCGCGTGCCGCCCCCTGACCGCCCCCGTCCTTTCCAGCGGCCTGCGGCGGGGTGCTGCGCAACGCCACCACCGGCCGCATCGTCTCCCCGGGCTTCCCGGCCAACTACAGCAACAACCTCACCTGCCACTGGCTGCTGGAGGCGCCAGCCGGGCAGCGCCTGCACCTGCACTTCGAGAAGGTCTCGCTGGCTGAGGACGACGACAGGTGTGCTGCGGGGCGGCCGGGCCGGGGGGTGCTGGCCGGGGGGGCCGGGCCGGGCTCCCACAGGCGCGCTCTGCCCCGCGGACTCGGTGCCCTGGGCTTGGCTCGCCGCCGGACGTCCGGGGGCATCGCGGCCCCTCCTGGCTGACGGGGACTGCAGTCCCGCGCGGGGCCCGGCGCCCCTGCCTCTGCGCTCACCTCCAGCGGGATGGCTCCCCGTGGCCGGGCGGAGAGCCGGAGCTGTTCCCCGGAGCAGCTCTGCAGGCCGCCGGGGGTCCTTCTCCTCCCGCAGGCTGATCATCCGCAACGGGGACAACATCGAGGCCCCGCCGGGCTACGACTCCTACGAGGTCGAGTACCTGCCCATCGAGGGGCTGCTCAGCACGGCCCGCGCCTTCTTCATCGAGCTGACCACGGACAGCAGCGGGGTGGCCGCTGGCATGGCTCTGCGCTACGAGGGTGAGCGGCGGGACGGATGGGGCGCCCCCTGCGGCCTGAGCCCGGGGTCCGGGGAGCCGCTCAGCCCGGCGGCCCCCGGGCGGGTGGGGAGACAGCCAGTGGGGCGGCGGAAGGGGGGAACCACGGCACTCCCCATCTGGGCTGTGGCCTCCCCGCCCGCGCAAGGCGCCGGCCCTCAACGGAGGACCCGGGAGGGGTTTTAGGGGGAAAGCGGCTCCCCGCCGTGCCTTGGGATGCCGCAGCGTCCATTCCCGGGTGGGCAGAGCCAGGCGCCCCCACCTGCCCTGGGGTTACATGCTCTGAGCATCGAGGGAGGTCTCCAGCCTGGCAGGGAGAGGGCGGGCACAGCACAACGGACGGGCAGCCAGCCTGCGATCAGTGGCCGAGCAGAAGGGCTCTGGGGTGGGGGAGCTCATCCCCCGGGCAGCCCCGGAGGGCTCGACCCGCTCCCCCACCGGGGGCCTCTCCTCCCCCGCGCCCGGGACCCTCGGCGCTCATGGGGCCGCCCCGCGTCTCGCCCCCGCAGCCTTCGAACCCGGGCACTGCTATGAGCCTTTCGTCAAGAACGGGAATTTCACTGCCAGCGACGGGACGTACGCCGTGGGCACCACCGTGGAGTTCGCCTGCGAGGCCGGCTACACGCTGGAGCAGGGCTCGGTCGTCATCGAGTGCGTCGACCCGGCCAGCCCCCAGTGGAACGAGACGGAGCCGGCCTGCCGAGGTGGGGGGCCGGCCAGTTGGCCGGCCGGGGAGCGGGCTGCGGGGGCCCCTGTCTCCGGGGCGGGGGAGCAGGCGGCTGAGCCTCAGCACCCCCTCTGAGGCGGGTGCCTGGAAGGGCTCCCCTGGGCCACAGGCCGGCGCCGCTGAGCCCTCCCGGTGCGTCTCCGCAGCCGTCTGCAGCGGGGAGATCACCGACGCCACGGGGGTGGTGCTGTCCCCCAACTGGCCGGAGCCCTACGGGAAGGGCCAGGACTGCATCTGGGGGCTTCACGTGGAGGAGGACAAGCGCATCATGCTGGACATCCGAGTGTGAGTGCGCGGCCCCCAGACCGGGGGGGGGGGGATCCGCATCTCGCTGCCCCGGTTTCCCTCTCCGTCCGGGCTCGCGTGGGTCTTCAGCCGCTGGCGATTCCAGGCCGCTCTTAGAGGGCGCCGCTTTTGCCCCTAGGGGCTGAGCACGGGGCTGCCTGCGCCCGCACGGCCTGCCCCAGAGCAGGCGGGGCCCGTGCGAGCCCCCCAGGCGCCGGCCCCGGGCCCCCGCCGCGTCACGGACGGCCCTCCGCCTGCCTCTCCAAAGGTTGCGCCTCGGCAAGGGGGACGTGTTGACCTTCTACGACGGCGACGACCTGACGGCCCGCGTCCTGGGCCAGTACTCGGGCCCCCACGCCCGCTTCCGGCTCTACACCTCCATGGCCGACGTCACCGTCCAGTTCCAGTCGGACCCCGGCGGCAGCGGCACCGGCTACCAGAGCGGCTTCGTGGTGCACTTCGCCGGTAAGGGGGAGGCGAGGGGCGCGCGGCCTGGGCAGCCGGGCCCTTCGGGGCGGTCGCCCGTCCGGTCCTTTCCTTCTGGCGGAACTGGAAAGGGAGTGGGCACGGGGGACCCGCAACCGGAATGGCAATGTTGGCATCAGGTCCTGTGAATTGTTCTCTCTCTCTCACTCTCTCTCTCATTTCACGTTTCTTTCTCTTTCTCTCTCTCTCTCTTTCTTTCTGTTTCTCTTGTTCTTTCTTTCCATGTTTCTCGCTCTCTCTCTCTCTCTCTCTCTCTCTCTCTTTCCACATTTCTCTTTCTCTTTCTTTCTTTCCATGTTTCTCTCTCTTTCCATGTTTCTCTCTCTCTCTCTCTCTCTCTTTCTTTCTTTCCGTTTCTCTCGTTCTTTCTTTCCATGCTTCTCTTTCACTTTCTTTCCATGTTTCTTGCTCTCTTTCTCCATGTTTCTCTTTCTTTCTTTCTTTCCATTTCTCTCTCTCTTTCCTTCCATGTTTCTCTTTCTCTTTCTCTCTTTCTTTTCATGCTTCTCTCTCACTTTCTTTCCGCGTTTCTCTTTCTCTGTCTTTCTCCTCGCACAGCAGCAGCCCTGCATTCACTGGCTGCTTAAGCCAGGCTTCAAAGAAGACAATATTTGTCCCGAAGGCGGAAAAAAAATCTATTATTTATGAATGTTTGTGTGCGTGTTTGTGGATTCATGTTCATCTGCTTGGATATTCACAATGTTCGTCGTCAGACAATGCTTATTACATCACTGGAGCAAATCCGATCCTGCGGAAACACTCTTTTCATTCCCTGCCGGTGGCGGGCTGCACATCCACCGGGAAAGCTCCTGGACGGTTCGGAGTGAAATCCGGAGTGGATGGGCAGCCCCAGGGCGCCAGCGTCCGGCAGGTTTCGTCGGGCGAGCAGGAATGGGCCAGGCACCCCCACAGCCACCTCTGGGCCGAAAGGGCCTGCAGTGCCCAGCCTGGCCTGTTTCTGGAGGCAGAAAAATGCATTTGCAGACTAACAGAGGGCCGCTGAGTTGCAGAGGGGTTTGGGCGTCTGCGGCCCGGGCAGAGTGACGGCCCGGAGGAGATCCAGATGCCTGAGCTACCGAACCAGCTTCGGCCCCGACTTTTCCCTCCTGCAGGGAAGCGAAGGCCACAGGCACCTGCTCCCTCTGCCCCGTTTTACTCTCCCAACGGCCCTGCGAGGTCGACCGGGCTGAGAGTCCACAGATGGCCCGAAGTCAGCCAGGGGGCTTCATGGCCAAGCCTCATGGCCCAGATACCTTGAAACCTGGCCCGTTGCTCTAACCATTCTGCCACACTGCCTGTCCTGGGCATTAGGTCCTGGGGGCGCCCCTGGGCTCAAAGAAGGCGGCAGTATCAGGGATCCGGGAAGGGTGCCATCGCTCCGCTCGAGCAAGACGGCTTCCAGGGCGGCCCGGGCCCCGGCCCCCTCCCGCGGCAGCAGCCCCCTTCACGGCCGCTCTCCCCCCACAGAGGTGCCCCGCAACGACACGTGCCCGGAGCTGCCGGACATCCCCAACGGCTGGAAGACCACGTCCCACCCGGAGCTGATCCACGGCACCGTGGTGACGTACCACTGCTACCCGGGGTACGAGCTGCTGGGCACCGAGCTGCTGATGTGCCACTGGGACCTGATGTGGAGCGGGGACCTGCCCTCGTGCCAGCGAGGTGAGCGGGGCGCAGCCGGGCACCCCTGGACCGCTCGCCGGGGCGGCCCCCTCCGCGCCAGGGCTGCCCTGCGTCTCGGGGGCTGGATGCTGGGGCAGGCCGCCCGCTGGCTTTAGCATGCCGCTCGCGGAACCCGTGGCTTCGCGTGGGAGAGGCGATCCCAGCCTCAAGAGGGGGGAGCAGCCGGGAAGTGCCCACACGATCGGGGGGCCGGGAAAGGGGGGGCCCCCGAGGAGCCCCCAGGGACCATGGCCGGCCCCGGGCCGTCCTCAGCCCTGCTTTCGCTGCCTTCCCCAGTTCGGCAAGGTGGCGAGAGGGGAGACCTGGGGCAGCAGCTTGAGAGAGTTTGGGCGACTGCCTGGGGAGGGGGCTGTGTGGGAATGGGATTCCCAAGCAAGACGGGAAGACTGGCACTCCCTTCCCAGTCCGCCTGTCCCCAGGGGGTCCCCGCAGCATTAGGGGCCGAGAGGCGGATGCGCCCGCAGGGTTCCCATCTGTGGATCGGGCCCTGCGGCCCAGCAGCGCCTGGGGCGCCCCATGGAGACCCCGTCCCCCGGCACCCGGCCCCCCCTGCGCCAGTGCCGCGCTTTGGCCGGCCAGAGGGCTCCCCCTGCTGGCGCCCGCTCTTGCCGCGGGACCCTCTGCGTGCCGGGAGGGGAGAGGCGTCGCGGGAGCGCACGGCTTCCCCTGCGCTCGGGATCCCGGCCCCCCTGCTCTGCACGGCCTCGCACCCAGGGCCGCCCTCCCCGTCCCACGCTGCCCCCTCCCCTCCGCAGTGACCACGTGCCAGGACCCCGGCGACGTGGAGCACAGCCGCCGCCTGGTCTCCGCCAACCGGTTCCCCGTCGGCGCCACGGTCCAGTTCGTCTGCGACAAGGGCTACGCCCTGGCCGGCAGCCGGGAGCTCGTCTGCCACGACCGGCAGGCCGGGGGCCCCAAGTGGAGCGACCGGCTGCCCAAATGCACCCGTAAGTCCGGGCGCGCCACCGCGGCGCTCGCGGGGCCCGGCCCGAGGGCCGCCACGGGGGCTCGGGCGGGCCAGGAGGGCTGGGCCGAGCGAGCCCACACGGCAACGGCGCTGCCTCTTCCAGCCGAGGTGTACGAGCCCTGCCACAACCCCGGCAGCCCCGACCACGGCGCCCAGCGCCCCGAGAGCCGGCTCTACCAGGCGGGCGCCACCCTGCAGTTCTCCTGTGCGGCCGGCTATGTGCTGCTGGGGGCCAGCACCCTGCGCTGCGTGCCCGGCCACCCCTCGCAGTGGAACGGCTCCCCCCCGCTCTGCAAGGCCGGTGAGTCTCTCCGGGAGTGGGGCACAGCCGTACGGGGCCGGGGGGGCGTGGCCCGCCATGGGTCCCCGTCAGTCCCGGGTGGGGAGCGGCATCTGGAGGGGGCCCACGGCCACGGCCCAGGCCAGGTGGGCCTGCCCGGCACCGGCGTTTGGAGCCCCGGGTCCCCACGCCTTGCCAACAGGTGGCCGAAGATCCATGGCCTTCTCCGGGGTGGCCCCATGGGGTAAGGACAGCCCTGAAGACCCCAGCCTTCCCAGGGGCAGAGCATGCCCCTGGCCCGGCCCCAGGACCCCCTCCTCCACCACCCCCTCTGCTTCTTTTCCAGCCTCCCACGACGAGTTTTACACCAGTCGCAACCTGGACGGTAAGCCCCCGTCTCGTGGAAATGCCTCCCTGCCGACTTCTGCACCCCGGGGGGGCCCCCAGCATAATTAGCTCCCCACAGACTCCTTTGCTGGCTGTGGGCAGCCCCTCTCCTCCTCTTTCCAGTCAGGAATCCATGTGCACCTGTTTGCAGCACATGCCCTGAAACACACACACCCCGCAAATCCATCTTTTCACGTCTGAAAAAAGCAGGCGGCATTTTATTTATTTATTTATTTATTTATTTATTATTTGTTAAAACATTTTTAAATAGAATAATTTCCCAAGTTGCCAACGAGAAGGAGACTCTTGCATGTCTGTCGCCCAAATGGCTGGATCAGGGCCCGTTCCTCCCCCGCAGCAGGGAGCCCCTCGCAAGCTGTGTGCTGAGAGCGGGGGTCTTCCGGGCACCTCATCTGCCCCTTTCTTGCCAGCCGTGGCCAAAGCGGCCCCAGCCGGGGACCCGTTCCAAGGCAGCAACGTCGCCTTCGCCGTCTTCCTGCCCGTGGCGGCCGTGGGCCTCCTCCTGGGAGCCGTGTACCTCTACATCTCCAGGTGAGCTCTTACCGCGGGGACCCACGGCGCTGGGGAGCAATGGGGGGAAGACGCGGGCCGGGCCGGGCCGCGCTCTCCTCTTCCTCCCCAGACCTCTGTGCCCTCCCGCTCACTCAGGCACCAAGGGAAGCCGTCTCTGCAGCTGCCCCTGTCCGGCTCGCACCCCTACGACCACATCACGGTGGACTCCGCCTTTGACAACCCCACCTACGAGGCCGGAGTAAGTGCCCTTCCCTCCCCTCCGCCTGGCCCGGGAGGGGGGATCAGCTCGTAGACCCTGTGAGCAGCCAATTGGGCTGGGGGGGGGGCAAAGGCTGGCAGCCCCCAACCCTCCGGAGCAGCCCGCCTTTCAAAGGCCCTTCAGCAGCCTCGCCTTGAGCCCTTGTCCTGAGCGTTGGATGAGGAGAGAGGAAGGGTGGGGGGGCACTTTGGGGAGTCTCAGGAGCCACGCCGACCTCACATGCTACAGACCAGCTCTCCCGTTTCGTTGCCCGGCGGAGGCAGTAGCAAGAGTAAGGCAAGAGGCAGCGAGGGCCGTGGACGGCGGTCCGGCGGGCTGCAGCTGCTCCCTGCTCTGGCAATACAGCGATGTTGTCTCAGCAGCGAGCGGAGGCCAGCGGAGCAGCTCACCCAGCTGTTGTCCGGCCTCCGTCTGCACTCGCCGCTGAAGACTGGGGAGACGGAGGCGTTGGCAGAGATGTGGCAAGGGGGGGCGTTGCATTTCTGGCTGGGGGGGGCTGAATGACGCTGGGAGGGCCCCTGGCCGTGTGTTCTTGCATGCACCTGGACAGCGGCCAGCAGCCGCCCCGAAACAAGGCATGGGGGGGCAGGGCTGGGGGGGGCGTGTGCCTGCTGGCCGAAATTCCACATGCCCAACCCTCTGCAGGCCTTTTTCTCCCCAGGAGACGTGGAAGTATGAAGTGTCCATCTAGGGCAGTGGCGCCCTCGAGGCGGGAGCCGGAGGGGCAGGCCCCGTTCCCTGCGCTGCTGACCGAGGAGCGCCCCCCGGGCTGCCCACCACGGGCTCCGCCAAGCAGCCCACCCCCGCTCTGCAGTGGGAAGGACTTGTAAATACCCCCACCCGGCCCTTCAGACTGATCTTCCAGGGAGAGAGAAACCGGAACCTGGGACAGCCGGCGGCCGGGGTGCGTTCCCTCGCTCCGGCCCCGGTCCCAGAAGAGAGGCGAAGCCCATGCTCCGTACAGCATGCCGCATGCCCCCGTGCGCCCCCGCCCCTGCTGCTCCCAGCGAGACACCCCCCTGGACCCCCCTCCCGAGTCGCTCTTCCCGCCGGCCCCCGCCGTGCCTCCCCCTGCCGTGCTCACCCAGGCCGCCGGTCACTCGCTTCGCCAGCAGAGAGCCCGGGGGCGACTCCGACTCTCCTCTCGCCACCGGGCTGCCGGGCTGGAGCGAGGGGTGGGCAGCCTGCAGGGCCAGGGGGGTGCGGAGGGGGAGCGTGGCCCCCGCTGGAGCGAGGTCCCTGGCCGCTGCCCGGCCACGCCGCCCCTGAGGACAGCCCTGGGCCCGTGCCCCTTCAGGAGTCGTCCGGGAGAGGAAGAGTCGGCAGCATCGGCGCAGCCAGTTCTGCAGAGACCCCCGACCTGGCCACTGGCCCCCCGCGCCACGCGTCCTCCCCCACCTCCGCTCGCTCCTCCCTGGCCCTCGGCCACGTGCAACGGGGAGCAAGCAGTTGCCGGGATGAGGCGCGTGAGCAAAGTCGGGGCGACGTCGGTGCCCCGCTGACCACGCCAGCGCCCCACGCCGGCCTGGATGGCTTCCGTCGACATCGCCCACGAATCGCCCTCGCAGCATCACAGCCGCCTGCTCCCCGCACCTTGCAAATGCCCCCCCCCGGCTCCTCCCTGGGGCAGAGCCACAGAAATGTGCCCCACTCCCACCCCTGCCTGGCCTGGCGTGTGGCCAGAGTGCCCCTCCGCTGGCGTGGCCCGGCGCCCCCCGGATCCCGGCCACGAGCAGCCGCTTCCTGCCCAGCTGAATTCATACTTCGGCCAAGTCCAGTCGGGGGACCCCGCGTGGATGAAGTCCAGAGGAAGTGTTTTCTTTTAAGGGGGGCGCTTCTTTTGGGGGGAACAAACCTCCTCCCCTTGGCACAAATCTCCAGATTCCAGGAATGCAGACACACCACACCGCCGGCAGTGTCCCGTTGGCCCCGGAATTCCTTGCGGCTTTTCATCACGGGCGTCCGGGGGGCTGCCCAGAGGGAATGCGGGATGCCCCGGGCCCAGCATTCCCGTGGCCCTTGAGGAAGGGGCTGGCAGCCCAAGAGGGAGCCACAGCCGACCCAGGCAGGCAGAGCCCCAGGGGCCCAAAGCCGTTCGTGCGCCCCCGTCCCCCGTCTCGTTTGGCCTGATGGTTTGCAAGCTGGCAAGGGGAGGCCACGCCACGCGTGACTTTGCCTTGAGTGGGGAGGCCGTGCGTGGGGCGCAATCCTCCTCGTGGGCCATGTCTGGGCCCGGGGCCACGGGCCCCCAGGCGCCCCTGGAAGGGCTGGAACGAGGCCCCAGCCGGAGACGGCCTGGCCGGCACGCCTGCCCTCCTTCGCTCAAGAACGCCTCTTGGGGCTCCAGCTCCCCCCGAGGGGGCCGGAAGACGCCCCCGGGGCCCCCTTCCGCCTGCGTGCACGCGACCAGCGAGCCACGGCCGGGACCTCTTCTCCGTGAGAAGGGGGCGCCCCTGCCGGGCTCCCCAGGCGGGTGGCCGCATGCGGGGAGGGCGCTCGTCCGGAGCCGCTGGCTGCCCCCCTGCGGAGGCACCCAAGAACCTCGGGACGGCGGAACGGCGCAGACGACGCTCCCGAGCCGTCCGGCCCCTGCGTGGGACGGGGCGGTGGGGGGGAAGAGCCAACCTTTTGGATTGTTTCATGAATAAACCGGATTTTAGAAGAACTTGCTGCAGCGTGCTGAGCACTGTGTACCCAGAAGGGCCGCCCTGCAGGGCGGGCAGCGTTGATTTGAAGTCCGGGGGACGGAGGGCGCTTCCCTCGGGGGGGCTCCGGCCGGCGCGCCTGGTTTCGGTGCCCCAGACAAGGCCACGGGGCACGTCCCATGATGCCCTGGAGGGATGCAACAGCAGGGCCTTGTGGGAAATTCAAGGGGGGCTAACTCTCCTTCGTGCCAACCTCCAAGTCTCCCGGAAGCCCTTTTTCCTGGCTGGCATCACTTGCTGGTTTCCTGCGTTTGGCGGTTTTCCCCAATTGCAGAAGCTCGAAATGCCTTCTCTGCTGCTTTGCGGCTTTGGGGAGATGCATCAGGTGAAAATTTATTATTTATTCATTTAAAGTTTTTGTATGCCGTCCCCTGGCTATATAGCCTCGGGACGGCTCACAGAAATAAATAAATATAATACAATTATGAGGAAATATGCGGGAATCTCTGGTCCCATGCAGGGACGCCGTCCCTGAGAGCATCTCCAAAGTGGATTCTGGCCCTTGGATTGAAAGAGGCTCAGTGCTGCCGAACGTTGCCATCATGCCTTTACTCAACTCCATGAGGACCAGAATCTTGCTTTGCTTCCAGGGGACAGACCATGTTCAGCAGCGATTTCTCCTGAAATCGGCAGGTGCCGCCGGCCAGCCTGGTCGCTGCTGGACTGAATGAGCCGCCTCAGCAGAAGCGAGTCCTGTGTTGCCGTATTCTGCACAGGCCCTTGACCGGCTGTTTCATACAGGCAGCCTTGGAAATGTTCGTGGAAACGTCGGCGCATTCGGAGTGCCGCCAACGGCGTTTTGAGACCTATCAGCCCCCGAAATTAACGCTGCCAAAGTTTCGGGAGAGACGGGGAGGCTGGAGGAGGGCGGCGTGTGCTAGATCTGCGAGGGGTCAGTGAGTGCGCCGTTCAGATGCTCAGCCCGGCCTACCTCAAAGGGGTGTTCTGGGGATAAGCCGGAGAGCGGCAGGAGGAGCCTGATGCACCTACCTTGAGCTCTTGGGAAGGAGAAACGGTGGGGCAGCAAACTCAGACATACACAGATCCCCGGTCCCGGACCTGATGCGCCACGCACAGGTCCGCACCAGGCACCCATCATCCCCTCTGGGGCAGATGCAGCACGGACAAAGCAGCAGGGCTGCCCAATGGGCGGGATTGGGGCGCCGGGCGGGATCGGGGCACAGGGGGCCAGGCTACGGCAAGCTGGAGCCCCCCAGGTGCCGCACACAGAGCACGAAGCCAGGACAGTGGCCCGGAGGCCCATCAGCCCCAGCCACGGCCAGGATCGCCAGCCACGCACGCGGGGCGGGGCGGAGCCCGGCTCCCCGCCCCTTCTGGCCCCGCCCACGAGTCCTTCGGGGGGGGGGTCCCAAGGGCCGCCCCACCTTTTCCGCGAGGTCGCATTCCTGCGTCAAAGGCTCGCCGACCCCGGAGCTGCCCTGCAGACCTGCTGGCCCGCAAGCGGCGCCGGAGCTTGCCCGGCACGTGTGAAAGCGCCCGGCCGGGTGCGGATCTGCCGAGTGAGCGGGGCTGATAGACAGCACTGCCAGGGGTCCCGAGGGCAGAGGGCTGCCCCAACCTCCTCGCTGCAAAGAGGCGGCGCGGGCGGGGTAGCGACAGGACACTGTCCTACATTGCAAGGTTGGCGTTTCGCCACTGGCGCAGCCGCTACCCCTCGATGGGCATCATGGGTAGAAACACTGGAGTAGTCGTGGATTGCAATGCAAACTGCGTGGTACGCAAAGCGATCCTCTCCTAGGAGGAGCAACCGCTTCACAAGATCCCGGAAGTCTGTGCTCGCGAACAAAAGGACTGCTCCTCTTCCGCCTCCCTGCGGCCAAGGAGGTAGAGCCCCGCCCCTCTAGAGCGCGCGTCTACTGCGCAGGCGCACACGCGCCGACGATGTTGCGCAGGCGCGAGGAGGGGCGACAAGCCGTTCACGAGAAGGTTTCATCTCCGGTCAGGCGGTAGTTTGCCTGCCCGTCAGTGTAGTGCGCCTGCGTAGTAGCATCGCGCCGGTATAGATCGTGCCTGCGTCAAAGCGGGAATGGCGTTGAGGGAGCGGAGAAGCGGAAAACGAACTGCGTGTTAACTCTGTAGTTAAACGGCGTTCCGATTATTTTATTCACATTGCTCCTTCGTGCTGTTTTGCAGACTGGCAATACAATTGTTAACAGGAAAAAAAAAAGGGAAAACGCATGCGCACAGTGCAAGGCCAAACCGAATTCTGCGCCTGCGTATAAATGAAGACAGCAAGCGAGAGAGGGTGTAGTGCGCCTGCGTAGAAAGAGCTGCGCCGAAAAGGGCTTAGGACTGCGCAGGCGTAACGCAGGAAGCAGAGCTGCGCGTGCGCAGAAAGCGAGGAAGAAAAAAAAAAAGCGAGACCGGTACATGCGCAGATAGGAAGCCTGAGACGTCCAAGTGGCGCGTGCGCAGGAAATGGAGACGGGGGGGGAGAGTGGCGCTAACTGCGCCTGCGCAGATGCGGAAAACCCGCAAAAGGGGTAAGGGGAGGGGCCGCGTGCGCAGAAAAGAAAGGCTGGGAGCTGCTCTCTCACCGCCCCCCGTCGAAATCTAGTGTAGCCGAAGTGTCCCTTTCCCTCCCGCACCTGCGCAGCACGCACCGGCCGCTACGCGCATGCGCCGGGGCGGCCGGGAGGGCGCTGTGCGCCTGCGCGGCGAGCGCTGTGGTGGCTGCGGGGCCCTGTGTCTGAGGCGGCGGCGGCGGCGGCGGCGCCCGTGGCGGTGCCCGTGCTTCCCCTCGGCGGCGGCGGCGAAGGCGAGGGCGGCGGCGGACGCGCGG
>NW_025335588.1:302851-334461 GCF_004798865.1 Varanus komodoensis
CGAGGCCGGAGACGCGGAGCGCCGAGCGGCGGCCGCAGCCGCAGCAGTCGCCCCGGCGGGGCCGCCGCCGTTGCCGTTCCCGCCCTCGCCCTGCCTGCGCGCCGGGCCGGCCCCGCTCGGCCGTTGTTGGATGTGGGAGAGGATGGAGGCCAAGACGGTGGTCTACGACCTGGACACGTCCGGGGGGGTGATGGAGGTGAGGCGGGCGGGCGGGCGCGCGCGGGGCGGGGGCGGCGGGGCGGGCGGAGGGAGGGGCGCGCGGGCGGCCCCCCGCCGCCGCCTCCCCCCCGCCTCACGCGCCCCTTGTCGCTCTCTCCCGCCATGGCAGCAAATCCAGGCGCTGCTGGCGCCTCCCCGGGGCGACGACGGCGGCGGCGGCGGCGAGAAGCGGAGCCGCCGGCCCGAGCGCGGCGGCGGCGGCGACCCGCACCACCACGGAGGCGCCCAGCACCACCCGCACCACGCGCACCACGCGCCGCCGCACCACCACCACCACCCGCCGCCGCACCACGCGCACCCGCACCACTCCCCGGCCGCCGCCGCCGCGGCCCAGCAGCAGCAGCAGCGGCGGAGCGGGCGCGCCACCAACCACGACAGCTGCGACAGCTGCAAGGAAGGCGGGGACCTGCTCTGCTGCGACCACTGCCCCGCCGCCTTCCACCTCCAGTGCTGGTCAGTCCCGCCCGCGCCCCCCGCGCGCCTTTGTCCGGGCGCCGCTTCGCCCGCCGCCGCCGCGTCCCCGCTCCCGGCTCGGAGCCGCTCCGCAGCGCCGCCCGCGGAAGGGCCCGTTATTCGCGGTCGCTCGGTCGGCGCGGCAGCCTCGCGAGGCGCGGCGCCCGGCCCGTCCCGGCCCGCCGCTCGCCGAGCCCGATGCCCGATGCCCGCGCGATCCGCCCCGCTCGGCTCATGACAACATGGCGACCTGCCTGAAATTGTTACATTTTATGCCCAGCGCCATTTTGCCCATCTGGTCTGTTCGCCCGCCGCCGGGCCGCCCCGGGCGAGCGGCGGTGGCGCCTCGGGGCCGGGCCGGGCAGGGCGCGGCGGCTTTCTCCCGCAGGCAGCCGCCTTCCCGGGGCAGCCTGCCCTCGCCGCGCAAACGCGCCCAAGGCCGCCCTGGCTCCTGGCCCTCTGCTCTGCTCGCTCTGCTCTGCTCTCCATCTTTTGTCTGGTGCCCGGAGGTGTTTCGGCTCCACCTCCCGAACAGTCGCGGTTAGGCGCCCTGCAGGGTTCCGGGCCCATTGTTCCCGGCTCCGGGGCGCCCCTCCGGCTCCCCTGCTCCCCCTCGCTTGGCCCGGGGTCCGGTCTGCCCCCGCCCTCCGGGGCTTGCTCGGTTGCTCGCCGAACGTGGAAGGCAAAGGTGCCTTCGGGGGATGCGGGAAACCCCAACCAGGAGCCCCCCCCCGTTTTTTCTTTTTCCGTGATAGGAAAGGTGGCTACAAAAGGAAGCTGCTCTAATTGGCCCGGCCTGCCTTTTGCTGCGACAGAAATCCAGATCGTTACCTGCAACCTAAGAAGAATCTTGAAAAGGGATTTTTTTTTTCAAACTTAGGCTTGCTTTCCTCTGCACGCACGCGCACCTTCTTTCTTTACCTTTCTTTCATAGATTAATTGCCGGATCTAAATGGGTTGGGGCAGCCCGTACTGTGGGGCTGTATCTGAAATCTTGGCTTTCGTCAGGGAAGAAGAAAGCTCCGGGCAGGGTTCGTGGCGTAATGTGGCAAAAAGTTTTTGAGTTGGCAAACAGGGCAGGGGGGAGCCAAGGACCTGATCCACCATCAGGGTGTTGCGGAAGTGTGGCTGCGGTGGGTGTTCAATTTGCTGCCCTGGTCTCAGCCCTTGTCACAGGGGCTGGCTGGACTGAGGTGACAGCGTATGGAAAGTTCCCCTTCCACACTGAAGCTGTTTATGCTGCTGATAAGATATTCCAATTTTTATTAGCTGCAGTGCAAATTCCTTCGGAGCTTTCTTGGAAAGTGTTGTGTTTTTTCTGTCAGTAAAACCCAGGCTGCCTTCCTGTTGCTGGAACCGAGAGTCTCTTGTGCCATGCTTTTGCAAATGCATGCAAACCAACCATTTTGCTCCCCAGGAAATGAGGTACTTGGGGCTTTACACCCCCCCCTTCTCTCTCTCTCTCTCTTACACACACAGTCACCTCACTGAATACCAATGTCTAAAGATGGCCGAGAGTTCCCCTTGCTTGAAGGCCTGTGCAGCAGCTTTTTAATTGAAGACATTTTTCGTCAACATTTGTTTTTGTTTAAATTTTTTCTTGATTATGTACCCTTGCAATGCAGAGAGGAGTTCTCTTTGGCATTTGTTTAGCTTTGGTCCTGCTTTCTGTGGTATTGAATTTCCTGTATTCTTGAGCCTGTTTCTTTCCCCTCCCTCCCTCCGCCCGCAGATGCAAATGTCTTTTTCTTGTATTTTCTGACTAAGTTCAAGCAGAGTGTTTGCATTTAAAAGCACTAGAAATAATTAAACCACAATAGTTAATGCCTGTGGTTTATTTTGGCCTTTTCTTGTGAGAGCTGCCTGAGGGTTACCAATCTTCCGGCTTGTGGGATCGACTTGGGGTTTTGTTGTTGCTGGTTTTTATGGGAGCGCTGAGACCCGCCAACCCGGGCCCAATGCAGAAGGCACACAACTGGGGTTACAAGCTCAGAAATGTGCCCTGTACGCCACAGCTAAACCGAGCTTGCCTTTCCTCCATCCAAAAATCCATGGAAGTTTTGCCAGTTCCCCTGCAAACACACGCACTCATAATTTTCACAGGAGTATCATCTAGGAGTCTTTCTTCCCTGTTGTGAGATGGCAAGGAATCAAATTCCTTGCTGATTCACAGCAACTCACCCAGGGATCTAGCTGTACATCGGAGCCTACCTTGCACCAGACTTCAGAACCAAACCCATGTTGCTGTTTGTCTGTCTGAGAGCGATGCAGGCCGGAAAAACGTGTTGGCAGTAGCCATTCAGAATCTCTGGTGACCATGTCCCTGCCCCACCCCAAACTGGGGAGGGGTGAAATCCCTCTGAACTTTGGGGGATGGGGATCAGGAGATGGTCTCCCCACCAGCACCCCAGTTCTAAGCTCAGTGGGAAGTCCAAGACTATATAAACTTGTGGAAAAAGGCAGGCCCTCACTGGAATGAGTAAGCCAGTGTACTTTTGCTGGAGGGGGGGCGGCGGCGGCGGAGGTACACATTCTGAGCCTATTTAGTCTCCGAACCCCTCTGAGGAATACGGTGCCAGTTTTGGGTTGTGCGTATTTGGAAGTTGCTGGTTGGACAGTGGAGCTGTGTCAGTCTTTGACTGTTCTAGCAAGAGTTGAGTTGACTGGTCTCTTCCCTTGTGATCTCATGCAGCTGGGATGTGTCTGGTTTGTCTGCTATGGATTAACTTGTACTAGAGGGATTATAGCTGGGAATGAGCCCCTGTTAAAAGCTTTGCCTTTTGCTCCGGCAGGATCCTTCCTGTGTTAACTGTTTCCAAATTCCTCTGGAAAATGACAGGTACTTCAGTGGGTTGCTTCTACTGTATTCCTCAGGGGAAGTGTTAGAATTTACTTCGTCTGCGCAAGGGCCGCATGGAAGAGGTCCGGCAGCACGCGGAACCCGTTGTGTTCTCTCTCGAGAATTTGGGCTTGACTCTCCCATACCCCACCCCAGTCTGCCCTTTCCTTTGCATAACTCCCACACGCAGCAAAGGCTAGCTGCAGCACTAGTCTTGGAACGCCACCGAGGTTTGAGTTTGTTGTACATGCCTGGCCCAGCAGGGTGGTTAACAGCAGAGTGATTCTCAAAATAGGACAATATGCACTTGAGTTGCCTTGTCTCGCAGTTAAGCTTCGACCGGCTTCCGTGAAGCAATATGCCCTGTTTTGAAAATGTTTAGAATTGTCTTACATGGCAGCTGTGTGTGGTTTGGTTTGGGTTTGGGTTTGTTTGGGTTTGTTTGGTTTCTTCCCCTTTTCCAGCCCTTAACTTGTATGCCTCTCGTTGTAACAGTTCACACACGGCCTCAACACCTTCCTGTGTTGCCAAAGTGAGCTTCTGATCTTGTGGATAAGTTCATTTCCTGTGGTCCCATTTCCTGTGGACTCTGCTTTTTATTGAGGAATTAAAAGCATGTTGGGAAGCAAAAGGTGTGTGAAGCAGGTTCTGCGCAGATCCACTGCAGTTGCCAAATGCAGAGCCAGTGAACTGATTATTCTTCAGACTGGAAAACCTCACCCAAACTTCGCAGTCACGCTACGTCTCCGGGTCACTTCCCACGGGTCATTCCTGGCTTGGCTGTCAAGTCAGGGTCGCTCCAGTAACGTGAGGCCCATGAAGTGAGCATCATTTCCTGTGAGAGAGAAAATAGCCCTCCATAAGAAAAGGTAACCGCTCGCACCCAGGTCCTGACAAGGGCCCTGTTATCTTAAGCACATCCTCCACAGGATGTTTTGCCAGGCCAAATGGTTCCTGCGCTCCTCCGTCCCGGAGGTTCCTTCCCAGCTTCCCATATTGCTTCTGTGAGGCTCGGACCCTTCTAATATCCTCCTGCCGTTTTTTGAAGAGGTGGGGTGGGCCCTTAAAATGAGAGGCTGGCAGAGTCCCTTGGCGTCCAGCGTGCTCTGCTCTGCCGTGATTTTTTAGGAAGGCAGCGTCTTGCGTGTGGTCATACAGTCTGGGAGTACTACTTGCTCTGGAGGACAGCCCTGGAGTTTCTGCCCCCGTGAGCGCAGGGCCTGCCTTCCCTCCTTGCATCCGCCCCCCCTTCTGTTCATTAGTCTTGGCTGTTGCGCTTTGCCCGCATGTGTCTAGGGAACAGGGCCGCCAGAGGTGCGACCCATTCACATTCTGATTTGTTTTCCACTTGTCTTCTGGGCCCAGCGGCGCAGGAAGCCGCCAGGTCGGGCATCTGGCTCGCCTGCCTCAGTGTGGTTGGCCCTGCCTGGCAGAAGCACGTCAGGGTTTTGGGCAGGGCAGTTTTCCAGCTCTGCCTGGCAATGCCAAGGGGCCGCACCGCACCCCCTCCTTTCGCCTTCGAGGGCAGCCTCCCTCAGCCTGCCGCCCTCCGGATCCGCTGGGCTGCAGCTCAGCCACGGGAATCATGGGAGGTGGCACTTCAGCACGTCGGAGGACGCAGAGCGGGGGGAGGCTGCCACCGGCCCCGCAAAGGCCATCTCTTGGCGGTGTAAAGGTTAATGAATTGATAAACCTTTTGGGACGCTTTGGATGTTAGGAAGTACTAAATAAATCACGCTAAGGCAGTCACGGGGTAGCAGGCGCAGGGATGTGTGGGGAATTAATTAAAGCAAAACGGGCAGAATTTGGGTCGATCCCGTGAACCCTGTGGTTCGACTGCCTAAAGACCTGCTCGCCACCCCGCTCCTCCATCAGCGTGTCCGCTGTGCCGTGCGACAGAGAGCGTGCTGCTCTGTGTGTGCGGCAGAGTATTCCCACAAGATTTTCTGGTACCTGGAGGCATGCAGTTCCTTAATGCTGGCAGTCATTAGCTAATGACTGCTTATGGCTTGCAGATCGTTAGGGAGGGGCTGTACGTGCAGTGGCAGAAGAAATGTTTTGCCTCTGGAAGTTCATTTCCTGGGAGCCTCCAGTGAACAGCGCTGGGGAGCAGGTGTTGGGAAGGCCCCCTGCTCCAGGCCCGTCGGCCAGGACGGCGGGCTGGGCGGCCTGGGTGCCCGAGCTGGGAGACGGTGGCTCTGTCTGCGGCAGCCCCGGCGTGGTCTTGGCAGCAAAGCGTTTGGCACGGATTGGCTCGAGCCGGCTCCGTGTTGCCGTTTGCCGCGACGGCGCTAGGAAGCTCTCTGGCGGAACAGGCTGGCTCTTGGGCTACCATGGCCTGCGATCCCAGGGAGAGGGTGGGCCAGACCGAAGGAACCAGCCAGGGGAGTGGGGAAGTGGCTGGGAGAAAGCAGGTCAGAGGAAGCAGGAAGGCCCGGGCAGGGCGGGCCGTGGTCAGTCCTTAATGACACAGAGCGAAACCTCAGAGAGCAGTGGCATGACATGAAGGGCCAATTGTCCGTGGGCCTTGGGCTGCGCATGTCCTCCCCTATGGCAGTTAAGAGTTAAGAGCCAGCAAGAGTTAAGTGCAGCTAGCATTGAAAGGAGTCGCATAAAGGGCAGGCCTGTGGAAGAAGGTGGCCCCTTCCTTCTGGCAACATAGAGCTGGCTGGAGTGAGCCCCGCAGGTGCAGCATTGATTCCGATTCTCGGGGCTGGGAGGGTGCCAAAGAGGCCATCTAGTCTGGCTCCCTTGGATGCATGAAAGCAGCTGTGCCAGGTGGTCATTCAGCCTCTGCTTCGACATCAAGAGAGTTGAAGCAATCCCATTACGTTGCATCTTCAAATTCAGTCTAAGTCTTTTCCCCCTTTCGGTTTACACCCATTAATTCAGACCTTACTCTCTGGAGCAGTTAAAAGCACGTTTGCGCCATCAGCTGCATGGCGCCAGCCTTTCAGATGTAATCGAGGTTGGCGTTCACTTAGACCCGTGTGGCTGCGGTTACCAGGTCTGGCCGCTGGGACGACACTTCTTTGTCTCCTCAGTGTCGTCAGTTCACACCTTCACCTGCGTGTCAAGTCATCCGGCAGGGACGCATGTGGGTCCCCTGGCTCTGCAGCCTGGGGTGCTTTTGTGGTGCAGCTGGGACAGGGATTACATGCTCCCCCCAGAGGTGTGGGGCTGCGACTGACACTGTCCCTTATCTTTGGCTCCGCTGACCAGGACTCGTGGGAGAGGCAGTCAGAGAACGTCTGGAGGGCTGCAGGTTCCCCACTCCGTTAGACAAAGATGAAGGGAGTTTTAGAGAAGAAAGCTGCAGAAGTGCGGTCAGTAATTCTGAAATTGCTGTGGGAGAGGAGAAGAGGTATGTCCGAACGTTGCCCTTGTTTACTGGCAGGTGGGGATGAGAAGGCTGCTTCGGTGTTTTTCGCGAGGCACTCTAGGGCTGAAGTCATACTTTTTAAGTATCTGGAGCTGCTATGAGATCTGGCTGATTAAAGTGGTACAAAATATGAAGGATTCTGTAGCTTTAAGCTCTTGTCTAGGTGGGGTGCTGGCGGCTTAAGGTGAAGAGACAGAGCGCAGAAAGGGTTCCCCCCTTCCTATGATTATTAGCGGTGCAGAAATAGAAGCTGAACAATCTGAGAGCTGTATCTTTAGATGTGGCTAAAACTGAAACTTGTAACCTCAGAAGCTTTTTAAAGAGATTTTCACAGAAGCTGAAGTTTGTACAAAAGGGCCCTGTTTCGAGCTGGGCATTTGGAAAAGCACTTGAGTTGGTCTGGTGGCGCCGACATGCACCTTGGGCCTCTGGTTGTAATTAAGAATCCAGGCTTACTGTAACTTGAACCCAGCTTTCTCTGTGCTCAGCTGCCTTTCTCGTGGGGGGCTTCGGTTCCACTGCGCCTGAAGTGCAGCTCGCTCTACGTAGCTTTCAGCTTCATTGGAAATTTTATTGCCGCATTTCAAAAGTCTCTCTTCCTAAGGAGCTTTCTAGAAATGGGTGGAACAGAGGCAAACATACCCCAGTGAAAAGTGAAGGAAAGCTCAGTCTGGAGCGAGTGGTCTGCAGAAAACCCTCTCAGCTTCAGCACTCAGTATATCAGGCGGCTCAGGTTTTGGCCTTTAGCCCCAAAGCGCTGTTGCCAGCCAGGATAGCCTGCACTGGGC
This sequence comes from Varanus komodoensis, assembly GCF_004798865.1. Taxonomy (NCBI): domain Eukaryota; kingdom Metazoa; phylum Chordata; class Lepidosauria; order Squamata; family Varanidae; genus Varanus; species Varanus komodoensis. The sequence continues at coordinate 310,533 of NW_025335588.1, forward strand.
TAGGTGGGCTTTTGATCTGGCTTAGCCTAGACCAGCCCCCTGGTTGCTGCCCCGTTGTTCACCTCTGAGCAGCCAGAATTGGCAGCGTTGAGTGGTAGCAGCTGCCCACCAACCATTTCAGCCCTGTCTGGAGATGCCAAGCATTGAGCTGGGCCCCTTCTGCCGGCAGAGCAGTTGCTCTCCTGTGCCCACCGAACACGCGGACGGCCGTCGCTGAGCCTACTTGGTGGCAGCGCTGTGCGGAGTTAGACCATGCGGTGATTCCGTTTGCTGGCGCTGTGGGTCGCACGGTGGTCTTTCCTCCGACCTGGGTGAGGCGGCAGCGTCTGGCCAGAGTGAGGGGCCGGGACAGACCCAGTGAACCGAGGCACGGTCTAGAGAAGGCGAGGGCACTGTTGGTGGGGGACAGGGTGGTGTTCTGCCTCGTGAGGCGTGCTCTCGGGTGCCTGTGCACCCTTCCCTGCTGCCGCTAGCCCAGTGCCGTTGCCACTGCCTGGCGGCACTGGCCCTCCGGGGCTTCAAGCTGGAGCTTCCCCAGCCCTTCCCAGAGACGCTGGGATTCAACCCGGGACCTTCTGCGTGGCCACGGATCACGCCGCCCCACCTGCAGCCTTACTCGGCTCCGGTTGCCTGTCTCAGAATACCAGTGTGTGGCATGCAGAGTGGGCCTTTGAAGATGGTCCAGAAATCTCAGCCAGTGCAGATCAAAATAGGGCAGCAGGAATAGTGAGTGGAGCTGGGCGTTGCAGTTGCCTCGTGCCAAAGGTACGACCTCCCCAGGCGTCTGACTTGTTTCCGGGCCCAGTGCAAAGGCCCGTTTTAGATGATGCAGCTCTTCCCGAGAGGAGCCCACAAGCACCTGAAAGCCCACCCTCGGCCGGCTCTTCTCCTTTGCAGCGCTTTCTAAATAGACCCACCTTTTGCCGGTCTGTCTCCTCCTCGGTGCCGGGCAAGGTGTTCGCCTTTCATGCATGTCAGTGTCCGGCTTAATTTCCGAAGTTTTAAGCTCTTTGGATTCTGGAAGACCTCCACAGTGTGTGTATATTTCAGTTTGTGCTGGCCTTAAACGGATGGGTCATTGTGGTGCTTTTTGTGAGCCTTTGTAAATGGCAGGTATTGGCATCTCATTGTGCTTTCCCTTGAGGCTTATTCTGTGAATTTTGTTATAGGGTGACTAATGAAATAGAGCAGACAGGCCCTTCCCTCAGGCGCACAATCTGAAAGAGGTGGCACAGGAGGAGAATAAATGGGGCTGGAGGAAGCAAACTTTGGCACAACTTCATGAAGTCTCGGTGTTTCTCATGCCAGCATTAGCGAGGGGGACAGCAGCCAGGAGACACTGGTCTCACAGTCTTAGCTAGTGGAGTGGTGCTTTCTCGGCCCCTCTTGCCGCTCTAACCGGGCGGAATGACTTTTGCTCGGTGGCCGTCGAGAGAGGCAGGCCTGACCGAGTCACATGGTGGTTAGGCCTCTGGACTGGGAGATCCGGGTTCTAGTCCCCTCTCAGCCACAAACTGCACTGAGGGACTTGGGGCCAGTCACTGGCACTCAACCTAGCCTACCTCGTAGGGTTGCTGTGAGGAACCTGTATGCTCCCCTGGGCACCTTGCCAGAAAAGGCAGATGATAAGTGATGCAAATAGTTTGCAGACCCCACTTCCCTCCCCGCCTTCTGCTGGAAATAGAAAGAAGCCAGGGGGCAGGAAGCAAGCACTGACTCCCCGGAAGAGTCGGTGGGAAAAGAGTGCTCACAAAAGAAGGAAGTGAACCTGATCCACCACTCTTGGCAAGCCGCTCCCACCCAAAGGCCAGGCTGCGCTTGGCAAAGGACCCGACTAATTCAGAGCCCGCAACAACGCTTTTTTGTTCTGGGTCCAGCGCCGAAGCCTCTCTCGAGTAAAAATGCCTTGCCACGTTGAGCCGTTGGCTCAGCCGCCTGCACATTTCTCGGCGGAGGCCCTGGAGGTCTGCGCTCCGGCCCGGTAACTTGGCCCCGCCGTCCCGGAGCAGCAGCGTTGCCTTCTGCTGCTGTGCCGCTTCCTCTCCCCGGTGTGGCGAAAGGAAAGCCCTGCCTGGGAGAGAAGGCTGGGCAGAGCCCGGCACAAGTGTGTGTTCTTTTCCCTCGACTGTGCAAATACTTGGGTCCTTTGAGTTTACCAAGGGTGGGGGAAGAGAAAATAAGGGACTTCCGGGGAAGCACTGGGCCTTGCGCATGTCATTTTACCAAAAGGGCAAGTCCTTCAGCCGCAGGCTGGAAGGAGGTCCCACGTCCTGACCTGCACAAGAGGCCTTTCCCTCCCCGTGTTGGGAGCATGCAGAGACGAGCCAGTTGCTCTCCGCAGTGGCTCAGAGGAGCATGCGACGGCACAGTCCCAAGGCTCTCGCCTGCTTGCCCGGCAGGCAGCACCCCCTCCCCTGAAGGAGGCATTGGGGTATGGAGCAGGCCGGCTCCTCCGGGAGCCTTGTGTGCTTGGAGCAGCGGGAGGGCCAGCCCAGTGCCTAGATCGCCAGAGGGCATCCTGGGCCCCGCTTGTGGCGAGCGAGGAGGGCCCGGAGCCGCCTCCGTTGAGGGGAGCGGTCGCCCAAGGCGGTCTTTTCCTTCTCCCCTTCCCGGGCAACATGAAACCCAGGCAGCTCTTCGCACTTGGTGTGGCGAAGCACCGCCGTCGCGTGTGAGTTCCGCAGCTGCCCTGGAGGTGCCTGAAGGCACCTTGTTTGCATCACGCTGCCGAGCGGTTTGTGGCTTTTCGGCACCCAAAGGGATCCTCCGTGCGTGGCGTTTACCTTCGGTATCACCTTTCCTCCCAACGGGTTGCCGGATCTCTGTGTACCCTATCTATAGCCCTGGCATACGGCCATGTCGGAGGTGAAGCACAGCTCCTGCTCGCTTCCAGCGGTGCTCGGGCCTGCTGCGGTGATGGGCCAGACGTGCCAGAAGGCCTTGTTCCGCCAAATGGGGCTAGTTGCCAGCACGGACGTCCCCTTGAGCCAAGGCGCGGGCCCTGAAGGAGGCCTTCCCGAGCGGTGAAACGCCTGCATTTTCCTTCCTCGCTCGGTGCCCTTGGGACCGCGACTCCCAGCGGCCCTCGGCCGGCTTGAGAGGCGGAGCCCAGCACATCTGCAGGGCACCAATTTGGGGAAGGGTTATCCAGAAGAAACCTCCCCTGGCCTCCACGTATAAACATCGCGCTAGCTAGACGCGACTCTGGCGGCCGCCTCGTTGCCTTTGTTCCAGAGAGTTTGCAGGCGTTCGTTTCTGCTCCCCTTCGCCGGAGAGTGTTTTGAGGGATTTGTTTAAAGGCTAGGCAGGTATTGGGGGGGGGAGGGGAGCGGAGTGGCAGAAGCGCTGGGGCCACTGCTGGCCCCCCTCCTTCCCTCGCTCTTCCCTCGCTGGCAGGACCCTGACAAAGAGCGTCATGGTGTGCAAGGAAAGGCACTGCCTGGCTGCATCTCTGCGTCACTGGAATGGTGTGCGCGGGCCGCGAGCGGCAGGGCGCTGCTGCTTTGAGAGATGTCTGCAGGGGTCAGCCGTGGGCTGGCGGCACATCTTTGTGGCCGCTTGTCTGCAGGGGTCTTTGCCCTGGAAACCCCTGGAGGAGCCAGCCGCAGGGAGGATGGCCGCCCAGGTGCGCTGGGCAACGCCTTGCAGGGGGAGGGCTGGCTGTTTCCCCTCCCTCTGGGAGCCTCTCGTGTGAGGCCAGGCCCGTGTGTGTGTGTGTGTGTGTGTGTGTGTCAGGGATGCCCCGGTGTCGAAGCAGCCGACCCCGGGACGCTGTTGGCTCCCCGGGGCAGTCCTGCAGCGCAGCGGTGTCTGCGCAAGGCAGCCGCTCTTGCCCGAGGACGGGGCCACGTGCCCCTGGCAGGGCTGCCAACCTCCTCCAGCCCTTGTGCAGAGAGCAGATGAGCTGCAGAGTCCTAACTCTGCCCTGCTCCCGACGGACGGGCACTCGCGGGGCGTGAAAATGCTTCCCGGTGATGGCAGGCTACGTAGTGACGACTGCCTGACGTTTCCGCAGGCGTTCTCGCTGGATGACGGGGTCCGGCCCTGTTGGTGCGTGGAAGCGCATGGCTGCTTTCTACACACAACCACATTTTTGTGGTTTGGGTGGATGCTGGGGATGATGGACTTACCGGTCAGGCCTACAGGAATGTGATTCTACGGGGAGGCCCCTCCGGGGTGGCGAATGCGGGTATCTCGCAGCGGAGGTCAGGCCTCTCGGCACAGACCGTCTTCCTGACTTTGCAGGCCGGGGCTTGTTTTCACCGAGCTGCATTTTGCTCCGCTGCGCTCTGGAACGCCCGTTTCGTACCTCCAGGCAACCCGTGTCCTGGCAGCCTTCCCTGCCAGATCTGATCTTGGATCGTTGCCGTTCTCTCAATCTCCCTGCAGCCTATGATAAACCGGCAAATTCATCATCAACAGGCAGCTGTTTGTTGGGCTCGTCGCTTCCAAGTCTCCCTACCAGGCTGTTGTGCTTTGGGACAACCCTTGTTGCCTCTTCCCACTATTCTTGCGCGTTTGTGCGTGAGGCCAGGCACGGCTGTCAGTGGGTTTTCCCAGCTTGCCCAGGATGGCTTGCTCAAGATGGTTAATGTGTGGGTTTTTCCTTGTTCTCTGGAGACCGGCTCAGCCAAGCTGCGGAGTTCACCCGCTTCCCTGATTCCTGAGCAGTGCTCTCAAAATGGCTGCCTGCCTCGTTAATGTGGCTGATTCCGAACAGGCAAAGCGGGAAGCGTTGGGATCTGGCAGGCAGGAGGTCCGCCGGGCCCAGCCTGCTGCCGCCGGTCCATTCACGTCCCTCAGCCAGTGCTGAGAGGAGGAGCCTGCGAATTCAGATGGCGGCTTTGCAGTCCAGCCGCGGTGCGTGCACTGGGTTTTCTGCTGGGGACGGTTTGCAAGGGCGAAGGCCGCGCCTGGTGCCGGCCGTGCCGCGTGAGGCGATTCTGCTTGGCGTCCCCTCCGTCCAGCTCGTCTCTCTGAGGCCAGGACTGAATTTCCTGAGCCACCGTAGGTGCCGTGAACAACGAGCCCAGCCTGGGATTCTTGTACAGGGGAGACTGAAAGCAAACGGGTTGGGGCGCTCTCACACCTGCGGCCCCACCTGTATCGGTCGTCTCATAACAGATTTTTCCGGCCGTCGCTTTTGGCGTGGGGTCTTTGGGTCACACAGGCTGGCGACCAGGTGAAAGCTGCTGGCCATGTCTGCGGGGGTCTTCCGCGAAGGAGAAGCCGTCCTAGACGACCTGGGAAGTACTTTGGGTGGAGCAGAATTTCCATCAGAACACGTGGCGTTCTTTCAGCCCTTTGGTGCGTTTAAAATCCTCCCGGTGCCATCTCGCTGCTTTCTGCAGTGACCCTGTCGTGCAGGCCCAGACTAGGAGCACCGAGGAGAGGTTGCCCAAAGGCGGTGGGCGGACGCGTGTGGCTGTGGTGGATCTGAGCGCCTGCCTTTGCCGCAGCCACGCATCTGGCAGACGCCGGCTTGTTTGGTAGCCAGATTTCTGCCCGGCAGCACCTCCTGGCCCCCGGGCAGCTGAGCGTGTTTCGTCTGCGCCTTGCATGCAGTGCGGCACCTTTCAGTCGCTGGGCGGTGGCCGTCCACGGGCCCCCGGCCATCTGTGGGGAGCTGGAGTTTCATTGCAGTCCGCTTTTGATCTGTTGATTGAGCGTCAGATTTGGTGCTCGGTCGTGTGTCTCGGCCCGCGAATCCATTCCTGTTAGCGAGCTGTGTTCGCATCACGCTTTTGAAGGAACTCACAACAGTGTGACTCATTCTTATCTTTGCAGCATCCCTGTGGGGGGCGTTAGGCTGAGGGGGCCTCGTGGCAGAATGGGGAACTGGGGCACTGGAGCCCCTTCCACTCTGCCTGCTGTGCCGCATGGGTTCCCTGACTATGCTCTGGGCCGGAGATCATGAGCGCTTCCATCCCCATGCATCTGTTTGTCCTGAAGATGGCGGCGTGTTCCATCTCAGGTCTCTTTCTACGTCCCATATTTGGAGCAGTCATCCTCTGGTTCTCTGCTGACGTGCTTTCCTCCTGCAGCTTGGCCTGGACTTCTGCATTTCAGCTCCTTCCTCTCGCTACTCCTCCCCTTCACGCACACGACTGTTTTCTGCCCCTTCGCACTCCTGCTTCCCTGAGCATCAGCAGCCAAGGAACCCAGCAGGGCGGCTGGCGGTGCCTCTCTTGGCTCCGTGTTTCTGGGGTGCGTTGAGGGAGAGAAGCCAAGGCAGGGCTCCTGCTGCTCAGGAGGAGCTTGTGAAGGGTGCATGGACGGGGGAGAACTTTATGGTGGGGAGACGAGGGTGCCACTGCCCCGCGACCGGAATGCTTGCCAACAGCAGCCAAACTTTAGGAGGGGGCGGCTCCGTGGGTCACGAGGGAGGTCCCCACTGCGCAGAGGCCCGCCTGGCGGCTTGTGGAGGCCCTGGAGCGAACGGGAAGCTTCTCGGGGTGTTGCCGTCGAGAAGTAACAGCCTCTTGTCTTCTCCCGTAGTAATCCTCCACTGAGCGAGGAGATGCTTCCCCCCGGGGAGTGGATGTGCCACCGCTGCACCGTGCGCAGAAAGGTAACCGCTCGTGGGGCCCCCGGGCGTTCAGCAGGGCCTGCCCCTTTCCTCCCCGGCAGCAGGGGGGCCTGCACAGCTGCGGCGGAGAGAGAAAGGGGAGCGCCACCCGCCGCCCCACTCGCTGCCTCCAGGGACGTTGCGACTCACGGCGTTCCCTGGCCCGCAGCGCCTGCAGGCCCCGGGCCACTGCCGAGCAGACGGCGCGCTAGCCATGATTCCCCGCACAGTTCGAGTGCCTGCCTTCCCCGTGGGAAGAGCAGCTCCACGGGCCCCCCAAGCCCCGTGATTGACCAAACGTGCACGGAGCGGCTTCGGGCGGGATGCGCCGCACACGTGAGAGGCCCAGGAGGCTGCAGCCGCGGAAGGAGGGCTGCTACGGCGGGGCTCTCCATCGCCAAGCCTCCCGGCTCCTTCCGGCTAGCGTGGAGAGAGTGGCGTGACCTCCCGTCGTTTCCATAGCAGCGGGGAAGGGGCGAGCTCCGGCTGCCTCGCTCGCTCGTTCGTGGGAAAGGGGGTGAGGGAAGCGACTGGGCTGGCCTCTCCCGCGTGTCACCGGAGAGGCCTGCCCTTTCCTGTAGCCGGCCAGGCAGCCCAGCTGAACGCAAATATTGACTCCTGGGGCTGCTTGGAGGGAAAGGGCTGCTGGCAGGCTGGGAAAGAGCCCCGGGCTCTCTTCCCGCTCGGCCAGAGGTTTCAGGCGCGGGGCTCCTGGCCCGGCCCTCCTCGGGCGCGGAGTGCGCTCCTGCCGGCCGCACCGCTCTGTGACCTTGAAAGCGTTCCGTCGCAGAGCGCGCCAGCAGCACGGATCCCGCTGAGTCCCGAAGGCGGGGAGGAGCGGAAGCGACAGGCAGGGCGCGCCGGGTTCAGGCTGCGGCGTCTGCGGCGGGAAAGGATCCGGTGGCCGATCTCGAGGGGGCCTCCGGGGGTTCTCGCCCCAGGCTCTGTGTGAGGCTCCTGTGGAGGATAGTGAGGGAAGGGACAGGCCCCGAAACGCAGCTTCCGAGGGCTCTGACCGGAGGCAGCAGTGTGGCCGTTGGCACACCAGCTCCTCGTAAGCCGGCACGTCGCAGAGGTGTCGGCGTGAACTCCCAGCATCCTCTGGCAGCCATGTTGGCCGGGGCATCCTGGGTGGGGTTGCAGTCCGACACATCTTGGAGCGTCCAGCTGAAAGGACCGGGATCACGTCCTTTGTTGGTAGCACGGTTAGCCGGAGCCCCAGGCAGTCGGAGGCCGTGTTCCAGCAGAGCTGCCTTCGCCTCGCCTGTCCATCGATGGCTGTGCCAGCCGTGCTTCAGTCACCTGCTCACGGTGATTTCGAGGCACTTCTCTTGTTCAGCTTGGTTCTTCCACCAAGAGGATTGTATCAGAAAGACAGGACATCAGCACGAAAAACAGACAAAAGACGTGCTTTTCAAGGTGGCCTCAGGAATCCCCTTTTGAGCGAGTGGCCAGAGAGACCTAGGCACCCACAGAGAGAGAAGCCTCAGGCACAGTTTTGTGCCGTAAGGGGAAACGCTGCACGCACAAGCCTGCGGAGAGACGCGCACGGCCCTGGAAGCTTCCGGGCTTCCCTCCCGCCGGCGTGTGGCTGTGAGCCGCTTGCCTTGCCTTGCCTTGCAGAAGAGGGAGCAGAAGAAGGAGCTGGGCCACGTCAACGGCTTGGTGGAGAAGTCCGGGAAGAGGACCGCGTCCCCCTCCGGCGATGCCGACTACCTGGACCGGTCGGGCAGCGGCAGCCTCCGGGCGCTCTCCCACACCCGGCTCCTGGAGCGCAGAGCCAGCCGGCCCGGGACGCCCACGTCCAACGCCAGCACGGAGACGCCCACCTCGGAGCAGAACGACGTCGACGAGGACATCGTGGACGTGGACGACGACGCCACGCCTGCCACTGACCCCGATGGCGGGCAGCCCCACCTGAAGCGGCCCTTCGAGCTGCTCATCGCCGCCGCCATGGAGAGGAACCCAACGCAGTTCCAGCTGCCCAACGAGCTGACCTGCACCACGGCGCTGCCAGGTGAGGGCGCGTGCCACGCTGAAGGGGCCTGCCGCGGCCGCAGCCCACGCAGGCACTCCCGGCCCCCGCCGGCCGCTGCACCTGTCCCCAAGCTGCGCCGGCCCTGGACCAACGGGGGCTCGTTTCCCTCTCCCCTGCCAGGCACCAGCAAGAGGAGGAGGAAGGAGGAGACGACCGGGAAGAACGTGAAGAGGGCCCAGCACGAGCTGGACCACAACGGGCTGGTCCCCTTGCCGGTGAAAGTCTGCTTCACCTGCAGCAGGTGGGCATCCCCGGGGCGCGTCAGCCTCGCAGGGGTGTCGCAGGCCGTTCCCCCGCCCCCTTCGGCCTCGCGGCTCGGGGCAGCGGCCTGAACGGGCACGCCCGGCGCCCAGGATGGGGGCGGGGGTCCCCGGGGAGCCGCTCCCCTGTCCTGCAGGCCTCCCTGGGGGGCAGTCGAGGCCGGGCATTCTGCTGCCTCCCTGGCCTGGTGCCAGGCAGCCCCCCACACCTCTCCCTCTCTCCCCACCCGCCTTGCGCCCCTCCAGGAGCTGCCGCGTGGCCCCCCTCATCCAGTGCGATTACTGCCCGCTCCTGTTCCACATGGACTGCCTCCAGCCGCCCCTGACGGCCATGCCCCTGGGCCGCTGGATGTGCCCGAACCACATCGCGCACGTGGTGGTAAGCCGGGGCCCGCCGCGCCCCCCCCCCCCCCCCCCCCCCCCCCCGCCCGGCCGTGGCTGCCACCGCGGCTCGCAGCCCACAGGGCGCCGTCTCTCTTCCAGCTGAACCAGAAGAACATGACGCTGAGCAACCGGTGCCGCGTCTTCGACCGCTTCCAGGACGCCATCTCCCAGCACGTGGTCAAGGTGGACTTCCTGAACCGCATCCACAAGAAGCACCCTCCCAACCGCCGCGTGACGCAGGCGACGAAGCGGAAGGGGCTGCAGGTGGGTGCGCGGGGGGCTGCAAAACCCGGCGGGTGGCCGGGCCTCCCTCCCAGGCCAGGGAGGGAGGGCTGCTCCCGCTCGCCAGCCGGCACGCTTGGGGCGGAACTTGTGCAAGCGGAAAGGCGGGAAGGGTCTCGCCTCACAGCGCCCGCCCGTGCTCTCTCCCCACCGCCCGCCCGCCCGCCTTTGCCCACAGGTGCCCGACGCGATAAAGTCCCAGTACCGGCTCCCGCCCCCCCTGCTGGCTCCCGCGGCCATCAGAGACGGAGAGCTGATCTGCAACGGGGTCCCCGAGGAGCCCTCGCAGAAGCACCTTTGCCGCCCAGAGCACTTGGCCACGCCGGCGGAACAGCAAGAGGTAAGGGCAGGGCCGGCTCGCCTGCCCACCCACGGCCGGAGGGGCACCGGCTCCCCCGGCGGCGCAGCCGGCAAAGGCTCCTCCCGCCCTCCCTGGGCGGCCTCGCGGCAAAACGGTGCCGGGCGCAGAGAGCCCCTTCCTTGGCCCCCGGAAGAGCCAGGCCGGAGCGAAGCCCCCACCTAGGCTCTGCCTGGAGCAGTGGGGCCGACGCTCACCCAGGCAAGCGGCCGCGAGGTCGGGGCGCCTCTTCCTCCCCGTCTCCGGCCCGCCCCCGGGGGCGTGTGCCGTGCTCCCGGCGGCCCCCCCGTCTCCTCATGCGCAGCTCTCCCCCCCCCCAGTGGCTGTGCAGCGTCGTCGCCCTGCAGTGCAGCATCCTCAAGCATTTGTCTGCGAAGCAGATGCCCTCCCCGTGGGACTCGGAAAAGGCGGACGTGAAGCCGGCGCTCGTGGCCGACGGCTCCCTGGCCGGCTCGTACCCGGCCGCCGACAAGGCCGGCGTCCCCTCCGTCTGCTCGGTCACCTGCACCGCGGGGCTCGCCCCCCAGAACTCCTTGCAGGAGGACGCCCACTACCCCCCTTGTACGGACAGGCCCAAGAACGCGTCCCCCTGCGGAACGTCCAACGGGCCCAGCGCCGCCGCGGAGGTGAAGATCAACGGCCCCCACTTCTACGGCGACGCCGCGGCACACTTGACTGACCCCCCCCGGCCGGGCGGCCCGGGCAGCTCGGTCGCGGCGCTGTCCCACCGGCAGCAGCCCTGGCCGCGGCCCACCACCCCCCCGGCCGCGTGCGGGCTCCTCAACCACCTGACGGGGGCGGTGGTGAAGACGGAGAACGCGGCGGGGCCCGTCCCGTGCACGCACCGGGGCTCCGCGCCGGCCACGGGCATGCCGGCCTCGCTCCCGGGCGCGTGCGCCGGCCTGGAGGCCGCCGGCACGTTCCAGCGGAAGACCCCGCAGGCCCAGATGGGGGCCCTGCTGGCGGCCGACCTGGGGGCGATGGACTCCCCTCCCACAGCCACGCGCGCCCTCACCCCTCCCCAGGCCGCCGTGGGCGACGGGGTCTCGGCCACCGGAGCGCCGCACGGCTTCTGCTCGCCAGCACCACCTCCAGGTGAGGGCGCCGGCTCTGTCCGGAAGGGCCCCTGGGCGAGGCGGGGGCCCGGAGGGCAAGCGCGGGCGCAGCACCACTGCCAGGCCACCCGGGGGGGGCGAGGCAGCTCCCAGTGTCGCCACAATGGGGAGGGACGCGGCACCGCCGGGGGCTTTGGGGGGCTCCTCTGCACGGAGAAGGCCAGGGAGTGGTCAGCAGGGCTGTCGCGCGGCCCGGTTTGAGGCAGGTGCCCCTTGGCCGGGACTGCCCTGCTTCCTCTCCCGCTGGCAACACATCATCCGCGCGGCCGGGGGGCCGCGAGGGGTGTTTCTGCCCTTGTCGTGGAGGCCCCAGAGCAGGGGGGGGCTCGGCGTGCAGCCCCCGGTGATCTGTTGTGGAGCGCGACGCCCGGCCCTCACCCCGGCGGCCACGCTCCAGCTTGGAACCTCCCTCCCCGGAGCAGGCATGCCCAGTGCGAGCGCTAAGACTAGTAACTGCGAAACGCAAATAATAAAAGAGCAGAGCAGTAGCTTGGCCTGAAAGGGGTTGCAATATATATGTGGATAATTCCAAGAGTTTGATTCGGACCCAGAAAGGGAGGGCTCACGAGGCTCAGAAACTCAGAACTTGCTTCGGGTTTGAGTGGACGTCTTTCACGGACGTTTCACACCGTAGCCTATTGCTCCCGGAGGGTTCGGGGTCGATGTACAGGGCGCGGACAGAGCGGGGCCTTCCCTTCCGAAGCGTTCGGTCAGCAGCAGATCCAGGAGTTTTGTGAAATTTCAAGTGGGGGGGTGTCGGGGGCAAGGCCTCTGGCCCGACTGACGGCTCCCTCCTCCACTAGATGGTAAGGGGAGCCCGGGCCCCATCTACATAGGAAGCATTTTGGCACCCCCCTCGTTCCTCCTGTCCAGCGCTTCCGCCACGGTGGATGCCGCAGGTTCCACGAAGACGTTGATGGACGGCAGCGGCGGTGAGTGGCTGCTTCTCCCCTTCCGGTGTCCCGGAAGCAGGGCGGCCGTTTTCCTGCCCAGGGGGTGGGTGGCGCGAGAGGAGGCCTCTGCCCCCTCGTCACCTTGGCCGGTGTGCCTGCTCCTGCGAGGACTGGATTTGGGCAGCCCCCGGCAGGCGCCCGGCCCGAGTGGGCACCGGGAAGCACGGCTGTTCCTGTCCTGTGGGGCACGGGGGGTGTAGGGCTGCTCCTCGTGGGCCCCCCTGCGGCCTGTCTCCTCTTCATCGGCCCTTGGCAAAGGCGCCAGCCCAGGGAGCACGGAGAGGTTGGGATGACGGCTCGGAGGCCCCCCGGGTGGCTGCCTCCCGGCCTGCCTGACGCGCTCTCGGTTCCCTTGCCCAAGGGGGTGGTCTCCCTGGGCAGAGGCCCGGGCAGGGCCGACTTCCGGCCAAGCTGTGCCCCGTCCCTGCGGTCCTCGGGAGCCCCGTTGGCCTGTGGGGCGGCACCTTGCTCCCGGCCCCGGCCCCTTCCCCTGCCCCGCACGCTCCGCTCACGGCGCCGCCTCTCGCCGACAGAGATTGAGATCAACCTGCTGGACGAGAAGCTGATCAAGTTCCTGGCTCTGCAGAGAATACACCAGCTGTTCCCGTCCAAAGCACAGCCCTTCGCAGGCAGCGCCGGGGCCCAGCAGCCCGGTCCGGGGCGCGGCCCTGCTGAAGGTGGGCATCGGCCTGGCCCGGCGGGGCTCTCGCGGACGGGAAGGAAGCGGAGGCTGCCCCGGGGGGCGGGGGGGCCGGGCCTGGGCCTGGGCGGGCCTCTCCTCTCCTCTCCTCTCCTCTCCCCTCCCCTCCCCTCCCCTCCCCGCGGCCCGTGGCACCGAGCCCGCCTCTCTCTTGCAGGGCCCAGGAAGCAGGTGCAGGCCCGGGCCGTCTTCTACCCTCTGCTGGGGCTGGGCAGTGCCGTGAACATGTGCTACCGGACGCTCTACATCGGGACAGGCAAGGGCCAGCGGCTGCTGGGCTAGCTAGCCCACCCGCCCGGGCGGGAGGGAGGGTGCCCGTCGCTTCCCAGCCCGCGCTGCGCGGACGCGGGGAGCAGCCCGGCTGCGAGGGACGCCCGCTGGCAGTGCGCCCGGACGAGTCTCCCCGCCGGCCTGGGAAACGGGGGTGGGGGCCGGGGGTGGGTTGTGTCATGGGCCGTCCCTGACTGCCGTGTTGGTCCCCCCCCGGCAGGAGCGGACATGGACGTGTGCCTTACGAACTACGGCCACTGCAACTACGTGTCGGGGAAGCACGCGTGCATCTTCTACGACGAGGTGGGTGTCCCCCCCCTCCCCCCGCCGTGGCCGCTCTGCCGGGGAGACGCGGAAGTGGCTCGGTGGAGGGGCTGGGGCGGGGGGGCGTGCGTAGCTCCCGGAGGGGGGCGCTCCTTCCTGCCCAGAGCCCTTCAGGGCGGGCCATCCCGTGGCCTGACCGGCCGGTCTCCGCTCCCCCGGGCAGAACACCAAGCATTACGAGCTGCTGAACTACAGCGAGCACGGCACCACCGTGGACAACGTCCTGTACTCGTGCGACTTCTCGGAGAAGGCTGCCCTCGCCCCTCCCAGCAGCTTGGTTGCCAAAGTACAGAGCGTGATCAGTAAGTTCTGGGCACCCCCCCCCGGCCCCGTCCACTTCTGGGCAGGGCGGCCCCTCCCCACCCACCCCGCGTGCTCAGAGGGCTCCCCGGGACACTCGTCTTCCCCAGACTCGGCGCTCGCCTGCTCGCTTCGAACTCGTTAGCGAAAGGGAAGAGCAAGGCAACTGCGGTCTCCATGTGTAGCCAGCCTGGGGGGTGCCTGCTTGCTTCCGCCCGTTGCACCCCGGGGCTCCCTGCTGGCCCCCCTTTCCCCTCCAAGAGCCCCGGCACAGCCGGGGCTTCCTTCCCTTCCGCGGGGGACACCCGTGCGTCAGGTGTGGCTACGAAAGGACGGGGCTTCTCAGTCCGCAGAGGAATGCTCGGGCCAAAGTTACTTTGGGGGACCGATTTTTTCTCAGCGAATGCCCCCTGCCCGCTTTCAGTACCGGTTCCGGAGCTCCTTCGCCGCCCCGTTCGCGGCCGGGGCCTGGGAAAAGGCCGCCGTGGCGACTGCCTGGCGCGGGGAATTCCCCGCCCCACCTCTGGCCTGCCGCGCCCTGGCCGAGGCACCCTCTTCAGCAGCCTCCTGGCCCGCTCCTGGGAAAGGCCCTCTTGGCATCTTTTCTGTTGCTCTCGGTGCCTTCCTTTTTTCAAAACGGTCCCAGTCATTTTTGACCACTGTCAATGTTGCTTGCATTCTCTTTCTCGAGAGATTGTAGGCTGCCGTGTGTGTTCGTTTCCGGCGAGAAAGACGGCTTAGAAACCCTCCTGATGCGTAACCGCACGAGAGGCGTGCCGGTCTGCAGCGCCTCCTCCCTCCCCCTCGCGCATGCGTGCGTGCGCTGACCACAGCCCTGGGGGTCCGCGGAGTGGCGGCCCCTTTCCCCGAGAAACAGGACTTGCGGGGTCTCCTTGACAACCAGGGGATGAAATGCTTTCTGGGCCTCGCAGCTGCACAGATGTGGCTGAAAGGGGGCGGCTGGCAGGGGCTGCGCCTGCTCGACTCCGTGGCGGCGAGAGAGAGTGGCCGAACAATGCTCCGTGCCTGGAGGGGCTTCCAGCCCCTTCCCTGAAGAGCGCGGGGCAAATTAGGCAGGAGGGGAGGCCCGGTGGCCCGGCCCGGCTGGGCTGGGCTGGGCGCTCAGGGAAGTTGGGTCCCGTTCGGCCCGAAGCACCGGCGTCCCCGCGCGGCCCGTGCATCCGCCCTGTGTTTTCCGCCCCCAGAGCGCCACAAGAGCCGGAAGCAGCCGGAGGAGGAGCAGCCCGGCGCGGAGGCCGCGGTGATGAGGGCCCAGGCGCAGGGGCCGCCGCCGAGGCCCTGCGGCTGCAAGGCCAGCAGCTCCAGCCTGATCGGGGGCAGCGGCGCCGGCTGGGAGGGGACCGCCCTGCTGCACCACGGCAGCTACATCAAGCTGGGCTGCCTGCAGTTCGTCTTCAGCATCACGGAGTTCGCGACCAAACAGCCCCGAGGGGACGCCGCCGCCGCCCTGGCGCAGGACACGGACTTGGAGGAGAAGCCGTCCCCCAAGGCCCACCAGGTCCCGGTGCTGCGCTCCAACTCGGTGCCCTAGAGCGGGGGGCCGGGCCGGGCCGGGCCGGGCGCCTCCGGAGAGCGAGGGACGCACGCCGCGCCCGTCTGGACACCCCCCCCCCAAAGTGGGCCGCAGACTGTTGACGCCCTTTGCATGAAGTGAAGAACTTTACTTTTTTTTATGGTTTGCTCAAGTTTTAGGGGCATTTGCACATATATTTGTATTATACATTTCATTTACAAACAAAAAGGAAACTGCAGCTCGAGGGCGCTCCGCCCGGCCAGGCGCTCCCTTGCAGTTGTAAAATAATCAAAACCTTGTTCTATTTTGTGCCAGTGACAATAGTTTTTATATTAAAAAAAGAGAGAAATACAGTTTTCATACAGCAAAAACTATTCAATGATCATGGTTTTATTTAATGTAAAGATGCGCTACATGCAGCTTCCTTCCTTCCTTCCTTCCTTCCTTCCTTCCTGCCTTCCTTCCTTCCTCCTTCCTTCCTTCCCTCCCACCCCTCCTGCGCCTCTTCCTTCCCCACTGCAAGTCGCACTCGGTATATTGTGGGCAGTGGGAGCACGCGCTTAATTCCTGCTCTCCGTCCTGTTTTCAGATAATGAAGAAGTATTTGGGGTTCTGTGTAAATACCTCCTCCGACGGCCACCCTCCCGTGTTTTTTAAGCTGTGTACAGTGCTCCATGTGGTATGATGTTGCCTCCAGTTGTCCTGTTGTAGCAAAGCGTTTCTTTGTCGTAAGCCCGGTTTTCGTCCTCCTGTCCCGACACCTCCCTCCCCTCCCTCGCCCCCCCCGCCGCCCCATTCTCAGCTAAGTTCTGATGTACAGAAGTAATTGCGATGTTCTAGGCTTTACAGAAACTTTTTTTTCCTGTATTCTGTATATAAAACAGCAAACCACGGCCGCTGGCTGGTGTCCGCCTGTCTGTCGAGACTCTGGAACTCCCTGCCTCAGCGGCAAAGGAAGCCCCGCACGCCGGGCTCTCCGGCGGAGGGGTTCCCAGGGCTGGCACCCCCAGGGTCAAGAGTTTCTCCTTCACCATGTGAAGATTCGGCTCCCAGCGGTCTCCGAGGACTGCCCACCCGTGCTCGCTCCTCTCTCTCCTCCCGCCCCCGGTCGCCCACTCCCCCTCCGCACTGCACATCAGGATCCTCGTAGGGCCTCATGGGGCAGGCCAAGCCCCTCTGCTCCCAGGAGGCTCTGGCGGGGACAGGCTGTGGGAAGACCGCTGGCGTCCACTCGCTCCGTCCCGGAGGCGAGATCTGCTGAGTTCTTAATGTTTTTAATGCTCTTGTTTTTGATCTTTTTTGTATAAAAACAGAAAGGTTTCATGACTGTTCCAATGGCATTAAAGTCTGTATTAATAAACTCACATAATAATGCTTAAAACGCCGCGCAGCTGGGCCGGGCCTGCGCCTGCCTTTTCTTTCACTGCTCTCCTTGCCCGCCCGCCT
Organism: Varanus komodoensis; assembly: GCF_004798865.1. NCBI lineage: Eukaryota > Metazoa > Chordata > Lepidosauria > Squamata > Varanidae > Varanus > Varanus komodoensis. The sequence continues at coordinate 327,065 of NW_025335588.1, forward strand.
GCCTGCCCCGGCGCTCCCCCAGGGCACCGGCCCCGAGGCCTGCGCTCCCCCGGGTGGTGGTGCACCCGGGCTGCCGTCCCCCCTCAGGTCCCCGGACGGGCTGTCCAGTGGGGCCCACCCACATGCGTCGGGCCGCATCTCCCATCGTGCCCAGTGGGGGGGCACCAGGGCGGGGAAGGCTGCTGCAAAGCGGTGGGCAGCTCTGCGCCAGCTGCCCCTCCTGCCCCGGCTCACCCGGGCCTCTGCCGGGGAAGCCACCTTGGCGCACCCGCCTCCCCCCTGCAGCGCGGCCCCATCCAGTGCGCCCGGCCTCCTCCGCTCGGCCTGCCCTTGTGTGTCGCTCGGTGCACGTCCAGCTTGCCATGTTGTGTCCGTGTCGCGTTCGGGGCCTAGCAGAGCGTCGCCAGGGGGAGAAGGTGCCGCAGGGGCGGGGGGGCGCTCGAGGCGGCCGGGGGCATCCCTGGGCACGGGGGCCAGCGCTCCGGCTGCAGCCCAGGCCCTGTCTCCGTCCGTGGAGTCGCGGGACTCCCTGCCCAAAGCTCAGCGGCTGCGGGTTCTGGCCGTGCCTCTCACACTGCCTCCCCAGCCGCCCTGCCTGGCCAGGGCAGTCGGCCAGCGTGAGAAAAGACACCAAACCAGGAGGTGGCGGCCGCCTTTGCGATGGCCGCGCCAGCAGGGGTGGTCCCGGACCCCGCGACGCGGTCCTCCCACTCCTCTCCAGCTGCCCGGGCCCAGCTCGGCTATCGCAGCCAGTCAGGACCGGAAGGCGCTCGGGGCGCGTGGCCAAGTTGACCAAAGGGCTAGAAACGGAGCCCTGCGAGATGCGGGAGGCGCGCGGCCTGTTTGGAGGAGGAGAGACGGCTGCCGAGGGGACCCCGGGGGGGGTCCCGGTGCAGAAGCGCCCCCTCTGAGGCCTTGGGGTGCAACACGACGCGCCCGAGTCCCCGGCTGCACGGCCGGAGAAACTCTCTCGCAGTGAGAGTGGTCAGGCAGTGGGGCCGATGACCCAAGAAGGAGGTGGACGCTTCGGGCTGGATTCCTGCGGCCGGGCGGCCTCGGGCCTGAGAGCCCTTCCCGTGCTGGGAGGACATGCCAACAGGTAGGCCCAGGCACTGCAAGCGTGTGCCCCTCGCCTGGAAAGGCCCCTGCATGCCCGGGTGGCCGCGTGCGCGGTTCCAACTCCTCCCCAAACGGGGTTCACTTGGCACCATACAAGCCGAATTATGTGGGCCTTGCGAACGGGGCTTGTGGCCTCGGTCTCCCTCCCGTGATGGCATTTTGCACCGTGTGCCCCGCGCGGGGTCGTTTGTGGGCGCTGGGGGCTGACGCGAGGGCTGCTTGTGCGTGCCGCTGACGGTACGCACGGGGGCCGAGAGAGACCACGCTGGACGGAGACTCGGGAGAGCCCTGTGGGGTCTGAGCCACGGGAAGCCCGAGCCGCTCTGTGCGGGGCGCCCTTCTCCCAAGCCGGGCTCACGGCGCAAGTGAGCCGCTTGGAAATCCAGAACGGGGTGTGCCGGGAGGTGGGGGGCTTGCAGCCCCTGCCGCCACATCCAGCCCGAAGGAAAGGAAAGGGATTTATCTCGGGTTCCCGTTCCACGTCCACCGACGGGTGGGATAAGCAGCTGCCTGTCGCAAACTGAGAGCCGGCAAGAGGCTTCAAGGACCGGGTGGGGCTGGGGATGCCCCACAGCACCGTCAGCAGCTGGTGAAAGCGGCAGGTGATAAAGGACCCCGGAGATACCCGTGCCCACGCCCTGCCCTGGCCCAGGAGACTGGGCAGAAGGGACCTCGGGCAGCTTCTCATCACCCCCTGCATGATGCGGGCTTGGCGGCACCGCGTTTCCCAGGCGTTGGCTAGCCGGTGGCCGCCAGCCTGGGCGAGAGGGCTTGCCGCTGGCACGATCCGGTGGCCGCCAGCCTGGGCAAGAGGGCTTGCCGCTGGCACGATCCGGTGGCCGCCAGCCTGGGCGAGAGGGCTTGCCGCTGGCACGGCCTAGCCCATTGCCTCCGGTGCTCTGGGGCGGCCGTGGCTGGCGGTGCGAGGGTTCTCTGGGGGGGCTCAGCTTGGGGGGCCCTTTTCACGGCGCCTGGAAGGCACCCACTGCACCGGGCTGGAGCAGCCAACAGTCACGGCGGCGGCGGGTGGTGAAGGCCACGGACCGGGGCGCAGACGCTCCGGGCCAGGCGCAGCCTCTCAGCCGGCCTCCCTCGCAGGGGTGTTGTGAGGATAACTTCGAGAGGAGGGGAACCCCGCAGCCGCCGGGAGTCCCCGACAGGGAAAAGCGGCAGGATGCAACCCGAGGCTCGCCCTGCGCCCTTTGCGTCCTCTTGGAAAGTTCGCTGCGGCGCTTCCCGCGGATGCCGCATTTCCCAGGGCACTTTGGCGGCGGAGCGAGCAATCCCGCTCGAGGGACGGGGAAGCGAGGAATGCCGGGAGTTGTAGGCCATCGCAGCCTTCCTCTCGGAATCGGCGCAGGATCGCGCGCGGGGCTCCCCTCGCCCCGGCCCGGCGCCCTCCGGGAGGCTGCGCGGCGCCGGGCGTGCAGGATGGCGCCGGCGGTCGCGCCCGCCCTGCGCTGCCCTGCGCTGCCCTGCGCGCCGCGGGAGGGGCGGGCCGGGAGCGCGCCCACCTCCCCTTCCGGGGCGCGCTCCCGACGCATTACCCGGGCGCGCAATGGCGGAGGTCGCGCTGGAGGGCGCGCTGGTCGGCGCGGCGCTGCTGCTCGGATCCTACGCGCTGTTCTACTACAACTGCGTCAAGGGCGCGCGGTGCAGGAACGAGACCAGCCTCCGGGGCAGGACGGTGCTCATCACGGGTAAGGCCGCGTGGTGCGGGGCACCGCTTAGGATCCGGGCCGCCCGCTTCCGGGGAAAACCTGCGTCGCACTTCGTCGCCCATCATCCCCACCTGTGCGCTGCTGCGGCGGGCCGCACCTGGGCTCTCTCCCCCGCCGGAGGCATCGCACGGATCGGGAACGGGACCGATGCGGAGAAGGGACTCACCCTGCGAAGCGGCCCCGCTTCTTGGTCGGGGTTTCCCGCGCGAACTGTTGCGGCTGCGTTGCCGTTGCGTTAGTTGTGCCCCGAGCCGCGGCAGCGGAGCGCACCGAGCTTTTACCTTCCACGGGGGGGGGGGGGGGGACACGACCGGTTGCCCCTTCCTGCCCCAAATGAGCAGGTGCTGGGAGGCGCTTATGGGGCTGCTCCAGATCACACGCGTCCCCCAACTTTTCCAGGTGGAAATGCCGGGATTGGGAAGGCGACGGCCTTGGATCTGGCCCGGAGAGGAGCCCGGGTCATCCTGGCTTGCCGTAACAAAGCGGCGGGCGAAGTGGCCGTCTATGACATCAGGAGGGTAAGCGCCAAAGTCCGCCTTGCTCGAAGCGGCCCGTCATATGGTCCGGCACCCTCCGGGGAGTGCGGGGTGGCAGCCTCGGCAACCGCTCCCACGGGCTGCATTCCGGCGGCCGGGGATCAGAACGTGAAACTCATTTTGGGGAGGTTGGGGAGCATGGGCCAGGCAAGATTCTGAGATGCGGGAGGAGCAGGAGACGGTCGCCCCAAGGTCAGGTGCTTCAGTTCAACTTCTCGGGGAACTGGCGGGATGGCCGACCTCTTCGGGATGTCCTTTTCCGCCTGTTTCGAGTAGCGGAGCAACACCACTGCCTCCCTCGCGTGGCTGCGAGGCCCCGGGAAGGTCCTGAAGCGCTTCTGCGTGTTCTTCTGTCTCCGCCCTCAGGAAAGCGGGAACAATGAAGTTCTCTTCATGAGCGTGGACCTGGCCAGCCTGAGCTCGGTGCAGGCTTTCGCTGCCGCTTTCCTGAGATCTGAGCCTCGTCTCGACATTCTCATCAACAACGCCGGTGAGCACAGAGTCCCAGGGTGGAGGCCGATCTCCCCCATTTTCCTGACCAACGAAGGATGCGGCCAGGTTCCTGCGTCTCGGAGGAGGAGCCCACGGGGCCCCTCGAGATGGTTGATAAAAGCCACAAATTCCCCCCCGATTCGATTCCTTGGGGTGGTCCCAGCTGGGGACCTTCCTTGAGCCCGAGAAGTTGCTTGGAGATGGCTTAACGTGGCTTTTTCCCCGGCAGGCATTGCCTGTGGAGGCAGAAGCGAGGATGGTCTCAACCTGGCATTCCAGGTTAATCACTTGAGTCATTTCCTCTTGACTCACCTCCTCCTGGACCGGCTCAAGCACTGTGCGCCCAGCCGGGTGGTGGTGGTCGCTTCCAACGCCTGTCACAGAGGGCACATCGACTTCCAGAAGGTCCACAGCCCGGTCGAAGGGAAGCTGCTGTCGTTCCAGGCGTACTGCAACAGCAAACTGGCCAACGTCCTCTACGCCCGAGAGCTGGCCAACCGGCTGGAGGGGACCATTGTCACCTGTTACGCTCTTCATCCAGGTGGGTGTGGTGCTCCCTCGGTTTCGGACCTCGATTCTGCATTTCTGGAGGCCTGCTCTGCTGGGGAAGCCTACGCTCGGTGTTGTTGTTAGTTGCGAAGCTGCGTGCGACCCATCGCGACCCCGTGGACAACGTTCCTCCAGGCCTTCCTGTCCCCCACCATCCCTGGAGTCCACCCAAGCCCACACCCACCGCCCCAGTGCCCCCATCCAGCCACCTCATCCTCTGCCGTCCCCTCCTTCTTTCGCCGTCAGTTGTTCCCAACATCAGGCTCTTCTCCAGGGAGTCCTTCCTTCTCATTAGGTGGCCAAAGCATTTGAGGTTCATCTTCAGTATCCGGCCTTCAAAAGAGCAGCCAGGGTTGATCTCCTCTAGGACTGACCGGTTTGATCGCCTTGTGGTCCAGGGGACTCACAGGCATCTCCTCCAGCACCACAATTCAAAGGCCTCAATCCTTCGGCGCTCAGCCTTCCTTATGGTCCCCGAGGGTGTGGAATGGGCTTCCACGAGAGGTCGTTGAGGCCCCATTGGTGCGGGTGTTCAAGGACAGGCTGGACATCCACATGGTGGGCATGTTGTGAGCGGAGCCGGCTGGTGCCGGAGGTCAGACTAGATGGCCCGGGAGGCCCCTTCTGACTCACTGTTTCTATGTTTCTATGGTCCAGCTTTCACAGCCATCCATTGCAACTGGGAAAACCATCACCTTGACTATACGCACTTTTGTTTGCAGGGTGATGTCTCCGCTTTTTAGTATGCTTAGATTTGCCATAGCCTTCCTCCCAAGGAGCAAGCGTCTCTTAATTTCTTGGCTGCAGTCCCCATCTGCGGTGACCTTGAAGCCCAGGAAAATAAAATCTGTCACTACCTCCATTTCCTCCCCATCTATTTTCCAGGAAGTGATCAAGCCTATACTAGCTCTCCCCAAACAAAGGGTCCTGGCCAGCCAAGCTGGGTGAGGCCCTGGCACGTGGCTTATTTCTGAGCATTCCTTGGCAGGGCTGGGGAAAAGCTGCCAAAACCCAGGACTGATACTCTGCCGGCTGGTGCCTACCACTCTGGGCTGCAGGAGAGGCTCAGTTCAAGTCAGCCAGCCGTGTTCTTACTCAGAAATCAAGAATCAGGCTGATGGGGCAGCTTGAGTACCTTTGTTGATGGGTTATTAAGAGGCCTGGACACTAGGATCTTTTTCTGCCTAAGCAGGACGGGACCCTAGATGGCCAAGGGCTGGCTAATACTGGAATTCAGGCTGGTGGAACAGAGGCTAGGATTGTTCATATGCTGGGGGGGTTAAGTGGGAGAGCGGGTGGTCAGAATTAATTTGGGGAGAAGGGGCAGCTCCGTGGCAACGGAAACGGCCATCCCGCTCTATCCTAACCCCCCCTCTTGCTTTCAGGAGTGGTCAATACCGCCATCTTCCGCTTCCTGCCTGTCTGGCTGAAGCCCTTTTTCAACCCCATTGCCTGGCTGTTCTTCAAAGACCCCACAAATGGCGCACAGACCTCCGTGTACTGTGCCACCCAGGAAGGCATCGAGACGCTCAGCGGGCGCTATTTCAGCGACTGCCAGCTGCGAGAGCCCCCTCCGCATGCCCGCGACGATGCCCTGGCCAGGAAGCTCTGGGAGTTCAGTGAGAAGCTGCTGGGGCTGACGGCCTAGGCCGCCCCGAAGTGCGATGGGGCCACCTCGGCTCCAGTAGTGGCACGGTAGCTAGAGAGGAACGCCGTTAGCGCCCAAGAATGGAAGGAAGGTGTTGGGTGGAGAACCGTCATCAAACTGTAAGCTACCTCAAGGAAGAACACACGGACTGGCTTCACGCTTCTCATGTCCTCAAAGACACATCTGGGCACCTCTGGAGGATGCCTGCGGGATGCACAGAGCGGGGCTGACCAAGTCGTGATATCCTTGCTGGGGACAGACCCACAAGAACTGCTGTCGCCCACAAAGCCCCGAGATCCCGTGGGTTCTGTGAGCCATTCCCTCCCTCCTTGTTCTCTTTTTTCTGCTATGAGCCGTCAGAGGTCTGTGGAATGTTTTCTAATAAAGAGTAGGGCATTCTTCCTCACTTTGCACCAACCCTGCCCTTGTCCTGAATTATCCCCTGAAAAACCCTTTTTCCCAGCTGCTGGGCCGGGAACCAGTTCAGACATTCCTGCTCGCGGGCTGGGCTTGTGGAACGGTGCTGCTGGCTCCAACAGCTCTCTCCGGCTGCCCAGTGTGACCTGCACTGACAGGCAGCCTCTTCCTGGGTGTCTCCCAGCATCTGATTCCGAACTGGACTTGGAAACTTCAGAAGGCAGAACAGGTGCTCCACACCTGAGCTGTGGGCCTTCCCTTTGATGCACAGGGGCAGGTTGCAAAACAGGAAGCTGTGTACCATCTGAGAGGCACGGTTTAGCTGGGCATTGACCTGCGGGCCTTCTGGCCCCTCCTCACTCTACTATGAGTCCATGATTCTCAAGGCGAAACACGCCCAGCTCTTTCCATCTCTCCTCACGGGGCTTTGTTTCCAGCCCCTGGATCATTCCTTTTTTTTTAAAGTAAGTTTTATTTGAAATTATAATCCTAAAAACAAAGAAAAACTCAAAACAACATCAAGCATCAAAAAACACTGGGCCCGCTGGGTCAATCCCCCACATTTTTTTCTATTTATGATAGAAAAAAATGTTTATTAAAAACATATTTAAATCTCTACGAAGTCCCATCTCTCTAGCCAATAATAAAAAGAGTCCCAAGTCTGATAGAAGTCAGCATCTGCTTTCTCCTTCAGACAAAGACGATCCGTCCATTTCTGCACAGTCCAAGGCCTTTTTAGGATCGGTTTGTCCTGGGTGGTTCTTCACTTTTCCAGAGTTGGGGAACTGCAACCCTCGCCGCAGGGATTACATGCAAGGCGGTGCCTGCCGCCCTCCTCCGAACCCGTTCCAGCACTTCCTCCTAACTCGTCCGGAGACGGGGCTGCAGAGGAGGCCCGAGTGTCGAGGAAACGGG